>NC_044384.1:134332162-134672521 GCF_006542625.1 Nomascus leucogenys
TAGCAAAGATAAATGAAAACATATGTCCATACAAAAACTTACGCTCAAAAGTACATAGCAGCATTATTCATGGTAGTCAAAAGGTAGATACAACCGAAATGTCTGTCAACTGATGAATGGGTAAATGAAATATGATACATCCATATAATGGTATATCAATGGGCCACAAAAAATAAAGCACTGATACATTCTGTGAATAGATGAACTTGGATTGAAACATAGATTGAGAACATGATTGCTAAGTGAAAGAAACCAGTATCAAAGTATGACATGTTGTATGATTCCGTTTATACAAAATATTCAGAATAGGCAAATCTGTAGAGACAGAGGGTAAATTGATTTTTTAGGGCTGGAGTGGTTGGGGGAATAACTGGGGTGTGACTGGTAATGGGTGCGGGGTTTCTTTTTGCGGTGATGAAAATGTTTTAAAATAGTGTGTTAATGTTTGCACAATGATGGTGTATACAGTGCTGTGAATATGCTAAAAATCATTGAATAGTACATTTAAATGGGTGAATTGTGTGGTATATGAGTTATATCTCAACAAAGCTGTTATTAAACAAATGAAAAACAATGCAAGAGTGACTGTAGTCTCCATGCTATTTATAGTTACTCTGAAGTTTCTAATTAATGCTATTATAAAGGAAAAAGGATAAATATTGGAAAGGAAGCAACAAATTATTACAGAAAATATTTGGCTACTGAGAACATTCAAGAGATTCATACTAGAATTAATTTTAAAAAGTTTGGTAAGGAGGCAGTTATAAAAATTCATTGGGCCTTGGGCTACTAGCCTTACTGTATAAACAGTTCTTATAAATATGTAAGAAATGCTGATCACCCAGTAGGAAAGTAAACCAGTGATATGAAGACCATTCACAAAAATACACCATGATGGATAACCACACAAAAGAATGTGCAGCATATCAGTAACAAAAGAATTCTTCTAAAAAAAAATCATAAGCTGGTAGGTGAAGGGCGCTGTTGTTGAATGAATGTCTTTAACATACATAGATTTTCACAAGTCCTCAGGAATTTCACAGTGCTCCAGAGTAAATTGCATGACTACAGATATTTATAATACCTAATTCTTTATTGACCACAGTAGATCTCTGAAAATTGGGAGGAAGTGAGATGGGACCCTCTAGAGCTACTCCTAGAGGGCTGGCTTGGCTCTAAGGGCTTAGAGGAGACTGGGGCAATGGGAGGTCTTGGGTCCTGTTTGCTCTTGGTGCTCTGAGGAATGTTCACGAGATCTGCTACTCCCCTGGCTTTCCCTTGGAGTAGATGGGAAGTCTGAGACTCCCAAACTAGATCAGGACCACAGCTTCTATTATTTATTCGTTTTTGAGAAGAAGTTTTGCTCTTTTTGCCCAGACTGGGGTGCAGTGGTGTGATCTCGGCTCACTGCAACCTCTGCCTTCCCGTTTTAAGCAATTATCCTGCCGCAGCCTCCTGAGTAGATGGGACTACAGGCCCCGGCCACCACACCTGGCTAATTTTTGTATTTTTAGTAGAGATGGGGTTTCACCATGTTGGCCAGGATGGTCTCGATCTCTTTACCTCGGGATCCACCTGCCTCAGCCTCCCAAAGTGCTGGGATTACAGGCGTGAGCCACCGCGCCTGGCCAATTTTTGTATTTTTAGTAGAGACGTGGGATTTCACCATGTTGGCCAGGTTGGTCTTGAACTCCTCACCTCAGGTGATCCACTCGCCTCAGCTTCCCAAAGTGCTGGGATTACAGATGTGAGCCACTGCTCCGGCCCACAGCTTCTATTTAAACTGAAGAATGGAGCGAATACAATGCATTAGTTCCTAAGCTGCCTCATGCAAGCAAATCCCATTCTGGCTTGAGGGATGAGTCAGTGTTTCTCTGCAGGTGGTTGGTCCTTGGCAGTGGTAGGATTGCTGTGCCCTGTGGTCATTACAGGAATGTTCCTCTGGTGGTTATGGTGTCTGTGTCTTACTAGAATTACCATTGCTTCAGTTTTCTCTCGCTCTGTAGAGATTGTCTTGTCATTTCCATTACATTTCATCTTAGGATGATCTCAGTGCACATATCCTTAAAATTGGTCTGCATATAAGAGATGTATGCTTTGTAAAAGTTGTTTCTAGAAATCTCTTCTAGCAGTTTGGATTTTAGCTGAGTGGTGATAATGCCATTCATTAGGAAGAGTTTGTTATAAATGAATGTAAGGATTTTGAAATGGTATGTTTTCCAAATTTCTCGGATACTTCTTTCTCCCATATGTATGTTTGTACTTCCTACTACTTTATATGGAAGCGAACAGCCTTACGGCCATTTCTACAAGCTAGAAACACATAGGAAAATGTGCTGTTTTCTTTTTCATAGAATGTAATTGATACATAGTGTAAACTCAGAACTTTAACACATACACTTTGTGCTTTAAATTAGAAATGTAATATAGTTATAATGAAATGAAAGTGTTGACCATTGTAAAACTCAGAGAGGGTATTCTTAATAGGGTCTACAAATCTTTTGTGGTACCTTTAAACTCATATTTTCATAACTGGTGAATGTTCATCTTTTAATATACAGAATCCTACTCTGAGATCCGATTAACTTAAAGGGAAGTTTTTGGTTTTTATTATTGGGGGAATTCTCAAAAAATTGTATTTTGGAGTAAGTGTGAGTTTACCCTCTTATCATTTATTTCGTGAATTGCTCTTCTGTTTTACGATAACTCTTTTCATCATGCCGATTTCTCTAGGTTGAAAATGTCCGCTTGGTAGATCGAGTGTCTCCTAAAAAAGCAGCTCTAGGTACTTTGTATTTGACGGCTACTCATGTCATATTCGTGGAAAATTCACCTGACGCAAGAAAAGAAACATGGGTATGCTTTCTTTATTTTTAGCTTTCCTCGTTTTGCGTTGTTTGAAGTAAAAAGTGTTTAGCCTCCTTTCATTTTTCCTCAGGGTGAGATGGGTGGGCTTTTGTGCCTGGGTGTTAGGGAACTGTTTCTGGAACGTGTGTTTGGCCTTCTTCTCTGCAGTCATATCTACTTGATCCACTATTCGTTTTAAACATGAGTTATTTGAACATCAGTGAAGAGAGACTTAGAACTAGCCGGAAGATACAAGTGCTTCCTGTCACAGCTGTCAAGGAGAGATTCAATAATGTCAGTAGGCCAGATTCAGCATTGTCATCCTCCACTGCTACATTTGCAATACTCTCTATTTGCAGCGTCCTGTGATGCAGCCATTTGGTCATTTTAGTACATTGCCTCTACTTTTCTGATAATTTCAAAAAGAAAGAAAATCTAGAGGAGCTTCATCATCAGGTATTTCTCCTACTTATTAATGAAACCATTAGATATTTGAACATCACTAAATAATAATAATTATTATTATTAATATTATTTTTGAGATGGAGTCTTACTCTGTTGCCCAGGCTGGAGTGCAGTAATGCGATCTCAGTTCACTGCAACCTCTGCCTCCTAGGTTCAAGTGATTCTCCTGCCTCAGCCTCCTGAGTAGCTGGGACTACAGTCACGCACCACCATGCCTGGCTGACTTTTTTGTGTTTTTAGTAGAGGCAGGGTTTCACTATGTTGTCCAGGCTGGCCTCAAACTCCTGACCTCAAGTGATCTGCCCACCTTGGCCTTCCAAAGTGCTGGGATTACAGGCATGAGCCACCGTGCCTGGCCTTATTATTCTTTCAGCAACCCAGTCGTGACATCCCTGAACTGTAGATTTCCCTTTTCTATATTCCGTGCACAGTGGTACATTTTTAGCAGAAGGTGGCAGGCACTTCTTAGTGCAGGGGAAACTTTAAGATGCTGCCATTGAAGACTGAGCAGAGACCCTCCTGTAACACCAGAGATGCACTTCAGTATGATTTCCTTTAAAGTTAATCTCCTCTTTAGAGAGTAGAATGATAGTTTTACCAGAGGCTGAGAGTGCAGAGGAGAGGGAGGGAATGAGGAGATATTGATTGAAGGGCACAAAGTTTTCAAAAGGCAGGAGGAAAAGTCTGGAAATCTATTGCACAGCAAGGTGACTATACTCAATAGTAATGTATATTTCAAAATAATAATGAGAGTAAATTTCAAAGCTATCACTGTAAAATAAAAAAAAAGCTATAGGTAAGTGATGGCTATGCTAATTAGCTTGATTTAATCATTCCACATGATGTACATATATCACAGCATAACTTTGTAGCCCATAAATGTGTACAACTGTGATTTGCAATAAAAATATTAATTTAAAAAAAAAAAAGATAAAATAAATCCCTTCTTTTGCAGCCTGCCCGACCACCAACAGCTTAGAAAACAACAATCCCATGTTGATACAGAACTCGAACATTACATGTGGAATTAAGGAGCATGATGGCACCTCCCAGCGGAGCCATCTCTAACTTGCGTTGATTGCAGAAGTTTATTTTACTAACCTCTTATGACCTTATTTAATTCTAGCTGTTAAGTGCATTCAGCATTTCACTACCAAAATGTGTCCTTACCTGGACTTGTGCAAATTTATATGCTGAATGGTTTGCTTCAAAGTAACTATCCTGGGTATCAGGAAGCTTGGTATTGAAAAATAAAATTATAAATTTAGGAAATTGGTTCTTACCTGGAACATCTCAGTGCTTGTCATCTGAATGCAAGGGTTGAGCTAGCTGGAGGTTGGGAAGCGTTTCTTGTCTTTCTTTGAGCCACAAAGAAATGTTAGTCCTTGTCGTATTCATTAGTTATTTGTGCTTAGCTTATGCAAATTAACATTTGGTTCTAGATTCTTCACAGTCAGATTTCCACCATTGAGAAACAGGCAACAACTGCTACCGGATGCCCTCTGCTGATTCGCTGCAAGAACTTTCAGATAATACAGCTCATTATACCTCAGGAAAGAGATTGCCATGACGTGTACATCTCCCTGATACGCCTTGCAAGGCCAGGTAGGGCAGAGGAACTCGGCATTTAATACGGAACGTCTCTTAAAAATTCGCAAATCGCGTTCAAGAATTTGTATGGTGCTTAGGAATGATAGGGGTTCAGGGATTATGTGTCAGTCTGATTCTCAGGTGAGGATAAGCCCAAATGATCATCTGATACAGAGTTTCTTGTTCTTTTAGAGTCTCCCCCCAGTTACTTATTATGTGAGTCTTTTTCATGAATCTTAGTATTAACTTAATCTTGGTGGGGTTAAAGGATTTTTTCCTTTTGGGGTGAAATTGCCTTTAAGTTATGCGCTTCTTATATTGTGATAATCAAGCCACCTTGCATGGGGCCAGTGACAGAACTGATCAGTTGTTTTGTGTGGAAAATATTATCAGATGGTTCTAGTGCAGTTTTCTCTCTCGAAGCTTTTAAGGTTTGGTCTCCATTGCTTTTTTGTTTCTTGGGGTTGTTTTTTTTTTTTTTTTTTTTTTGAGGCACTTTTGCTCCATTGGCCAGGCTGGAGTGTAATGGTGTAATCTCAGCTCACTGCAACCTCTGCCTCCTGGGTTCAAGCGATTCTTATGCCTTAGCCTCCCAAGTAGCTGGACTACAGGTGCCCACCACCACACCCTGCTAATTTTTGTATTTTTAGTAGAGGTGGGGTTTTGCCCTGTTGGCCAGGCTGGTCTTGAACTCGTGGCCTCAAGTGATGCACCTGCCTCGGCCTCAAGTGCTCGGATTACAGGCGTGAACTACCATGCCTGCCCTCCATTGCTTTTTGATAATAATTTATTTTTTCCAAGGTTGGTACAACTATACTAGCATCAGTGACTATTCAGGGTGTGGATCTGCTGATTCTCCTGAAAAAAAAAAACAAACAAAAAAACAACTTAATGTGGTGGGAAGAACATTTGGATTTGAAAAATATATTCTCGCCATTGCTATCTTGTTCTAGCCGTCATCTTGGGCTGTTCAGATTTATAGCTTACTGTTCGCTTCTACAGAAATGTTTCTTGCCTCTCTGTGTGGCTTGTGTGAGTTGTGGTGGTGTTTTCCTGAAAAGAAATATACTCGGCCGGGCGCGATGGCTCACGTCTGTAATCCCAGCACTTTGGGAGGCCAAGGCAGGTGGATTGCAAAGTCAGGAGATCGAGACCATCCTGGCTAACACGGTGAAACCTCGTCTCTACTAAAAATACAAAAAATTAGCCGGGCGTGGCGGTGTGCGCCTGTAGTCCCAGCTACATGGGAGGCTGAGGCAGGAGGATGGCATGAACCCAGGAGACGGAGGTTGCAGTGAGCCAAGATCTCACCACTGCACTCCAGCCTGGGCGACAGAACGAGACTCTGTTTCAAAAAAAAAAAAAGAAAGAAAAGAAATATACTCTACTCTACATTTCTTGGAAGAATGCAGTGAAAAGAGATCATTTATATAAAAGTTGTGCTACACAGAAGTAGTTAATAAAGGAAATAAGATATGTGCTGATAATTACTTTGCCAAATGATTTTTGATTCAGGACAAGAAGTTAAATTATAAACTTTTCCAGGCATTTGGTTGGATCCTAAGTTTCTTATGATTTGTCCGTATTCTTTGTAGGTAGCTAAGAGCTAAAGTTACTAAATGGAAATGACGCCAGGAAGCTGTCAAAATCTGGTAATTTTTACTTTACACTGTTACCCTTTAAAGGCAGTTGGTTGAGGCTTTTTCATCCAAGTGTGTTAAAAGAAAGGCAGAGTAAGCCAGAAAAGCAGTTGAACTTTTTGGAGGGTGCACTAAAATTGGAACAGAAGTTCTGGGAAGATGTACATTAGGTTGCACGCAGCAGAGAATGTGAGGAGAATTCCGTGCTAACAGTTTCTGTGTCACTGATTAATGGAAGTACTAGGCGATAAATGTGTTCTGAGCGGATTAATGGGATTTAGGAATAGCCTGGTGAACTGGGAAAGGGCTGAGCAGCTGGAAGAGTGAATCACAGGGACCAGGAGGGTCATGGCCCAGAGACAGCGAGTGCTAGGACTCTCGCTGTGAGGATCCCTGAGGGGGAAATTACTATGTTCCCTCGCTTTCGAAAAGAGATACTTTTTCCTTAAAAGAGGAAGTTTTGGGAGTTAGGTATTAGATGTAGACAGAGATCTGACTGGCTACCTTTTCTAAAAGAAATCATAGTAATGCGTTGAATCAAAGCCATCACCTAAGAGGAGTTAAAAAGAATCACCAGCATTTTGAAACATGGGCATTGGAAATGCCAGTTTGCCTAAAATGTAGTGCTTTAATAAGTGTGGGAAGGTGAAATGGAACACAAACAGTTCACAGTGTAATGTTAAAGGCAATGCTAAAATTACGGCATATTATAGGCTGTAACTTTGGAAGCAAGACTGACTGGAGGGAGATGGGGAAATGTGGAAGGGGTTAGACATGAAACAGTGGCCTTCAACTGGGGGATGGGGTGGTCTTTCAGAACCACCTGAAGATATTTTATAAAAGACACCCTTCACTACCTTTAAGGGTATGAGAATAAGGGTGTGTGTGTGGTTGGTGAGGGAGGTGTTCTTTGAATTCTAGCAGTATGATATAGCTCTCTCGATATTCTGGTTAGTTACCAACAAAGTTCACAGTTCATTTATGGACACCCAGCTAACTGTAAGTTCTATAGAGCAGGGGTCCCCAACCCCTGGGCTGCAGATAGGTACCAGTGTATGGCAGGTTAGGAAGCGGGCAGTACAGCACAGCAGGAGGTGAGTGGCAGGCGTGCAAGCATGAGCTCTACCTCCTGTGAGATCAGTGGTGGCATTAATTCTCTTAGGAGCATGAACTCTATTGTGAACCGTACACGTGAGGGATCTAGGTTGTGTGCTTCTGATGATCTGAGGTGAAAGAGTTTCATCCTGAAACTATCCCCCAACCACACCCCCATGCACAGAAAAATTGTCTTCCACAAAGCTGGTCCCTGGTACCAAAAAGGTTGTGGACCGCTGCTGTGGAGGACAAAACAGTTGTTTTTTACATAAGAAGAAATGTTTGGGAATTCATTTAAGTCAAGGTCTCTGAAGGAGATAGTTTCAAAGCTGTCATAATTTAGTGTTAAAATCAAAAGTACTTTAAAAATAGAAAGAAAAAAAACACCCAAACCTTAGCATCAGCAGAGTGCGAAGGGTGGGGAAGGGAAGAGAAAAGTTTCCAACTGTTAGCAGAGGGACACAGAGGTGTGAGGTGTTTTAGAACCGGTGTAACTATTGAAAGGGAAATTGCTTCAGACATTCTGCTGAATTCAGGCAACTTAAAATAAATGTCGAGATTATCTCTTTACTGAGTTAAGATTTCTGGTATAAGGTAAATCAAATTATTGAAAAATTAGAGACTATTGGTTTGCTTTTTGTGTGAATAAAGATTGATAACAGTTTGGTCACGGACTGTAGAAGATCTCAGGCAAAACATAACATGTCCAAATGCAGGAAGCTGTTTCATTCTTGGTAAAGAACTAAGGTTAAAATAAGGGTTGTGGCTCAAATGAGATGTTAACCTTGTAGATCTAATGTATTAATAAGGATTGAACTTTTCTGATGAAAAGACCCCTGTTTCTCAGAGGCCTTCAGCTTTTCCCATGTCCTCTCTCCTCTCTTCCCTCCAATTTGCCTCCTGCTGTTTATTTTTGTATCAATTATCTTTCCCTCTTTAGTGTTTGTGGGCACTTCAACACTTAAATAATTTGTTTTGTTTATTTTCCCCCTTTTCGTAAACTAGTTTCTTTTTAGTATTTTAGTCCCCAGTTCTTTTGGATATTTTTTATTTTTAAAAAAATCTCATGGTTGAAGTAGTCTCATTTGCTTTATTGGTAACTTTTTATATTCCTTATATAAATCACTGATGTTTAAGCAATTTTTGCAGTGGTAATTTCTTTTTTATCAGAGTGTAGCAGCCCTTTTCCACTGTGTTGGCTTTAATAGTCCTAATATTTAATTTCAACACTTGTTTGCTTAAAATAGACAGATGAGTTGAGGCACCCTCATTTTTATTTTAAATATGCAAAATCCAGTAATAGCTGTATTATCTTCTCACCCCACTCTAAATGGTTTTTCAATTGCAGTTTTTTTTTTTTTTTTTTTTTTTTTTTACTTTTTTGAGATGGCGTCTCGCTCTGTCGTCCAGGCTGGAGTGCAGTGGCGCGATCTCGGCTCGGCTCACTGCAAGCTCCACCTCCCGGGTTCATGCCATTCTCCTGCCTCAACCT
Source organism: Nomascus leucogenys (assembly GCF_006542625.1). Lineage (NCBI taxonomy): Eukaryota > Metazoa > Chordata > Mammalia > Primates > Hylobatidae > Nomascus > Nomascus leucogenys. The sequence continues at coordinate 134,341,292 of NC_044384.1, forward strand.
CCCGAGTAGCTGAGACTACAGGCGCCTGCCACCACGCCTGGTTAATTTTTTGTATTTTTAGTAGAGACGAGATTTCACCGTGTTCACCAGGATGGTCTCGACCTCCTGACCTCGTGATCCGCCCACCTCGGCCTCCCAAAGTGTTGGGATTACAGGCGTGAGCCACTGCGCCGGCCTCAACTACAGTTATTTTAAGTTGCCTGAATTCAGCATAATGTTTGATGCAATTTAGCTTTCAGTAGTTACTTTGGTTATTAAAAAAAACGCTCACATCTCTGTGTCCTGATGACTGTTGGTAAGTTTTCCCTTCCATTTCCCACCCTTCACATTCTGCTGATGCATGTTTGTTTTTTCTTTTCATTTTTAAAATACTTTTGATTTTAATATTACATTATTTGTTGCTTCTCCCAGTTAGTCTGTAATGAGAGGCAATTACTCCATATATTTATCCTAAATATTCTGTTTTTATAATCTTTAACCTGATACCTAGGGAACAAGCTAGGTTATTTTCCTTCCTTCCCTAATGTTTTGTTGTACCCACATCTCTCCCTTATTTTGGAAGAAGGAGCACCCTTTCCTTTATATGGGAGAGAAGGAGCAACCCCATTTATTCACCTGGTGGTTCCAAGTTGAGAGTTTCCACCTGATGTCTTGCATTTGCTATGGGAAGTAGGAAGTGGGGTTATCTGAGAGTGAAGGAGCCAGGGAGGGCAGTAGAGACTGAGCTGCACTGTAGTGCCATAGGCTTCCCCAGGTTAAGGGGAGCACAATGAACACTGGTGCTAGAATAAAATCAGCCAAAATATGGATCTCTGTGCTTGATTTGAGCTCATGCTTTCAACTGAAACACTCATTTGGTCTTCCTAGAAACAGTCAAACTATTACTCATCCTTAATTTCATGTAGTATTTTAGAAATTATCATTTTGCTTTCTGGGTAGAAAAACATTAAAGCTGGACTCCTGTTTCATTAGTTACGTGATTTAAGTAGCTAATATATGATACTGTAAATACCAAGATTTCCACATTAACTTTTTCTGATAGTTTTTTAAAAATTAAAGGTGCATATTCAGTTTACTCCCACAGTCCAAAGGCATTTTGAGTATTTGCTTCTTATTGGAGGAGCTCTTGTGTAATGGAGTCCCTGAGGGTGAGGCCTTCTGTGCACTTCCTGCTGAAAGCTGCTGGTCACTAACAGCAAAAGATGTTTTAGTTGGATATGCTGGCTCAGACTGTGATGGGAAGAGCCAGTGGAGCTTTTAACATGCCTGTTTTAAGAGTGGGTAGAAAATCAGCTGAGGGATATGACCTTCCTAGAGTAGGCAAATATTTTCTCTCTGTTCAGATTCTGTAAATATTAAAGATTTGTCTAAAATATAAGAAGCTTCTGCATAACAAAGGAAATGGAAGAAAATACTTGGCAGCCATATACCTGATAAAGGATTAATACCCAAAATATGTCAGGAACTCAAACAACTCTATAGGAAAAAAACAAGTACTCTGATTAAGAAGAGGACAAGGGACCTCAAGAGACATTACTCAAAAGAAGACATAGATGGCTAACAGATACATGAACAAATGCTCAACCTCAATAATCATTAGGGAGATGCAAATTAAAACCACAGTGAGGTATCACCTCACAACTGTTAGAATGACCTTTACCAAAAAGATGGAAGATAACAAAGCTTTGGCAAGGGTGGGGAGGAAAGAGAATGCTTATGCACTGTTGGTGGGAATGTAAATTAGTACAGCCATTATGGAAAACAGATGGAGGTTCCACAAAGAATGAAAAATGGAATTATCGTATGATTCAACAATCCCACTTCTGAGTGCTTACTGGAAAGATTGAGATCTATAAGTTAAAGAAACGTCTGCTCTCACATTTTCGTTGCAGCACTATTCACAGTAGCCAAGTTGTAGAATCACCTTAAGTATCCATCATTGAATGAAGAGATAAAGAAAACATGGTATATACAAATAATGGAATGCTATTCAGCCTTAAAAAGGAAGACATTTTGTTATTTGTGACAACATGGATGGAATTAGAGAGCATTACGCTGAGTGAAAAAAGCCAAACATAACAAATACCATATGCTTTCACTTACATGTGGGATCTATGACAGTTAAACTCATAGAAGCAGAGAGTAGAATGGTGGTTACCAGAGGCTGGGGGTGGGGGAAATGGGGAGATGATGGTCAAAGGGTGCAAAGCCTCAGGTGGGAGGAATAAGTCTCATTATTTTGAGATCTGTTGCACAGTGTGTTGAGTATAGGTAATAGTTCAGTAGTATACATTTCAAAACGCTGAGAGTAAGTTTCAGATGTTCTCGTTACAAAAAATGTTAAATACTTGAGGCAATGTCTATGTTAATTAGCTTGAATTAATCGTTCCACATTGTAGTCAAAAATCATAACATCACTTTTTGGCGGGGCGCGGTGGCTCACGCCTGTAATCCCAGCACTTCGGGAAGCCGAGGCGGGCAGATCACAAGGTCAGGAGATCGAGACCATCTTGGCTAACACGGTGAAACCCCGTCTCTACTAAAAAAAAAAAATACAAAAAATTAGCCGGGCGTGGTGGCGGGCGCCTGTAGTCCTAGCTACTCCGGAGGCTGAGGCAGGAGAATGGCGTGAACCCGGGAGGCGGAGCTTGTAGTGAGCCTAAATCACGACACTGCACTCCAGCCTGGGCGAGAGAGCGAGACTCCGTCTTAAAAAAAAAAAAAAAAAAAACATAGCATCACTTTTTACCCCAGAAATATATACAACTATAATTCATCAATATATTATTTAAAAGTCTGTAAGCAAAAAAATAAAGATTGTCAAGCCCTAGTTTTTTTTTTTTTTTTAAAGCTTGCCTCCCAGCTAATTGCTAAACATTCTGCTAAATATTTGGCAAAAGTAGAGAGCGAAAAGAACAGAAAATTATGACATGGGAACAATTCAGTAAAACTTTCATCTGTGCCAGTGGCGCTTTTTGATTTCTTAGAGTAGGCGGAGTCTGCAGGCTGCTTCTGGGCTTGCCTGTGGGTAAGAAGCTTGCCCATATTGACATGACTGAGTGTTGGCTGACAAAAATGGGCTTTTCCTGGCCCTCATGTACAATTTTCCTTAAATTGGGCCTAAGGATTGGTTGATCACCCTTTTCCTTAAAAAAGGGAAAATTTCATAATTTCAGTGTCAACCCATCCTAATGCCTCCTAGTTCAAGAGTGATCTGCTTAATGTCTTTGATAAATTATTCTTGCTGTAATTTATGGATAATTTCATTGCCTCTTCCCAGTGGAAACAGATATCAGCCCACACACAGAAAACTGTCAGTAGTCATAGGATGTTTTTCTTTTTCTACCTTTAAAGCTCTTTGTAAATATTTAACAGAGGGAACTTAACTGCCATTATTACCCCATATTCAGTAGCTCTCCTTTCACTCAGGGAACTGAGGCTTTCTCAAAAGATTCTTTTGGCGTCCTAAACAACTTGCATTTGTGGTTAACATTATGGTAGCAGAAGCCTGAGTCATGAAAATGGTACTTAGAGATGGAAAAGATGTGTCAGTGTCGAGCCAACTGTTCCCAGAACAGGATCTGAAGCTTCACATGCTGTCTGAAACATTAGCTAAGATGATCAGAAATTGATTTTACGGAAAGCGTCTGCTCTGGTTTGTGTGTGAGCGCACCTGGATGTGCGTATTTTGTTATTTGTCCAAATAGTCCATACTCTAAGTTTTGAAGTTTAGAACCATGACATGGAAAAAGACTGAAATAGAACATAATTTATCTCACTGACATACAGCAGTTGCTTCTTACTCTCCAGAAAAATGAAGAAATCTGGTGCTTAAAATATGACCCTTATCTTTCCTCTTCCATGCAGTTGAGTCATCTCAACAGCAAATCAAAACAAGTTCGAAACCTGAGTTTTCATGTCAGGCTGCCTGTGTGTTGCTGCAGCCTCTTGCTGGTGGCAAGATCCTATAAAGGGCTACACATACGTGTATTTAGGAAACGTAAATTGTTCACACTGAATACTATCACTATGCTAAGGACATAGGAGGACCTAGGAAAGCTATGAGGAAGAAATATATTGGAGAAAAACAGGAAGATTAGGGGACTGAACGAGGAACAAAGAAGAAGAGAGAAGGATCTGCGTTTGGGGAGGGTGTGTTAACACTTAGGAGCAGGCCTTCTGCAGCCAGATGTCTCATTTAAACCTGGACTCCCCGGTTACTGGCTGTGTGACTCTGAGGGAGGGAATGTGCCTCCCATTTGCCTCAGATTTCTCGTCGGTAAAATGAGGACCATCAATGTTGCCTATTAACTGGATTAATGCACTTAATTGCAATCGAATCTGGAACAAAGCAAGGTCTGAGTATCAGCTATCCTTTATTATCATCAGAAATGCTTAGATCTGCATTGTCCAAGATGGTAGCCGGTGGCCACAGATAGCTGTTCAGCGCTACTCCGAACTGACATATGTGGTTAAGTGCCAAATACACATGAAATTTCAAAGACAGCCCAAAACAAAATGTATCAAATATTAATAAGTTTTATATCATGCAGATGTTGAAGTGATAATGATTTTGGATATATGGGGTTAAGTAAAATAGATTGTTAAATTAATTTAACTCTGTTTTAATGTGGCTACAAGGACATTTAAAATGACATACATAGCTCACGTTATATTTCTATTGGGTAGCGCTGGTCTCTACACTTCCCTTAAATGGCAAGAGCAGAGCAATAAAATCAAATCCTAGATTTTACTGGAGAGAGGGAAACAGTGGGGCTATTGGGCTTCACAAGCATCAAAGGCAATATATAAAGACAGAGATAACACGACAGGATTGAAAGAAGCCGCATCATGATGCAGCCTTCAATTCACATCCCACGAGCACAGCGCTGTGCACTATGAATTCATTTTTTATGAATCTTATGCAAATGATCAGCACAATTATGATATTTATGTAGTTGTTTAAAGTTCAGATGTTTCCATTGCAAACGTTTAACATATTCCAGAGTTTTTTCAACTTTGTTATTTTTTTCTTTTTTAACACTGTGAGCATCAAAATGTGCACCTGGCCTGGGCCTGTGTCTGCCTCTGAGAGGCCATACCAAATTCAAGCTTGATAGGCATTAAAAAAATGGAATCTTCAAGCCTAATGAATGCATATGTTCTTAATTTTTATGTTCCATATTTTATGTGGTCTGGAAAATATATTTGCTTTTAAAGCAACAACAAAAAAAGCACAAAATGCAGATGTCCCTGTGTTCTAAAAGGAAAGAAGGTACTGCCAAGTTGAGTTCAGATACCCCGAGGTCATCTTGTCATTGGTGGGAGGAGGTGGGGGACCCTACCCATTGCACACAGGTTACTCCCAGGAGTGTGCTGGGGGTGGGGGTTGGGATGGCCTCTCAGGGCACTCCAGGTGGGACAGAATGTTTTCGGGGAGATTTGGCTCTGGTTTTGACTAAGCTTGATTTAACTTTATGCTCCCTTTTCTTGCAGTGAAATACGAGGAGTTATACTGCTTTTCATTCAACCCCATGCTGGATAAAGAAGAAAGAGAGCAAGGCTGGGTGCTGATCGATCTTAGTGAAGAATACAAGCGGATGGGCCTCCCTAATCATTACTGGCAGCTTAGCGATGTGAATAGAGACTACAGAGTGAGTGCGTGAAACCCAAACACTGAAGCCACATGAAATTAGGATTTTAGCTAGCTTAGCATCCCTTCATTTTTATCTCCTTCAGGTTTTATAGCTCTTTGTAGATATCCATGTGTGGATCTCCAGGTCTGTCTTGGTTAGTGCCAGCTGTATTTCCAACCTGGACCTTGAATCAAAACGTTTGAACCTGCTATAGAGATCACCCCTTCCAGACCCTTCATCTCATGGTTGTAGAACTTGAAACCCAGAGAGGCCGGGTGGAAGGCTTTGTGGACAGGCAGTTGGTGGGAGAGCTGGCTAGGATCTCATTCTCCCATCAGGTCTTTTTATAGTGTAGTGAGTGATGAGCGGGCAAGTCAGGGAGACTCTGAAGGCAGTTTGGCACCAGCTCCTCTATGTGCTCACTGAGCCCTTGCTTGGTACACAAGGTCACCAAGAGGCTTCCCTAGAGAAACATGTCTACACTCACAGGAAGGAATATGGAGAGGCAGGGAAGCTAGAGTGGCAGAATTAATTCCATCTTCTCCTTAATGACAGGCTTACAGGTCAGGGGTGGTTTCACTACTAATTTTTAAAACATTTAAGTAACAAAAGTAATGTGAGAACATCCTAGAGTTTACAAAAGGAAAAAAAAACCCACCATCCCACTTTTAAAACATTCTTATTTTTTAAAATTTTCCTTCAGTTGTTTTCTCGTCTGTATAGTTTGATAACTTTTTTCATATGTAAGTAATGCATATTCATTATCGAAAATTGGAAAACATAGAGCAAAAGAATATTAAATCACCTAAAACTGCCATCATTCAGAGATAGCCACTGTTACTATATCTGGCCAATAGTCTTCTGGGATTTTAATGTATATATTAATTTTTTTATGTATGCACACACAAACCTATTTAAACATATATAACAAAAATGGAATCATTACATGTTCCTTATATTCTGCTTTTCTTCATATACACTTTGAGACATTTTTCTGTCAGTAATTATATTTTATGATATATTTAAAACACTGCATAGTATTATCTAAGTATGGCTGTATCAAATAATATCTACCTGCTTTCTAATTTTTAGACATTTAGATTGTCATTACTTATCACTATTTTAAATAATGGAGAACATCCTGGTAACTATACCTTTGCCCATATTTTAATTTTTTTAAAAGATTGAATTTTAATATAATTTTTATGTCAAAATGCCTACACAAAGTTTTGTGCATGTTGTCAAAAATAATTGTGGAAAGGCTGTACCAATGTCTATAAATTCTCAGTTGTGAATGCTTGATTCCTTATACCCTCACCAGTAAAGAGTTAAAGTTTTTAAAAATCTTTTGATACCTTGATGGTGGGATGAGTGATTTCTTATTTTAATTTAATCTTCATATCTTGATTTCTTGAGTTGTAGCTTTTTATATATTGATTGACCATTTGTATTTTATCTCCTGATAAATGACCGTTTCCAGTTACATATTTTGAATTCTGGTTATTTTCTTGACCTTGTCACAGGGATTTTCTTTCGGGCTTTTTTTTTTTTTTTTTTTTAAAGAAACAGGGTTTCACTCTGTTACCCGGGCTAGAGTACAGTGCAGTACAGCTCACTGCAGTCTCAAACTCCGGATCCCAAGCAATCCTCCTGAGTAGCTAAGATTACAGGCACATGCTACCATAATTACTTAATTTTTCATAGTTTTTGTAAGAATAAGTTCTCCCTATGTTGCCCAGGCTGGTCTCGAATTCCTGGGCTCAAGCAATCCTCCTGCCTTGACCTCCCAAATTGCTATAATTTTAAGTGTGAGTCATCTTGCCCAGTCTCACGAGGATTTGCTACATTGCTGTATGGTCCTTATAACAATCAATGAAATGATGGTACAGTAGTCCATCAAATGAATGTACTGTAAAGTACTGAAATGTTTCTTTATTAATACGCATTTAGGCCAGGCATGGTGACTCATGCCTGTAATCCCAACAATTTGTAAAGCCACAGCGAGAGGATTGCTTGAGCCCAGGAGTTTGAGACCAGCCTGGGCAACATAGAGAGAACCCCATTCCCACAAAAGCATTTTAAAAAATTAGCTGGGCATGGAGGTGTGCACCTGTAGTCCCAGCTACTTGGGAGGCCGAGGCTGGAGGATTGCTTGAGCCTGGGAGGTTCAGGCAGCAGTGAGCCGTGATCGCGCCATGCACTCTAGCTTGGGCAACAAAATGAAATCTTGTCTCAAATTTTTTAAAAAGCGCTTTTAGATTATTTAGACTTTTTTTTGCCATATGAATAATTCTTGATGTAGTATCTTTATGCATATAATTTCCCCCAATTTTAAATTATTTTAAAAGAAAACTCTTTCCAGAATCTATCAAAAGCCATAAAGGGCCTAATTGTTTAAAAAATTTCAGGCAGGTAGGACATTGATGTTTTTGTTTTTGATCAGTATTTGCTAGTTTCTAGTCCCTTATATTGCATTCAGTGCACATGTCCTATAGAATTCATATTTGGGGAATGTTTTGAAGACTTATGTCTTCATAAAACACAGTATTAATTTTCAATAAATATTTTGAGTCTGGAAAAATGTGTATTCTCTGTTATTTAGGTGTGAAATTTCACATTTATCTAAATTGAATTTCTTATTATTTTGGTCTCTTTGCTCAATTGATTTCTGACAGAGGTATGTGAAAATATTCCTGTTATGATTGTGATTGGACATTTTCTCCTTAAGTTCTAACATGTTTGCATTATATGTTTTAAAGTTACTCTGCTTAGTACGTAATGATTACGGACATCTGCTTGGTGTATTCTTTTTGTCCATTTCACATATCCCTTTTTCCTGTGAATTATTTCAACTTTGAATTCTATTTTATATATTTCCACTGTTTCTTTCTCTTTGTCAGAATTTGCTTGGTGGAGCTCTGTTTAACCCCTTCTTTTTAACCTTCCTATGTAAATGTTTTGTCTTTTTAAGCTGAGTTTGGTTAGATTTTTTTACTCAATCTGAAAATCTTCTTGTGTGGTAAAATACTATCTGTGATACTGTTCTAGATATCTTGTATTGTATGTTTTGTCAATTATGCTTTTTCCTTTTTCATGTCTTTCACTGGATGGTTTTTCCTTGTATTTGCTTGTAATTATTTCAGAAGTATATATCCCATTCCTTTTCCTCCACTGAGTATCTTTCATTTAGAAAAAAAGTTACTTAAATCATCCTACAAAGTAGAGAAGGAAAAAAGAAAAAAAGTTATTTATTATGGCACACTTATGGCATACACAGGACTTTGAAGAATAATGGAATGAACGCCAGGGATCCATGTACTGTGTAAGATTGAACATCTCCAGTGCTAGTTAATTTCCCAGATGTTCCTTCCAAATCGTCTCTTGCTTCAGCATCAATGTCTGCAATTTGGCATGGCCATTCTTTTGCCTTTATTACAGCATTTCTACATTTCTAAATATAGGAAGGCCTCACTTAATGTCAGTAGGTTCTTGGAAACTGCGAGTTTGAGTGAAACGATGTACAGGAGATCCTCAAATAACATAATTTTGCTCAACATCATTTTGTGATAGCTATGAGGGAAAAAAAAGGTGTTGTTTTATGTTCTTTTGCTTAAAGTTGCAATTGCCAACAACCTAAGGGCATTGTTGAGCAAGGCCTTACTGTAGTAGTATGTGGTATTGTTTTGCATGGTTTTATACTGTCTGTACTTGGTCGGCATATGCTGTATATAGTTTTCTAAAATTTGACTTTTCACTCAACATGGTAACATTTGTGTTTGTGATCCATTTCATTTAAGAAACGTGTATAGTTACTACATGCCGAGTACTGTTCTAAAAACTTGATAAATATTAGCAAATATTAGTTCTATGTACAGTATTATTGTTATTTCTACTTTACAAATGGAGGAAGTATGACAGAAAGATTAATTGTCTAAGGCATAGAGAGATTAATAACTGTTGATAGCGATAGCTCTGATTCCATCATTTTTCACTACTGTGTTGTATTCCATTTCACAAATATACCATAGTTTTAAAAATTATTCATCCTTTCCTCTTTCTTTTTTTATTTTGTTTGTTGTGTTTTGTTGTCATGAATAAAGCTGTTAAGTGGCTATATATGTCCTGTAGTACGTTGTGTTTCTACTTAGGAGTAGTGTTTGTGAGCTAGAGAGTATATAGATTTGAGCTTTACTAAATTCTGGAAAATTCTTTTTTAAAGTGTTTGCATGGACATATTGACCTGCTTGCAAGATATGAGTTCTCATTATTCCACAGACTCCCCAACAGTTGGTATTGATGTGATATTCGCTGGTATTCTTCTTTGTTGATCCCACAATGCCACTTCTGAGAATTTATTCTATGGATTTAATAGCATACACACACACTGATACCCAAGGTTATTACTTTATTTTATTGAGACAGGGCCTCACTCTGTTGCCCAAGCTAGAGTACAGTGGGGTGATCTCAGATCACTGTAACCTCTGCCTCCTGAGTTCAAGCAATTTTCCTGCCTCAGCCTCCCAAGTAGCTGGGATTACAGACACCCACCACCACAACCAGCTAATTTTTGTATTATTATTATTAGTAGTAGTAGTAGAGATGGTATTTCACCATGTTGGCCAGGCTGGTCTTGAACTCCTGACCTCAAGTGATCTGCCCGCCTCTGCCTCCCAAAATGTTGGGATTACAGGCGAGCCACCATGCCTGGCCCCCAAGGTTATTTTTTTGAAGCATTGTTTGTAATAGCAAATATTAGAAGAAACCCAAATATCTGTAATTAGGTTCTTGGAAACTGTGACTTTCCAAGAACCTAATTCTTGGAATGGGGGCCAGCTAAATAATTTTTGCTCTATCCATGTGATTAAGTTAGTTTATAACCATTAAAGGAAATGTGGAAGATTCCTATGTACTGATAAAGATTGCTAAAATATATTGTTAGGTTAGAAAAAGCAAGGCACAATATGGTGAATATAGTATAATACCTTTTGGCTTAACAAAGGAGGGAGAATAATAACACGTTTACCCAAAAGTGATAACATGGAGTGGTGTTGGTAATGGGGTGGGTAGGACACAGGGATGAAAGTGGGATTTCTTCTCCTGCTCCAGCACCACTGGATGCAATTTAGCATTGTTGTTCCTTTGCTTTTATTTACAGCATTTTATGCACCTTTTGGTATTGTTTCATTTATATAACCATGTGGATTTACTAACTGATCTTAACTTTGAGCCAAATTGATTGGTATGAATTGGATCTTAATGTGGTTTTTGCATTGACCTGATCAACTAGTGAGGTTAAGCTTGTGTTTCTTGGCCATTCATGTTGACTCTTCTGTGAATCATCTACTCACATTTTTGCTCTCTTTCCTATAAGATTATTTGTCGTTTTCTTGTTGATTTGTAGTTCTTTATATAATGTAGCCAATAATTGGTTATAATTTGTAGCTCTTGCAGAAATCTTGTCTCAGGAGATTCTGATACACTGTTCCAAGTGTCTTCAGAAGTTTTGAGTTGTCAATCTTTCTTCCCATGTTTTGTCTTTTAGCATACTGTTTTTTTTTTCTTTTTTCTTTTTTTTTTTTTTATCCTGGTCTGTTTGCTAAACTTTGTCCCAATTTGACACTGTATAAATCCCACAATTACATTTTTACCAGTTATGATTATTATGGCTTTATAATCTTGATATCTTAAAAGTCAGTTCCTTTGACATAATTCATCAGGATATCTTGAATTTATGGATTTGGGCTAGAATGGACACTTCCATGACAGTGAATTTTCTTCATAACTACACTTAAATTTAACAACCATAGAGTTAATTATTATAAAGTATCTGGCTGATGTAATCAGACTAATTTGTTCTCATACTAAAGCTAACTTTTGAAGTGAGTTTTTAGCCTTGAAATGAAAGAAAGGAAAATCCAAGTTTACTAAAGAAAATTGGATACCCTTTTTGTTAATATGACACATCCTTGGGCAAGGAAGAAAATGAGACTGAACCACATCTTGTGGAATAACATCTCCTTGGAAATATAGGTTCTTCTATTTTTGATGAGATTTCCTTCTAGGATTAGCGCATAAACATGAGTCATATATAGTCATTGAAGTCCTACCTTGCACAGACTGCAAAACATGAGTTACTCAGCATTTCTTTTCAGAAGCAACACACGGCAAAACAAAACTAACAGCAAAACAAAACTAACAAGGAACAAACTGTTTTGAAGCAGAAAAGGTAAAAACCTAGGGGATTTTCTGATTTTGCAAATATCACTGAAATGGGAGGAAGATGATGTACCCTGATTTGTCACTAACTTAGCAAGAGAATACAAGTTGTGTTATTTCAGAAAATTTTTGACTAATAATCCATGGAGAGAGAGATGTCCAAATCCGTTCCTTTTGCTTTTAACCCCATGGCTGAGAAAACATTTACTTTTTCCTCTCTTATTTTATAACTTATCTTATTTCTTCTCACAAATCCTTAGAGGTCGGTGGGTCAAGAAGTGTCATTTGATGGAAAAGAAACAATTGCCGATGGCGGAAATAACAGACGTAGAATACAAAACTTAGATTCTAGAACCAATTCTGCTATTTTCTTTGTGTGGCCTTGGGCAGGCTAATTATTACTATTATCTGTATCATCTTACTACCATCGCTATTTATAAGACACTTGCTTATGGTAGTCTAAGTCTCCAAGCTCAGATTTCTTTTTATACCTAACCCTTGAAATTGTCTGTATTTAAATAAAGTAATTGGTATCCATTGCTTGGTTAAAGTTTTAATCTAACTCTCTTGGAATAAAATATAAAATACAACCCAAACCAGTGACTTTATTTAAAGCTCATTTATTTCAGTTCTCCACAGCTATATTTTATGTATCATGCATTATTTTATTCACATATATGTCATTTTATCCTGTTCATAACCCCATCCTTCTCCCTGTTCATCATAAATTCCTTGAAATAAATTTTAGCACTGAAATGTTTAAGAAGATTGTCTGTATAGATATCTCTCAGTTTCTGACAACTCTTGCCCCAAAGTGCTCAGTTGAATGATTGGTCCTTGGACGTCTGAGTGAAACTTTTGGATTGCATCTTAGATGGCTAGTAGCCTGCAGTGATAAATATATTTACTGGAAGATTCTAACCCGGTTAACAAAGATCAGCTGTCCTGGGAGTGTGAAATCTTCAAGGCCAAAAACTCTTATTCATTTCTGCTCTTGCAACTGAGAGTAATGCTTGGCGTATAATAAGTACTCAGTAAAAGGTTGTTGAATGAGTGAAAGAGTTACCAAAAGATTCCTCTTGCCGGGACAGCAACAAGGGATGTGGGCACTTCAGGAAGGTCAATTAATTTAGTGGAGCACAAAGAAAATAGGTTTCGTTATTCATTTTAAAAAATGGTAAAATGATTAACTGACTAATCCACTTTCATTAACTAAGGCAGAGTGCATGTAAAGAAAATTCAGGAGAAAAACATTTTCCATTCCTCTGAACTAGTCTCATATTCTCTCTGAATTTTGTCAGGTGGTTTTCCAAACCAGACAAAATCCCGAGAGGCATAATGAGGTGTTCGAAAATTTGCGACACATGTTGCATCATTGTGTGCGTTATTTATTGTCAGAATTTTGACTACAACTCTGTGAGCTTGTTGCAAAAATGGCAGCAGTCAGTGCTAAGATTGTTTTCTGTTTTCTTTTTTCATTGTGATTTAAAAAATGCATAACATAAAGTTTGCCATCTTAGTCATTTTTAAGGTATAGTTTAGGAGTGTTAAGTAGATTGACATTGTCGTATTATAGATCTCTGGAACTTTTCATTTCCAGAACTGAAACTCTATACCCATTAAACAGCTCTCCATTCCCACCTACCACAGCCCCTGGCAACCATCATTCTACTTCTTGTTTCTATGAATTTGACTACTTTAGATACCTCATATAAGTGGAATCATACAGTATTTTCTTTTTGTGACAGGCTTATGTCACTTAATGTCCTCAAGGTTCATCTGTGTTATAGCATGTAACAGGATTTCCTTCCTTTTTAGGGCTGAATGATATTTCATTGTAATGATATACCACATTTTGCTTATCCATTCATGACTTGATGGACATTTGGGTTGCTTCCACCTCTTGGCTGTGAATAATGCTCTGTGAATATGGTTGTGCAAATATCTCTTGGAGATTCTGCTTTCAAGTCTTTTGGGCATACATCCAGAAGTGGGATTGCTGGATCATGTAGGAATTCTATTTTTAAATTTCTGAAGAGCTTCCATACTGTTTTCTGTAGTGGTTGCATTGTTTTATTTCCCCATCCACAGTGCACTAGGGTTTCAATTTATCTGCATGCTCACCAATACTAGTTTTATTATGTTTTCATTCTTTCATTTTGTAATAGTGGCCATCCTAACAATTGTGAGTTAGCATCTCATTGTGGTTTTGATTTTCATTTCCCTAAGATATGCAATTTACTAATAGCTTCTCCCATTCTGTAGGTTGCTTTTTCACATTTGATTGTGCCCTTTTATGTATAAAAGTTTTTTAAGTTTGATATAGTTCCATTTTTCTAGTATTTTCTTTTGTTGTCACTGCTTTTGCTGTCATATGTAATAAATAAGTGCCAACTCCAGTGTCATAAAGCTTGTCCCTTATGTTCTTTTCTAGGAGTTTAATACTTTTGGGTCTTATGTTTAGGTCTTTAGTCCATTTTGAGTTAATTTTTTTATATAGTAGAAGATATGACCCATCTTTATTTTATTTTACTTTTGCATGTGGGTATCTAGTTTTCCCAGTACCATCTGTTGAAGAGACTAACCTCTCCCCATTGAGTAGTCTTGGCACCCATGCTGTGGATCATGTCACCATATACATGAGGGTTTACTTCTGGCTCCTCTATTCTATTGGCCTATTTGTCTGTCTTTATTCCAGTACCACACTGTTTGATTGCTGCAAAATAGATATGGCTTTGTACTATATTTTGAAATTATGAAGTGTAATTCCTCTTTGTTCTTTTTCAAAATTGTTTTTTGCTATTTGGGGTCCCTGGAGAATCCATGTGAATTTTAGGCTGAATTTTTCTACTTCTTCAAAAAATGCCATTGAGATTTTGATAGGAATTGCCTTGTGGTTGCTTTGGGTAGGATGGACATCTTCACAATATTAAGTCTTCCAATGCATGAACACAAGGCATCTTACCATTTACTTGTGTCTTTAATTCCTTTCAGTGGTGTTTTATATTTTCAAGGTAGGATTGTTATTTGAATTTCCACTTGAGAGTGCTGTCTACTTTGATGAAAGCAGGACAAATATCCATGCTTCTAGCTTGGTAAGAGGTTGTATCTTCCCGTGTTAACTGACACTCTAAATCTGCTTTTCTCAAAGGCATTCTAGCTTCTTAGAGTTCCCCAAGCAAGTACTCATCAGCATGCCTTATAACTTAAGCTGTGACCCATGGAGCTTTTTCCCCTAGACTCAGTGCTCTGGGGAAGGCAGAAATCCTCGTAACTGGTATTGTGTTCGTATAGGGGCGGCCTCCACATCTGATGCAAGCCTGGCCACTGGTGACTGGGCACAGGTTGTTGAGCTCTTTGTCCTGGCACCTGCCAAGCCATCAAAGTCTACATATCTCTACTCTGTAGAGTGAGAGCTCTGGTGCTCTTAGAGGGCAGGAGGTGGTCTTCTTGCTCCTTTGTGAATCAAGAGGGCCATGAGTTGGGGCCAAGGAGAGTGGGCCTCTGGGTGTTGATTTTCTCTATTTGGTCTCATTCCAGCCATGGTGCAATGGTGCACACAGGGCTATGATGCCAGCAAACCTAGGTGTTTATTTATTTAGCCTTAGAAGACCATAAAAGGCCCTGGCAGGGGCTTACCTCTTGCTCTTCAAAGAGTTTGTATGAAATAAGCATGTTGACAAATCTTGCATGTTACTTACTCTTATTTAATCATGAAACTTTGCAGTTCCTTAGTGTTGTTACAAGGAAGAATGTAGGTAATTCCCAACTTGCTGAAAACCTACTCATTTCCTTTTAAAAACTGTTATTTTAGGAAAATGTTGGTCTGTTGCAATGACTACATGTCTCTTGAACCTCAGACAAACAGGTGTGGTCCATGTCATAGTGTTCTAGCTGGCTGACTTCGTGGAGGTTCAGGCACCAGATTGGCGTGGGGGAGGGAGTGCAGTGTTTTATGGCAGTCTTCCCAGCTAAAGCTCTCTGAGTCCAAGTTGGTTGAGCCTTCTGTTCTTGGCAGATTTTCCTTTAGAGTGTCAGTGCCACAGCTCATGTTAAACTCTGGTAATCTTCTTTCCTAAAATGTCTGGTAGAACCCTGAAATTAGACTTTGGGCATGTGAACATCTCTTCTGTGGCCCTTTTATTCCCTGCTCTATGTTGTGTACTCTTCTGGTAACAAAGACAATGGAGGCCAGCAAGGGAGGCATCATCACAGAAGACTTGATAAGAGGCTTGGATTTCAGTTGTGGGTTTTCAACCCCTACAACCCCATCTTCCAGAGTGATATGGGTGGGTGGAGATGGACACAGGACCTGCAGATAAAGTATTTCCCCTTGATATGGGTTGCTGTGTCCCCACCCAAATCTCATCTTAAATCATAGCTCCCATAATCCCAACAAGTCATGGGAGGGACCTGGTGGGAGGTAATTGGATCTTGGGGGCTGGTCTTTCCCATGCTGTTCTCATGATAGTGAATAAGTCTCATGAGATCTAATGGCTTTATAAAGGGCAGTTCCCCTACACACGCTCTCTTGCCTGCCACCATGTAAGACGTGCCTCTGCTCCTCCTTTGCCTTTTGCCGTGCTTATGAGGCCTCCCAGCCATGTGGAACCGTGAGTCCATTAAACCTTTTTTTTTATAAATTACCCATTCTCAAGTGTTTCTTTATAACAGTATGAAAATGGACTGCTACACCCCTGTTACACGTACTTGAGGACTCCCTTGATATGCCTAGGAAGATGTTTGACGTCCAGGAAGTAAAGAGGTGCTTGACATATCCCAGGACACTTCCATGTGGGTGATCTTCACATTGCGAAAAGATTGATGGACTGATGTGAAAGCAAAATGTGTTGAGCAACAGTAGCCTCAACTGCTATCACTGTTGCTACCACTAACATTTGTTTTGGATTTAGTGGTTTATAAAGTGCTTTGCCATGGGTGTTACCGGATTTGATCCATCTGTCAACCCCATGAGGTATTGTTGCTGCAGTATCACTTCTAGAGATTAGCAAACCACAGTGCACCGTGTAGTTTGGCTTCCCCGGGGTCTTGAAGTTGCTCAATCAGAGCCAGGTTCTAAACTGCTGATTTCTGGTTCTTAATTGCAAGATCCTTCCAAGGCACCCTTCCACTGTGGTAATCACTCTCAGGGATGCGTAGAAAGAGCACATCGATCCTTACCACTTATCAAATCAAGACGCAAGAAACAAAAATCAAGCTGCTACATTGCACGGTAATGTGTGACACATTAGGAAATCTTCATGGGCTGAAAGGTCAAGGAAGAAGCTTCCCGAAGGAGGTGGAACTTCGACTGGCCCTTGAAGGATGGATGGGATTTGGGAAGGTGGAGGGCAGGAGTGTCCGGGGGGGCATCAGCTTGAGTGATGTGTCAGGGTCAGGAATGCACACTGGGCGTGTCAGAGCCACAGAGGTAACCTGCTGGCTTAATCAGTGTGCTTATGTTTTAGGAAAACTGTCTTCCGGGGTCATTCTGTCTTTCAACCAAATCCTGGCAGCTCAGGTTTTCTCAGCCAGGATGCACAATTGCGATTTGTCTCTTTTTGATGAAAGGAAGGCTTCATTGTCACTGGTCTTGCACAAAGAGCCGTTGGAGAGAGGGGACAGTGCACCGGGACAGAACACTAAGGGTAGCTTGTGTTCCTTCAGAATGATTACATAGAATCAGCGGCACTTCATTCCTCTGAAGTGGCTTTGAGTTTCCTCGAAACAGCCTCCGCTGTAACATGGTTAAGGCAACTTAAGGATGTACCTGTAAGCGTGGTGAAGTGGAATTTCTGGGGGCAGTTCGCAGGGCATTACTAGATGGCCTAAAAATCCCTTTGTATTTTCTGGTGACAGGTTTGTGACTCTTATCCTACTGAACTGTACGTTCCCAAATCGGCCACAGCACACATCATAGTGGGGAGTTCCAAATTCCGGAGTAGACGGCGGTTTCCTGTCCTTTCTTACTATTATAAAGATAACCACGTAAGTCTCGAGGCATGTTTTTGTTTTACACTTTGCTTTTCTAGTTTTATCATAAGCAGGCATTTTCTAGCTGCCTTCTGCTGTGCGTGTGTGTTTGAATTCTTCAGAAGGTGTGTGGATGTTCCTGTGCATGGTATGACATGATACAACTGTGCTAAGTCCTTATCTCATGTAGACCTCCTATGTTTATTTGACAGTAATGTAATGATTCAGAAAATGACTCGATAGATTCAGAAAACCCCTAAAGCAAATCATCCAAGTGAATACTGTCCTCTTCTAAGTGGGCACCTTGGGAGGCTCTTTGCTTATTCAGTGCTGGAGATCTGTGGCATGCCTATTTTAGAAAAGCCCCGGAAGTCCATGGCCCATTCTTTTTGTCTATTATGCTTTTTTTAATTTTTTGGAGACAGAGTCTCACTCTGTCACCCGGGCTGGAGTGCAGTGGTGCAATCTCGGCTCACTGCAACATCTGCCTCCCAGGTTCAAGCAATTCTCCTGCCTCAGCCTCCTGAGTAGCTGGGATTATAGGCACCTGCCAACATGTGCAGCTATTTTTTTTTTTTTTTGTATTTTTAGTAAAGAAGGGGTTTCACCATGTTGGCCAGGCTTGTCTCGAACTCCTGACCACAGATGACCTGCCTGCCTCGGCCTCACAAAGTGCTGGGATTACAGGCGTGACCCACTGTGCCCGGCCTTATTACCTATTTTTAAATGGCGTGTTCTTTTGAGTATCTTCAGTATAAGAAATCTTTGATTATAGAGAGCATGGGTTTCATTTTTTAAATATTATTTATAAAAGCCAGAATTGGGTTTGTTTGTAATAGGGACTCTAAGTAACTGTGGCTCTAATAGGATAGAATTTTTTTTCTCTTGCTTAAAACTCCCAGGGTGGGCAGTCCTGGCCTGGTAGCCTGGCCCCACCCCACTTAGCCTTCAGGTAGTCAAGCTCCTTCTACCTTTTTGCTCTGCCATCCCCTGGATTTGGCCGTGGCCTGCCTGGTGCAAGAGGTCGCTTTGGTACAGTCCCCACCCACACACGGCAGGTGGCAGGTGATGGAGGGCTAATGGTGTGTGCCCAGCTTTTTGAGGAAGGCTTCCAGAAACTGCCACGTGACACCTCCCTTTCATCAGAACTGCACAGGCAGGTATGGAAGTACAGTGCTATGGGTGGCCATTAAAACAGCTAAAACTTAGAGTTCCATTTCTGCTGAGGATAGGAAAACAAATTTGGACGAACAAGAATGGTCTTTGCCACCCACTTTTAAAAGGTAGCAAAAAACCACCTTTAAAAAAAAGGTGGTTTAAAAAAACAAAATGTTCTTTGGCTCTAGCCAGGTGAAAGAGAAACTTTAGTTTTTAAGCTAGATAATATACTTCTGGATTCAAAGCCGAGTGAGGCTATAAACAAAGAGAGGGGAGTGTGTGAGTGTGTAGCCACATGCCTGCACCTACAGCCAGGAGGGTACAGCAGAGTCTCAGTCAGATTCTAAAGGCTTCCAAAAATATCTGGAGCAGTGCCAGCTTCATCAGAGTGAGCACATAGCCTTCTCTCTTGCTACTTTGAAGGAAAATAGTAATTTAGTGGTGAAAGTTCTGTGAATTGGAAGGATAAAAATTATCTTATTTTTAGTTACACTCATTGCTCTTCTTTTCCTAGCCTTGAATTAGGTCTAAAGTATTTTATTAACTCCAAATATATTTCAGC
Source organism: Nomascus leucogenys (assembly GCF_006542625.1). Taxonomy (NCBI): domain Eukaryota; kingdom Metazoa; phylum Chordata; class Mammalia; order Primates; family Hylobatidae; genus Nomascus; species Nomascus leucogenys. The sequence goes on from NC_044384.1 coordinate 134,360,837, forward strand.
CTGCACAGAGCTGGAGCGCTGGTTAGAGGCAAAGGAAGATGTGATTATTTTTTTTTTTTTTGAAACAAGGTCTCACTTTGTCGCCCAGGCTGGAGTGCAGCAGCACAATCATAGCTCGGTGTAACTTCAAACTCGTGAGAGCTCAAGGGATCCTCGTGTCTCATCCCCACAAGCAGTTAGGACTGTAGGCACATCATACCACCACACCTGCTAAGTTAAAAAAAAATTGGTAGAGAAGATAATTTTTTTTTTTTTTTTGAGATGGAGTCTCGCTCTGTTGCCCAGGCTGGAGTGCAGTGGCACAATCTTGGCTCACTGCAGCCTTGACCTCCCCAGGTTCAAGTGATCTTCCCACCTCAGCCTCTCGAGTCACTGGGACCATGTGTGTGCCACCCCGCCCAGCTAATTTTTTTGCATTTTTTGTAGAGACGAGGAAAGCCATGTTGCCCAGGCTGGTGTCGAGTTCCTGCGCTGAAGTGATCTACCTGCCTTGGCCTCCCAAAGTGCTTGAATTACAGGCGTGAGCTGTCGCGCCTGGCCTCTTTTTTTTTTTTTTTTTTTTTTAAAGATAGAATAGATAGAGATAGGAAATTTCATGATGTTGCACTTGAAATTAGGATGCTGGTAACATGCACATTTTTTTTTTTTTTTTTGTAGCATCCATTGATTAAAGAAGTAAGAGAGAAGACGAACCCAGGAGAGGGCGAAAGGGTCTTTTATTGTTGTTTCAGAGGTGTTTTATTGTTTTCTGTAGAATATTTAAAAAGTGAGCATAGTGTGCCTAGCAATTCCCTTTTTGTATTCTTGAGACAAAGAACCTTTTACTTTTTGTCAGTGTGAGTAGTATCAGGATTAAATGTGTGTTATCTCAGAAAGGAGAGAATTTTTAGCAGTTAGACCTCAGAGGCAGCTTCTTCCCCGGCTGACCTCAGACCCACGTGGCTCCACGCCTGCTCCCTCAAGTGCTATTCTTTACTGAACCTCCAGGCCTGAAAATGAACTCACACAGCATAGTTAGAGCTTCAGAGTATTCATTTCCCATATTTAAGATTTTAAAGCACAAATTACTTGAAGTTCTAGCTCTTCTTCCAAGGTACAGAACAGAGATGTGTTTCGAAGCAGTGCTGCGTGATCGGGTTACCCCAGGGAAGTCCTGAGTGAGCACACACTTGCCCGCCCACTCTCCCAGCCCATGAACTGAAATCTATTTTGCAGGTAGAATAATGATCAAATTTGTGTTTTATAACAACGTTTGCATTTTAATATCAAGGTTAATGATATAAATGCTTCTGATTTGACTAGGGCTTTTCCTAAAGGGAAGTGTTATTACCAAAGGTGGATTTCTGTGCTTAATGGAAGACACTGAAATACCAGAGTAGTTATCTGTGCTCTCATTGCTCATCGATGGCCATATAGAAAACAGGCAGTCTCCCAGAAAAAGTAAACAGGTACACATTCCATAAATTTGCTGATCTATCTTTCTTCTCTTTGGTTATTTGAGACATTTTAGGCTTAAGAGTATGTATTCCTATCCCCAAAGAATTTATGCGTATGAGTAAGGATACTACATTTTATACTGAAAATACTGTTTCCCATGTGTTACCAAAGGGACACTTTTGATTTTGGTGGTGAGATGACGGCTAATGTTGGGCACTGGGAACTGGTGATCAGATTAGGAGAAGCATGAAGTGCACATGATTTTATGAACCTGAAGTTCTGTTTGATATAAAGGCCCCTGTGGAGGGTCCAGCTTTCCCTTTGTGTCAGCTGTTAGCACATGTAGTGTTAGGTTGTTGCAAAAGTAATTGCAGTTTTTGCCATTACTTTTAATAGATATAATCATATTCTTTCACCCCCGTGGTGAGGGAGGGAGTCCTGCTCTAGGTTACAGGGACAGCCAGACACACAGCACTTGACACTGGGCAGGTGAGATGAACAGTCACATACACTCACTGCCAAGGGGAGGAGGACACCACAGCCCATGAAGGGGCACATGAGGTTGCGCTGAGGAGCAGAGTGACAGCCAGGGGCTGTGAGAGGCAGGCTGTGTAGTATCAGGAGCGTGGGGTCACCCTTGGTTCCTGCAGGAGGATGCGATTAGCTTGCATGCATCATTCCATGGCTGGCAGGGAACTAAAACCTGCTACCGGGGGACGGGCAGGAGCTGCACCTGGTCTGCTGGATAAGTATTGTTTCACTCGGGAACCTTACCTGCAGGAGCAGAGCATGGCAGGGAACTTGCAGTGAGGCCATTTGAGGCCCTCTCAGTTTTACCGGATGTCAAAGCAACACATAATATTAATTTTAGGCCTTACGCACACAGGTTATGTACAGCCACGTGGGCTCCCTTTGAATATCTAGCTATTAACAGCTTTACAGATCATGGTTAGAGATGCTTAGTCATGCGTGTTCAGAAGTCTGTGTAGCTTTCTGTGAGAGTTCTTAGAATTGCTATAGCCTTTGTTCTTCATTATGCTACGATTTTTTCAAGTTTCCCTTTAACATGATGCACAGCATGGTCTCCCAAATTTATGGTACACATTTCTAGGAAACAAAACTCAAGAAGATTTCCAGTGAGGCAACTTTCCTTAGGAAAAATACAGACCTTCTTGGTCTCTTCTTATAATGAATACTTATTGAAACTTCCTATGTGTTAGGCACAGTGCCAGGAGTTTTACACTGTTATGCCCCTTCTCACACCCTGTATTTTTAATATTTTACCCATTTTATAGATGAGAAAACTGAGGATCAGAGAAGATACATAAATTACCCAACATCATACAATGAGTGAGAGCACAACTGGGACTGAAAGCCAGGTCTTTCTGCTGCATCTTTATGTTTTGAGATGGAGTCTCGCTCTGTCACCCAGGCTAGAGTGCAGTGGCATTATCTCAGCTCACTGTAGCCTAGACCTCCCAGGTTCAAGCGATTCTCCTGCCTGAGCCTCCCAAGCAGCTGGGATTACAGGTGTGCATCACCACGCTTGGCTAATTTTTGTATTTTTAGTAGAGACGGGTTTCACCATGTTGGCCAGGCTGGTCTCGAACTGCTGACCTCTGGTGGTTCACCTGCCGCAGCCTCCCGAAGTGCTGGGATTACAGGCATGAGCCACCATGCCTGGCTTTATGCTGTATCTTAATGCAGTATTGTGCTGCCTCACCTATTTCCTCCCATTGGGGCTTAAATTACTTTGTTAAGAATTCAGGATCAGGAAATACTCTGTCTGGATTCAAATCTTGGTTTCCCTATTTACCAACTGTGTGACTTTGAGTATGTTACTTAACCTCTCTGTGCTTTGGTCACGTCATGTATAAAGTAGAGCCAATAATAGGTCTTATTGTATATGATAATTAGGCTAATTAAATAACAGTATGCAAAGTTCTTATAATAGTGCCTATCATATAAACAATCAAAAACAGTAGTAAGCCATAAAAAATGTTGAATATTTTAATTATTAGTAGCATTGTAAGTAAGTGCTATCCTTTACAGTTTACAACTGAAGAGTTTTTAATCTATGCTCTGACATCAGTAAGAAATGCTGCCAAGTAATAGTAATGCTCTTTGGATAATCTGTCTAGAGTGTGTTTAGGTGCACAAAAGCACTGAGACTGCTTACTGTTCTGCACAAAATTGAAAACCACATGTTAGCAATTACTGAGTCAATGAAAAATTCCATTTAGAGCATATCTTTAGTTTATTAAGAAAATCTAACTACAAAATACCAAAAATGTAGTCTGTTTAATATGCGTGTTTTAATTTATCGACCACATTCCATAGTATAACAGTTCCAATATAGTCCCTCATTTAAAACTAGCCATTCTAAACCAGAAGATAATTTGAAATAGTTGTTGTCCCTAAATTGCTTCATTTCATAATTGGTGTCTCACTACTTTAGTGAGGTCTGGTGTGTGTGTTCTCAAATTCTCACCATTTAAATGTGTTCCCATCCCCATCTAACCCTTCTGATGGAATCTAAGATTGTCTGGTGGCAGCTGTCCTTAACTAATATTTCTTTTTTTTTTTCTTTCTTTCTTTTTTTTTTCTGAGATGGAGTTTCACTGTTGCCCAGGCTGGAGTGCAGTGGTGCGATCTCAGTGCCCTGCAAACTCTGCCTGTCGGGTTCAAGCGATTCTCCTGCCTCAGCCCCCTGGGTAGCTGGGATTGCATGTGTGTACCACCATGCCCAGCTAATGTTTGTTGTATTTTTAGTAGCGACGGGGTTTCACCATGTTGACCAGGCTGGTCTTGAACTCCTAACCTCAAGTTATCCACCCGCCTCGGCCTCCCAAAGTGCTGGGATTACAGGCGTGAGCCACCACACCGGGCCAACTAATATTTCTTTAACCCGGAAAAAGTATCATCTAAAGCCAACTCAGAATTATTCTCTTTCCAGGCAGAATTCCCTCCGAGCAGGTGGCAGACCCTGACCCCTTAAAGATCAAAGGAAACAGGACCCCCATGAAAGCCATCTGTGTCATTTGCTTTCTGGTCCTTGGACATAGGTTGTCTTCTGCTCGCCAAGTCCCTGTTGATCCCCACCTTCACTTCCCCTTGCTCCTGGCCTTGCCGTCACTTGCCGTTCTGTCTGCCATGCTCATACCCTCTGATCTTTTTCTCCTCCCCACCGATCAGGAATGAGCCACCCTGGAGTGACTCTGTCTCCCCTTTGCTTTGCTTCCCACTCCCACACCTTGTCCCCCCGAATCCTGAAGCTGGCTGTAGGCCTCAGGCTTCCTTTAACCCCCTCGGTGATTGTCCGTCTGTGCAGAATGGTGCTGGTGTCCTCAGACAATGGCCCCTGTAATATGTCCAGCCATGCCATGGTTCTCCAACTTCAGAGCTAGTGAGAAATGTCCCCACCTTCTCCAACAAGGAGCGCTCAAACCCTTTGGAGAGATCCTGGGTTGGGCTTTAAAGACAATTAAGCTATGGTTGGACTAAGAGTTGGGGTGCCCCTTCATGGGTGGAACCCTGCAATGCAAGCACCCTGAACAGGCTGTGACATGACAGGACTATTTGCAGTGCAACTTTCCCCTCCATATTATCCTGCGTGGAGGGGTTCTGTCACTGCCTGCATTCTTTCACGCTGTGGACTTACAGTCTCAATGTAGACGCTTTGAGTCATTCATGCATTTTATTGGATATTTTGTGTTTAAATGTTAAAACCTAAATCCATGAAAGTACTTTGTCACAAAAGCCTAAGTTTTATAGCTGCAAGGTCGGATCTGTACTACCTATTCATAACTCAGCGAAATGTTTCTGCTCTTTTAGCTATCATCTGACAGTGCAATCTACTGTGTCAGAATTGCAGGGTACGGGACTTGCGGCAGAGAATGCAGACTGATTCCAAAAAAAATCCCCCTTGTTCTAAGTAGACTTGAGTCAGCACAGGTATGTGCCTGCTGTCCTTCGGTTTCAAACCTAGCAGCAATCTGGGCTCTCGTCACCGTGAAAGTTTCCCGTTTAGAATTAGAACTGGTTTTTGGTATTTGTGATGTTTCTAGATGGGCTAGTTAAAAAAAAAAAAGGTTGGAAACCATTAAAAAATTATTTTTATTTTACTAATGTCACCATTAATAGTATCTTATACATTTGAGGAGACCAGTTATTTATTTTGTATTTCTTCTTTCAGCAGGAAAATGAAGCAGTATCAGTGAAAAGTAGATAATTTAAATGGTTTTGAATATCATAACTTAGATCCTATCTAAACATCTCTACACATTCCTAGTATTTTGCACAGACAGGCTCTTTGTATTGCTTGCCCATTAGTGGTTTCTTTGACTTGAATTAAAAATAAACAAGGCTTGATTTCCAGAAAGCTGTATCACATTTTCAAAAGCCGAGGTGGACTGTCAGTGAGCCCAGGGCTCTTTGTTCTGGAGACACAGGTAGAGTGTCTCTCAGGGGTACAGTTACCTGATGGTGCTGTGTTGCTGTGACCTCTCCCCCTAGGCCTCCATCTGCCGGAGCAGCCAGCCCCTGTCCGGTTTCAGTGCCCGGTGCCTAGAGGACGAGCAGATGCTCCAGGCCATCAGGAAAGCCAATCCAGGAAGTGACTTCGTTTATGTCGTTGACACCCGGCCTAAAGTAAGTGTCACCGTTGCGATGCATGTCTTTGCACCTGAGTTGTGAAACTGGAGACAGGCAAAGGCTAGCCAACTGCCATCTCTTGTGCAGGTTGCTTCATCTGCAAAGGGGCGGTTCCTCTTGGCACAGTCAGCGTCTGGGCACACTGCCGGCTGCTTCCTGGAGGTCTAGTGCTCCTGAAGCCGCTAACTGTACATTTTATATTTCCCCTGCCCCTAGCATTGTGCTGGGCACACAGGGCCACCCAAATGAACGTGGCTTCATTTTGGAGATTGCGTTCCTAAGTATACCACATTAGTGCTCGGTTTCTTTCTAAAACAACCCTTTCTGCTCTGACAATAAAATTCAGTCTGGAGCTCCAGCAGTTCAGTTGTTGCAAAGTACTCAGCTATTATTTTTCAACTTCAACTTGTAGTAATCTATACCTATGACTTGGAAAGATTTATAAAACATAAGGTAAATTTAAAAATGTATTTTTTTCATAAAAAGTTCTAGGTGTGTAAAAAGGTGTAGAAAAAGATCTGAAAGGTTAAACCCTGAACTCTTAAAATTCCATGGAGAAGGGAGTAGGATTTGGGGACGTAGAGGGTTTTCTACTTGTTAATTGTTAGAAAATTATTCTTTTACAATTACATATGTATTAATATATTAAGTTTCTAATTTAAGAAAACCAATAGGAAATAATAGATCTAGACATCAAGGAGTGAGCCACGTTGATCTTACACTTACCTCCCACTCAGCCTTACTTTTTTCGTTTTTAAGGAGAATCAGTGTTAAGTCCAATAAAATTCCAGTTTTTCTCCTTAGACCCAAGTCTTCTAAAACTTCAACAAGTAAAGTCCCCAGAGGAACAGACACAAAGTCACCTACAAGTGCATTGACTACAGCAGACAGAATGAGATGACAGAATGAAACATCCCTTAGTCAGCTTATTTGGCATTGCACTTTCCTAGCCACTAATGAAAATGTGCCTGGACCTATGACTGAAGAGAAAGATGAACGTCCAGTTCTGTCTCTTCGTATGGTAAGCAGAGGAGTCCAGGATGTCCTTTTAGGCAACAAGAGTGGGATAGAGAAATTATGTTTAATGTAATCCCGTTAAAAAAAATTGGGGCTGGGTGCAGTGGCTCACGCCTATAATCCCAGCACTTTGGGAGGCCAAGGCAGGCGGATCATCTGAGGTCGGGAGTTTGAGACAAGCCTGACCAACATGGTAAAACCTCATCTCTATTAAAAATACAAAAATTAGCTGGGCATCATGGTGCATGCCTGTAATCCCAGCTACTGGGGAGGCTGAGGCGGGAGAATCGCTTGAACCTGGGAGGCGGAGGTTGCGGTGAGCCGAGATCGTGCCATTGCACTCCAGCCTGGGCAACAAGAACAGAACTCCATCTCAAAAACAAAAAACAAAAAACAAAAAATTGAGAGAATGTATACCACACTGTTTACAGTGGTTTTTCCTGTGGGGTAAGAAGTTCATTTTAGGAAAACTTTTCACTTCCTAAGTTAGAATTTGAAATTTTTTTTCAATATAGAAAAGGTAAAAGAGCATAAGGACCTTAAATTTAGTGAAACGTAGAGTTACCATAAGAATCAGCAGTTCCTTCCTAGGTATATAACCAAGAGAAATGAAAACCTATGTCCACATAAAAACTTGTATGTGAATATTTGTTCATTATTAGTAATAGCCTGAAATGTAAATAACCAAATGTTCATAAATGGAGAATGGATTTACAAAATACGGTATGTCCATTCAGTGGAGTATTACTCAGCTATAAAAAGGAATGGACTGTGGATACATACTGCAACATGGACGAACCTTGAAAGTGTTATACTGGGAGGAAGAAGTCTGTCACAAAGGAATCACGAAATGCTTTAAACAGGCCATTTCAGAGCTATTGAAAGTAAACTAATTGTTGCCGAGGGCTAGGGGAAGGGAGAGAGATGGTGAGTGACGGCTAATGGGTAGTGGATGTCTCTACCACTACCTACTTTCTACTTTCCAGGGTGATGGAAATGTTCTAAAACGAGATCATGGTTATGAGTGCACAACTCTGTGGCTATACCAAACTCCACTGAGTCGTATGCTTTAAATGGGTGAATGGTATGACATGTGAATTACCTGTCAGTGAAGGTATTAAAAAAAGAACATAGGAAATATTACGACAGGAAGGATAAAATAGAACCAGCAGCTCAAGTCATTTAAAAGTGTACACCGTGGGGAAGAGGTAATTATAGACATGGTCTACACTCATTGGTGATCCTAGAAATCATGAGAACTGAATCCTATCCTTTGTGTGGATACTCAGGCCTTGGTGATTTTCACGTATTCTCTGATCCTCACGTCACCAAGTATTATGATTTGTGTCCAGGATAATGGACTGTGATGTTTTCATAGGGTGAGAGCAGTGCCCTACTTGTCCCCTCACCTCAGAACCATCCTGTCTTCTTCAGAGCAAAGCACACAGCGGGAGAGAAGTGTGTGGAGTAGTGAGGATGGACTTACTACTCACGGACGCCAGATGGGCCAATCAGTCCTGGAGATCAGTGATGAAACCGCTACCACAGCTAGGTTACATTCACATTCTACTAGATTATAAGTAAACGGTCCCTTCCTTTTAAATTCTCAGAGCACGACACACAGATAAAAGTTTCAAACTGAGAAAAAAAAAACAGCTCCTTTGCTGGAAGATTTTCACTGAAACATATCAGAAAATCTCTGGCTTTTACTGTTGTCTGTCAATTTGTGCCCTTCTCTCTGGCTCATTGTGTTTAAACCCTTCCTTCTAACGTGACTGCCTTCCCACCTCTTCTTCGTACCCTTTGTTGAAGCAAGGTGGGGCTATTTTGAATTTCCTAATAGTTACAGATGATTTAATGATTCGCTGCTTAGATATATTGAAGAAAGATAAGAAAAGGAAGAGAAAAGACGGGGGCTTTACTGAGGAGAGATTGGGAAGCCCATTTCTTATCCTGTTTTTTTCAGATTTAAATAAAGCCAGACAGATTCACCTACTAATTTTAGGACCAGTGATCCAGATATGTACTGTGTTGTGTAAACCTTCTAGGAAACGTGGCAGCTGTAGAGCCAGGCATATTCTAGATTTAAAATAAATCAATCCAAAGGATTTGATTCGAAGGGTATATTTAGTGCTAAGTGTGTTTACTCTCAGCGATGAGTTTGACACTGATCCATTAAAGAAAACTGGGGTTTTGTACAAGCCGTGCCCTCTTCTCATATTTATCCATGCACGCACACTTCACGTGAGTTTTAAACTGTTTGCTTAGAGCTTTCATTCTTTTAAAGATTGTGTTTGTTGATTTTTGTTCCAGAGTGTGTTAGGCCTCTTTGGTAGCCAGGAGACTGAGTTTGCTCTAGAAGGTGTGGACCCTGGCAAGCAGGCACTTCTCAGGTTTGCTCACAGGTTTCATTAAAAAGAAAAAGGATTAGGAGCTGACCTGGATTATTCTTGGCCTTTGAGCAAGGCTAGCCCCACTTGAGAACTTCCAGAGCTGCCTGTTCAGATGAAAGCCTCTAAATTGCTTGTTGACATTTTTTGGGAGACACCAGCCTGGGCAACATAGTGAGACCCCCATCTCTACAAAAAACAGAAAAAAATTAGCTGGATGTGGTGGCATGGGCCTGTAGTCCCAGCTACTTGGGAGGCTGAGGTGGGAGGATTGCTTAAGCCCAGGAGTTTGAGGCTGCAGTGATCTGTGATTGTGCCTGTGCACTCCACCTTGGGTAACAGAGCGAGACCCTGTCTCGAAAGAAAAAGAAAAAATTGGGAGACAAAGTCAATGAAGTCTTCAAGCATGTATTGAATGTCAATTCCAAAAAAAAATTATACTCTTCAGGGCACATATTACTGCTAGGGTCTGGTGCTTTAGGAACATATGAAAGTGTCGTTGCAGTATTCGTTAAATTTTCAAATGAGGGCTAACTCGTTGCAACCTTGTTCATGACTTTATCATTAATTTGTTCTGGGACTTTGCTGAGCTTGTAAAAATGGCAGGCACTTTATTTTTTATTTTTTTTTTTTTTCGAGACAGAGTTTTATTCTCCCCCAGGCTGGAGCTCAGTGGTACGATCTCGGCTCACTGCAACCTCCATCTCCCGGGTTCAAGCGATTCTGCTGCCTCAGCCTCCTGAGTAGCTGGGTTTACAAGTGCCCGCCACCACGCCTTGCTAATTTTTTTGTATTTTTAGTAGAGACGGGGTTTCACCATGTTGGTCAGGCTGGTCTCGAACTCCTGACCTCAGGTGATCTGCCTGTCTCGGCCTCCCAAAGTGCTAGGATTACAGGCGTGAGCCATGGTGCCCAGCCAAGGTACTTTCTCATTTAGTTCTTTTAAGAATCCTGGCAGGTTAGGAGGGTTTTGTTTTGTTTTGTTTCTTTTCATGGATAAGCCTAGAACTTAAAGAAGCTGAGTAATTTGCTCAGGGTCTCACAGTTCACATCCAGGATTCACACCCAGGCTTATCTAACCCCAGAGCCCACACTCACTCCGTTTGACCATGATGTTTTTTCTGTTTATAAAAATTCTCCAGCAGAGCCTCGTTTCCCCGTGGAAGCTCTGTGGGGTTACCACCTCTGAGCGCACACCTGACGAGGCCGGAGAACCCCCCACCAGCTCCTCTCACACAGCCAGGGCCAGCGGAGGGGGTGCTGAGGCATGAAGAGAAGGGCCGAGGGCGAGGCAGCGCGTGCCTCCGTGACGCCTGGCCTTTTGTCCTTGCTCCTTCTCCAGAGACTTCGCTGTGGTTCTGCCCCCTGATTTCAGCAGGTCAGCGAGTTTCTAGTTGTGTAACAGGATGTCATGTGGGATGTTTTTCTTTTTCTCTGGAATTAGTGAGTAGGTGGCTCCTACTGGCTAAGTCCTGGGAGGGGTCACCTAGGAAAGTCAGTGGTAGAGATGAAGGGTGCCTGAGAGAGGGGAATCTGGGGTCTCACACTTGCTGATGGCCGTCATGGCAGCAACCAGAGTGAAGAGACCTGGGGCGAGGGCAGTGTCCAGTGGCCGTGGAGCAATCTGTGCTGCCTCCTTTTGGCAAGGCAAGGATGGAGACATTTCCTGTGGGTCCAGTGGAGCCTGAGGAAGGAAGCTGAGCACCAGCCATCTTGCTTCAACATTCCTAAAAGGGCTCAGCCACCGGGTGTCTTCAGCTGTAGGTGACTTGGGGTGGGTATGCTGGTGAGGGAGGTTGAGCGTATTGGAATAGACTCACGCCAAGGTGGATCTCCCATGTCAGTGAGATGTGTACTCCCCACCTCCAAAAACCTGCATCTATACCTTGGGAGATTCAGCACTTGGACACTGTGCCAGAGAGGGAAGTGGTGACCACCTCATGTCAACCGATGAAGAGCGAATTGCAACCCTGTCTAGCTTTCCAAAGAGAAATTTACCTCTCCTCTTATCCCTCCTCTGCAGCCATCCTCCCAGTACACAGATAGGGCCTACAAGAAAGAGGAGAGGGAGGGCGGGCTGGAGCAAACCCCTCACCAGTCCAAACAGCCTGTAAGGCAGCGGGGAAGAGCTAATTTTGCGTCATATACGGGACTGGAATTCTGAGTTAGGCTGGATGGAGATTTTCTATCTGAATGTAAACCTGACACTATTAAATCTGCCCAAGAGGTTCTTAGTGGGTAGAAAGGAGGATTTTGACTAGCACAGTTGTAGAGAATAGTTACAAAGAATAAAATCAACTCACATGTTTGTGTCTGCACCACAAGTGAAGTTTCTTCCTTTAACCAGTTACATAGGAGGGAGAGAGAAAGATCGTCATTTGACAACCTGTGTTAGGGCAAGACGAAGTCCCCCTCCTGCCAAGATCAGCTTGTACGGTCATTTCCCAACCATGTCAGCGAAGGTACTGTCATTTTTCAGGCGTAAAATGTAGCTGTGTAAATGGTAGACTTGAGGACTAAGGCAGTGACCAGGCTGACCTTTAACCTGATACCAAGATGAACACAGACTGAGTTTTTCAACATTTGATTGATTCAGGCTTAGGGTGAGAATCTCGTGCTGTTTCTTCACAGTCTTGGCCTCTCTCCCCTGGCCTCATTCTGTTATCCAGTCATTTATGCAGTTGCTCAGCTGGTCAGTAAATCTTCCTTGAGTGCCTGTTCCATGCCGGTTTGAAGGATCCGTATGTGGCCATAAATGAGACACTCAGGGCCCCTTGTGGAGCCTGCATTTTCCGTCCCTCCTCTTTCAGTGCTGAGGTTTTCAGTGTCCACCCCTCTCTGCTCGCTCCTCATTCCTGTGTATCTTCTCTGTTGTGGACACTAAATCAGTCTCCAGTTTTTCAGTTAGACTTGCTCAAAATCCTGGAGTTTCTCTCCACTGCCACAGGTGAAGTCTCAGTGCCTTGGCTGGGCCTGTTTAGTGGACCCTCAGTGCTTTCCAGCCTTCCCTCTTGCTGTAGCTGCCACACAGGAACCTTCGTCTTCACCTGGAGTGGTTAGCCCATTGGTCATCTAGAATGCCCTCCCCTCTCTCTCCATCCTTACAGATTATGTGAAAGTGCAGCTGTAGCTTTCTCTCTTAAACACAACGTTGCCCCTCATCCCCAGGCCGACAGAGTTGCCTTAGATTTCAACTCCTGTCACTGTCACTGTCTCTCCCGTTCCTCAGCTCTTGCCCTGTCATGGTGGATGTCATCTGGGCCCACTGGGTGCCATGTGCTTTCCCTTCCGTTGTCAGTTTAAAGCTGAAGGCAGCAGGAACAGCTTCTTTTGATTCCACTTAACGCCTGGCCATAGTAGGTGTCTATAGAGTGTTGACTTTGCTTCATTTATTAACTTCTCTGCACCCAAAGACACTGATATTATCAAACAGCAAAAGAACCTTGTGTTAGGAAGCAGGGTATTTTTCCAGTCCTACTTTTCACCTATCTGTTGTGTTTCTTAAACATAAATTGAAACTGAAATGGCTACCTTTATTGCTTTATCTACTTGAGAACTTTTAGGACCTGAAATGAATAGCTTTTCTTTAGTTGTGAAATGGAGTTCTCAGTCAAAGGGACAGAGGACCATATTTGATGCAGTAATAGCGATTTGTTTTTGTAAGGGATGCTATGTCTTACTGCAGACACATACACATAAAATGTGCAAGATAACATTGAGTTTTTATTAATTGTAAAACCGTGTCTCCTGCTTTGAGGGTTCAGCTTTTGCTACATTTTCATGATAGATCCTGTAAAAGAGGTGGAAATCCTAAGAAATTACACTTCAGATGGTAGATGAAATATTGCCACCTTCTGTTCATTCTGAGAAGTGCACATTGATGTTCAGGAGGTTATTTGTGTTGCTCCTTTGCTTTTAAGGAAGATTACCAGTCAGTTCTCCCAGATCAAGGATAATCAGCTATTTCATAATGTGTACATGGAGTCTTAATTATAGATTAAAATAATATTTTATTTTTTGTTTATGTTTAAAAAATCTATTCCACATTCTAACTTTTGTAGACTATGTAGTCTGTCTCTCTGTCTCTTTTTTTTTTTCTTTTTTTTTTGTATCCCTGCCTGGGATAACCCTCCTGTCCTTTGTGGGTGAAGGAGGAGAATGGTCAGTAATGTGGGGTCTCGCTCTGTCACCTAGGCTGGAGTACAGTGGCACGATCACAGCTCACTGCAGCCTTGACCTCCCAGGCTCAAGCAGTCCTCCCACCTCTGCCTCCCAAGTAGCTGGGACTAGTCACATGCCACCATGTCTGGCTAATTTTTGCATTTTTTTTGTAGAAATGGGGATTTGCCATGTTGCACAGGCTCATCTTGAACTCCTGAGCTCAAGAGATCTGCCCACCTCTGCCTCCCAGAATGCTGGAATTACAGGCAGGAGCCACTGTGCCTGGCTGGTTTTTGTTTCTTATGCTTTTTAAAAGAGTATCTCTGTGGTATGTGGTGAATAGGCTTAACTTGAATTAGTCAAGATACAGCATAAATGTAAGGTTCATGTCACATAAGGATACTTGCAAGTCTTCTATTAATTCTATTTATGATGCTTGTTATAAAGGATAAACCAACATCTTTGAAAAATAATTATACAGAGCAGTGATATTTTATAATAGTTTTGGAAGAACACTGTCTATAGGTAATTGTACAAAAGTTTCCCTATAAAATATTTATACTTTTTAAAGTGTGAACATAAGTTGTCTTAAAATGCATTATTTTAATTTTTTTTTCTTGATTAAGGCCAAACTCTTTATTCTTGTAGCATGCCTGGGAGAAAGATGACACCCTTTTGTAGATGGGAACAGTGTCCTGAGGGGCTGATGTGCCCCAGCTGATGTCACATAAACCAAGTCATGGAGCCGGGCCGCTATTGAAACGTGACGTGTCTGCCAGCCTGGGCCCCTATGGCAATGGCTTATCCTCTGCTGTTTTTTTCACTTCTAATATACTTTATTTCTATTATTTCAATTACAAACTTCATATACACTCTTGGTATCGGTGAAAGATTACAGGGGCGTCCAAAGTAGTACTGATGGCATTCTCCTGTCGCCTGCCATGCTGTCTTTCTGCTGTAATTGCTGCCAAATTGGTACCGTTTTCTATACATTTTTATTCTGCTTGATAAACACGCAAAAACTTAAATACATATCTATAAGTTGGTTTTATAAAAATGGATGATTGTAGGAATATTATTCGTAGCTTACTCTTTTCACTTGTTATGGGCCAGTGCCAAGTCTATACACAGAGGGTCCCTGACTTAATGGTTCGACCTATATGATTTTCTGACTTTTTACAATGGTGCAAAAGCAATCAACATTCAGAAACTGTACTTCTCTTGTGATGCTGGGCAGCAGCAGCGGGCGCAGCTCCCATTTGCCATGCACTTTTGACTTACGGCATTTTCAACTTACAATGGGCTCATCATGACACAACCCCATTGTAAGCCTCAGAGCATCTGTCTGTCTGCTGTGTGATCTGTGCCCTCCTTCTTCGTCACTGCTCCCAGGTCAGGGCATGATAAACCATCATGTATCCTGTCATTGTCCTATTGAGATAGTCATGGGTTTTCAGCTTTCTTCAATAAACATTCTTGGGCATCTATTTTTATGTGCTGGTACTTTTAATTTTGTCAGACTTTTAGGAGATCTATGTCAAAGAACATATGTGTCTTTAACTTTAAACTTAGCTCTTTTAGCTTTTAAAAAGTACTATTGTGCACTGTGCTTTTAAAAGCAGATATTTTTTCTGGTGGTGAGTTCTCAGCGTAGGTTCTCTGCCTGGGTTAGCCCTCCTGTCCTTGGTGGGTGGAGGAGGAGAATGGTCAGCGAATGCTGTTTTCTAGGATGTGATGACCTGCTTAATAAAATAGCAAGAATGTTTACACATTCTAGAAACCGATGTATTTCCCAGCTAAAGTAGGACTTGTCTCCTTCTTGATTTTAGCCACGCAGGCTAGGACAGTGTTTGGATTTAATAAATTTCTTCAAAGACCACTGTGACTTAACCTCGTTTGCACTTGGAGACCCCAACGTCTCATATGCAAAATTATAATAATGAAAGTGATCAAAAAGCCCAGTAGATGTCTAGATGTCAGTAAGGTGGCCGGTGGCAATGCCTCTGGAGACCTGGTTGCTTCCCTCTCTTCATTTGATTCAGTAATTCCTGCTCAAGGTTTAATCGGGCATCTGAGGGATCTTGTGGGCAAATTAGAATGATGCAACCATTCCTATTTGATAACATGTTTATTGGCAATATAATACTAGAAGATATAATAATGTATAGAGCCTTACTTTGACAGCTGTTTCTGCTGATACTCTTCTGCCAACCTGTCGGTTGTGTGTGGTATTAAACTGGACTACTTGGTTCCATCACAGAATTCCACATTCAGTTTGGCATCTCTGACGGGGACTGGAAGTGACATTTCCAGAAGGGTTTATCAGTAGACTGCTTTCCAGCTAAGAAAATGTGACCCACACTGACAAATTCATGCTGTTGAATATAAGCTCAGCAGGAGTGCCTGAAGCTATATAGTTCAGTACAAGGTTGCAGTGATTCAAATAAGCATATTATGTTTCCGTACATCATTCTGAATGCTTTGATTGGGTATCCATGAAATGTTTTGGTTGTTTCATCATTGTTTCATCAGTGTAATTGATGACTGTTCTGTTTTGCTGACCACTGCAGCTTAATGCAATGGCAAATCGTGCTGCAGGGAAAGGCTATGAGAATGAAGACAATTATTCCAATATCAAGTTTCAGTTTATCGGGATAGAGAACATCCATGTCATGAGGAACAGTCTGCAGAAAATGCTGGAAGGTAAACCATTTCCTTATGCACAGCATTAAAATGCAGTTAAGTATTTTGATGCCAAAAGGGAATAAGATAGTCTTGATTTTAAAATGTTTTTTTTACATAGGTGTCATCATTTGGGAAGAATATCATGTTACAGTGGCTTTTTAAACACTTAAGAACTTTTCTCTTATTTTGTAAGCATCACTGTGATGTGGTTTTGTCACTTGGTGGTTATCAGTCAGGGACTCTACAATGGTGCTTAACATCTAAGGTCAAAGTGCACAGGGGTATTTTTGTTTCTTACTCATAATGTTAGTTTGATCCACATTCAAGGCCATTTAGGAATAAGGCAGTCCTACATTTAAAGCAATAACTAACCATTCTTGTATGGAGATCAGGTTCAAAAACTGTATCCTTGCTGAGTGGCCATTCGAAGGGAGAATATTGGAGGACCTGACCCTCATTTCTAAATAGCAGCCACCACAATACACATGCATGTAACCTCCCGCCACCTCCACACACACTTCGACATATATGGCGAACACTAGAAGACACGTACCCACATCCTTATATACTCGTGTGGACAGGAAATTAAAGAGATGGATTATGTAATAGAGAAGAGTTATTCACGTGGCCAAGCCAGCCAAATGCTGACGAGCAGAAATTCTGCATTTCAAGCAAAACCGGCTTAGTCTGCTGCTTCTGCTGCTTGTGATCGTAGTGATCCCAAGAGGAATCTGTCGCTGTAGTCTACCACTTCCGGCTCTGCGAACTGGGAAAAGACAGAGGATGCAGAAACCATGGCCTTGTGCCTTGGCTGTCCATGCAGTGTCTGCGCTTCTGGGGAAAGCCCTGGAGAGCTGGAGCGGGGAGCCCGGAAGTGGGCTGTCTTGATTGGAAATGCAGGCTCTGGAATGAAGAGGGACAAAGAAGGTGCTGAATTATTTTTTCCAGGAATCCACGTTTGCTCTCAGTTACTTACGCTGTTCTTCGTTTAATTAGAACCCCCTAACATTGGGGTTGGAGAAATCTGAGTGTCACAAACAGGCCTAATTTCCATTCAGTTTCTCGTACTTTCTGGTTCATCTCAGTCACTATGAAACTTTGAACACATCAGTTAACTTGTTTGGGGCTCCATTACCTGCTGCAAAATGACAGGATTAGACCAATACTTTCTATGGGTCTTCCAGCTGTGACAGTTTGATGCCCCTCTTCAGCAGAAATCCCTTCCTACATCTGAAAACATCTCAGCCCCAGAGCCATTTCCATCTTGTGTACGTAGTTGGCAGTCAGTCTCTCAGGTCACAGTGACAATACCTGGACATTGTCTCAGGTCACAGTGATCATACCCTGGGCATGATTATTTGAGCAGCTTAAACTTTTGGAGATTGTCATGCACAGTTTGGCTATTCCTGCTACAAACTATGTTTTTTATGTGTTGAAAAATTGGACTAGCTTGGTACTGTTATTGGAAAGGTAGTCTGACTTTTGTCTGAAGACTGTTCATCATTTATCAGGATCCTTACGTTATGCTTTAAATTTTTTATTTAGTCATTTCATAAGATGACGTGGAAAACATAAATATTCTTCTCTTCAGAAAGTCGCTCCTACCAATGCTGATATCATATACATTTGACTTTTGTTCTTAAATGGGTAATTCTTTGGTTTTTCGTTAGGAACCATTTCTCCTGCCCTTATGCCTGTGGTCTGACACTACTGTTTTCTAAAGAACAGGCAAACTGACCAAGTTCCGGAGGGCAGCTGTCTGTTTCATAAGGGAACATGCTGCCTTCACATAACTTTTCCAGCTACGTGCAGTGCAGTAGGCAAGAATATCCTTCTGGATGCTTGTACGTGGTCTTGACCAATGTTTGACTATCTGTTTTTACCGAGTAAATTATAAACCATTGCGGAGGCTGAGCCGATGATGAAGTGTTGCAATCAGACCCACCTTCTAAGGCTTTTCCTCCTTCAAACAGCTATCCTTGGCCTCAAAGAGATATGAAGGTTCATACGGCTGGTCACTTGGTAGGCAGAGGAATGAATGATGCATTTCATTCATGATTATTATTTTCTGAATTATTTTTTACCATTGTTATGGATATAATCAGAAGAGATTCTGAATAACAGAAAAGTAAAATTGTTTGCATTCTGGTTTCAAACAGCTGTCTGTGAGCAAGAGCTGCAAGATATTTCATCAGAAACTGAGATCTAGGACCAAGTTCACATCCTGTGTAGGTCCTCTATAGAGATGATTTAATTTTAACTTTGATTTGTAAGTCTCAACCAAACTATTTTTGCGGGATGTATACTTCCTAAGGAGAGAAAATGATGCCTTTCAGTCACATAGCAAGCAATTTTGTAATTTAGTGAACTGATTTTCACAATAGTTTCCCTTTTGATAATACAGATACTGGCTTTTCCCTCAAGTAATAAGAGGATACCCTGTATTTTCTTTTCTTTTTTTATTTTAAATTGTTAAGTCCGGGGTATGTGCAGGATATACATAGGTAAATGTGTGCCATGGTGGTTTGCTGCACCTGTCAACCCATCGCCTAACTATTAAGCCCAGTAGGCATTAGCTGTTTTTCCTAATGCTCGCCCTCCACTCCCCCACCCCCGCCAACAGGCCCCAGTGTGTGTTGTTCCCCTCCGTGTGTCCATGTATTCTCACTGTTCAGCTCCCACTTTTAACTGAGAACATGTGGTGCTTGGTTTTCTGTTCCTGAGTTAGTTTACTGAGGATAATGGCTTCCAGCTCCATCCATTAAAACAGTCCGCAGAAGAGCCTGGCCCTTTCAAGGCCAGGGTATTATTATCAGCAGAGGTGGAGCTTTTACTTCTTAGGCAACCTGGGTGTTGGGGAGGAAGTGGTGAAGAGGAAGGTGGAAAGGTGCATGGAGTTACTTGCATGTCTCCACTTGTTGAGGGTGTGCCCCATTGGGACACCTCTTCATATCTGCCCTGAAGGTCGGCAGGCACTGATAGGAAAGACACAACTTCCAATCAACTTGTCATCTTTTGGAGGTCACCTAGAAAATTTCACTTTCTCCCCACGAGTAGCTTTGTGCCTGCCTACCTTCCACATGACTGTTAGATTAATACTGTTGGTCATTGTGTCACTGACCATTTATTCATCAATGTATTCAGTAAACTAAAAATTGAGCAACTGCTCTTTGCCACATTTCATAAGTATTTTCATTTAAATGATTATATCTGATTTTCACAACAGTTGTGTGCAGTACCTGGTATTATCTGTACTCTGTAGACGAAAAAGCATAATTTTTTAAAAGGATAACCAGTAAGTTGAAATAAACATGTAGATAAACATGTAAACTTGCTCTGGTAATTAGAGAAATGTAAGTTAAAACCTCAAAGTACCATTCGCCACCCAATGTTTTACAAATTAAGATATTCACTACTCAAAAGAATGTGGTAAAACTAGTGCTGTAAATTTTTATCGTATTATTTAAATTGGCTTAGACAGACATAACATATTTGGTTTAGAGATAGTTTTTTACCAGGTTGCTTCCTCTTAGGGACTAATCCAAAATATGTTTTTTAAAAATAAAGATACAGGAAGGGCATGGAGGCTCATGCCTATAATCCCAGCACTTTGGGAGGCTGAGACATTGAGGATCACTTGAGCCACAGGAGTTTGAGACCAGCCTAGGCAACACAGTGAGACCCTGTCGCTACAGATAATTTAGAAAATAAAAAAAAAAATCAACCAGGCGTGGTGGTTAGTGCCTGTAGTCCTAGCTGCTCAGGAAGCTGATGTGGGAGGATCACTTGGGCCTGGGAGGTTGAGGCTGCAGTAAGCCATGATCATGCCACTGCACTCCAGCCTGGGTGACAAAGAGTGAGGCCCTGTCTCAAAAATAAAATAAGATATAGACATGCCTATGTTGATTGTAGTGTTTTATTTATAATAGTAGAATACTGAAAGCTGAATGAATCTCTAACAGTAGTAGACTGATTAATTTTACTTCACCTTCTTGATAGAAAAGTTTGCATCCATGAAAAATACTAAATGTGAAGACTATATGTACTAACATGGGAGAATATGTATAATGTAAGTGAAAAATTCTGGTCATAAAATTGTTTGCATATTCTTATTCACTACACATTAAATCATATGTCTGAAGAAAGACTAGGAGAGCATGTCCAGAATGGTCACTGCATTACCAAGGAAAGATGAGAGTGATGTTATTCCCTTTTTCCCTCTTTATTTACAAAATATTTGCTATGGTTGGTATATTCCTTTTTTAAAACACGATATTTATTATCTCATGGTTTCTGTAGGGCAGGAGTCTGGATGTGTCTCAAGCATAAATGGGAACTCAGGGACCCTCTTAGCATCTTTCAAGGCTGCAGTCAAAGTGGCAGCTGGGCTGCGTTCTCATTAGGAAGTTTGAACGGGGAAGAACCTACTTCCAAGCACTTACCGTTGTTGGCAGAATTCAGCTGAGGGCCCCACATGTTGGCTGTTCACAACATGGCAGCCTGTTTCTTCAAGGCCAGCGGGAGTGCCTCTTTCCAGTTACAGAGTCTGGTGTATTACACTTTTAAATTGTTTTTTAAAAACATCCTTTCCAGTATCACATTACAAAGCGGTATTTAAACCTAGCACTTTTTATCATATTACAGTGATCCTTGTTGAGTAGTGATTCTGATGTAAGACAAGCTCACAGCTTGTGACCACAAGGAACATTATATGAACTGCAAGGATCATTATAACCACCTCACATAGTAATGAAGATACATTTATGGAAGGCTTACTATGTATTGGACACGGTTCAGATTTTTTAAGCTGTATTTACTCAAGTAAACCTCATTGAAGTTGTTGTTGCTACTCTTATCTTCATTTTATGGATGAGGAAATTGAGACACAGAGCCTGAGAAACCTGTTTCAGCTCAAAATAATAAGTGGTAGAACCACCATTTTTACCTACTTAATGTGAGTTCAGATGCCTCACTCTTAACCACTAGGCTTTTGTGCCTCTCGAGGTAGTGGGTTGGTATGGAAGGTGCCCTGGCCTCAGTGTGTGAAGTCCTAGGTTTGGGTTCTTGATTGAGTCTCTGGGTAAACTTGAACAAATCTCATTTTCTGTATTTGTAAAGCAATGTAAGCAACATATCTTCCCCACTTTAACTCATGATAATTAAAAGGATTTCTTGCAAACTATAAAGTGCTTTCCAATGTAAGGTGGGTATGGTTTCTCTTGGGAAGCAATAATGTATTTGAAAACAAGCACTCAATGAAATGGATACGTTGATGGGCTGTAGGTGAATTCAGTCAGCCAGGCAAGTATTTGGTAGGCCCCATGCCTTCTTATGGGTACATTTGCTGAATTTCTTTATTCAAAAGACATGGAGTAACAGCACAGTTTTCAGAAGCGTTTGTCTCGTGATAGGGTCTGTGTGCAATCAGCGCATGTTCATCAAAAATTATTTAATAAACAAGACATAGGCCTTTGGGTATTTTCTCAGCAAGTTTTTCTACGGACTTGCAAATCTTAGCCTAACAGTGGAGCAGGGAAAGTGAGCCCAGAGCATGTGGGACGCAGGCCCTGCGTCAGCTCAGGGATGTGGGCGATTGTATGGTCAGGGACTGAATGAAAGGGGGCCAAACAGATCCATTCTAAAAGACTGGAATCTTTTTAGCAGGCCTCAAAATAGAACCACTTCAAAAAATATTCCCTGACATGATGGGCATTGACTGTGGAGAATGTTTTGTGGCAAAGTCAGGTGGCCCTAGAGATGATACCCGATCTGTTCTTCCATGCAAAGGTTTTGAGGCCTGATTGATTGGAATCTTCCTTCGGTGTGGAAAGGATGGTTGGAGGCAGAGCACTTGGAGTTGACGTGGGAGGCGTCATCGTGGTGGGTATGCTGGTCACATGTTGGATGCCTGCTCTAGTCTCCCTGCCAAGTTGCCTTGGAGGCAGTCTAAAGGGAACAGCCCCCGACACACCCAGCTCCAGGGGTTTCTCTGAAATAGTTCTCTCTGCTTGGAGAGGAGAGGTTGTGGCTGTCGGTTCCGATGTCCCCTTTGCTCGACATGTGCTTCCGTGCCTCATGTCCTTATGGAGGGCTGGCTAATTCAACCTTGAGGAAATGGAAGATGGATTCAGCCCTTTATAGATATTGCGAATTTAAGCTTTTCGTTTAAAAGTGTTTCCTTTATCACATTACCTGCAAATTTATGCTGTGAAATTCTACCAGATGTGAGCTAATGAAAAGCTGTAAAGGTTGGTCCTTCTGCAGCTTTCTGTAGTCTCAGTTTTTAACCATTATTAATTTCCTCAGATCACTTAGCTATTGGAGGCGATAACCAATAATAACCTGAAAATCTAGTCATTTCTTTCTCAAAATTTGGCACCCTGGCCTAGGTTTCCACAGAGAAAACCCATTTTCCCATTAAAGTGGAAACAGGTCGCTCTACATGGAAATAGCAGTTTGTATGGCCTTTTAACAAGTGTTCTGCTAGACCGGCAGCCTGTCAGGCTTCACTGGTTATCAACATGGTCATTTAGAGGAAAAAATGGATCAAGTATGTGTGCTTTGCCTCTCTGGTGTTGTATGAGGATTTCACACACAGCTGCGCAGGTGCTGGATGGGACCTGCCCGTCTGGACCATCATATGCTGAGTGCAGAGGCACAGGCTAGAGGAAGGGCATGGATGCATGTGCGGTGGAATGGATTCCAGCTCAGTTATTTACTGGCTACGTAACCGTGGATGGCCTGGTAAACCTCTTGAAGCCACTCTTTCCAATCTGAAAATCGAGAGTGAATCTACCCTGTAGGGTAGATTATGCAGAGCCTCAGGCACAATACCTGTTTGTAGTAAGTACTTAACACACAGGAGCCGGGACGGTTATCGCAGACGCTCATCTATTCATCAAACAGTTATTGAGAGTGTTCTATATGCCAGGCAGTGGATAGACAAGTGCTTCATTCATTCATTCTGAAAGAAGTAACCAATTTTGACCTAGAGCAGAAATCATGGCAGGAAGAAAAGATCATGCTTGTTTATTAGTGATCTCACTGAGGGCCTTCCCTTGGTAAGTCATATTGAATGTTTTAACTGGATGTCAAAGCCAAAGCATTTGACATTATCAAAGGCGCAAAATAAAAGAAGGTTATTTAATGAGAGAATAGTAGTTATATTTCTCCTAGCGATGCTTTATTTTGCAGTTCACTGAGACAATTCAAAGATTGATTTTAAAATGTTCACCCTCAGAAGTATTGTTCTGTTAACCATGATGGCAGATTTTCAGAGAACTAGGAGAGCTTCAAAATGAGTGATTGTAGAAGAAAGTGTAGCCCATCAAACTCAAGACAGTTGTGGCTAATGTTAGTGATAAGAGGAGCTGTTTTTCCGTGAGGCTCTAGGTGGGGTTTGGCAGTTCGGTATTTGCTTGCCAGTGACAATACAGTCTCAAAGTTCATAAGAGTGTTGGTCCTGGAAGCTTCCTCAGCTGGCATGAGGCGTGTGGAATGACCCCCACCCCTGCAGCCTCTGCTGCAAGTGCTGCTCATTTTACCACTTGAGTTACTGGCAGCCACCTTCTCAGTCTTCCGGGATACCTGGCCTTCTCTCTATAGAGTCCCTACCACTTTACATCCACGCCAGACTTTCCAGCCTCTCAACACTCCATCTTTTCCCAGTCTCGACTTCTCTTGTGCCATTTGCTTTGAGTTCCCTATTAGATTTTAGCATCCCTTAAACCCTACCTTCAGTTCGATTCCTGTACATCCTGGCTCAGTTTGTATATTGACTTTTAATTATTCTCCATTTTTTAGTGAAAATAATGTGGAAAGTGGAGTTAAGGGATTTAGAGTTCCATCCCAGTGTATTTGCTGCATTGCTAGCATCTGAGCCCATTACTCCTTAATGAATCAAGATAATTCTGTTGGCTGGGTGTGGTGGCTCATACCTGTAATCTGAGCACTTTGGGAGGCTGAGGCGGGCGGATAACCTGAGGTCAGGAGTTCAAGACCTGCTGTCCAGCATGGCAAAACCCCGTCTCTACTGAAAATACAAAAATTAGCCAGGCGTGGTGCTGTGTGCCTGTAGTCCCAGCTACTCGGGAGGCTGAGGCAGGAGAACTGCTTGAATCAGGACGCAGAGGTTACAGTGAGCCGAGATCACACCACTGCACTCCAGCCTGGGAGACAAAGCAAGACTCTGTCTCAGAAAAAAAAAAAAAATTCTATCCACTCTAGATGGGTGGTTGTGAAGGTTCATTAAGAGGAAAGCACCAACCCCATTATTTACATATGGCAGATATAACAGAAATGGGCACACACATACATATTTTTAAAATAGGAGAGAGGGTCTCCCTGTAGTTGTCCAGGCTGAAGTGCAGTGATGCAACTGTAGCTCACAGCAGCCTCTGACTCCTGGGCTCCAGTGAGCCTCATGCCTCACCCTCCTGAGTATCTGGGCTACAGGCGTGCACCTCCACACCCAGCTAATTTTTTATTTTTATTTTTTGTAGAGATGGGGTCTTGCTACATTACCCGGGTTGATCTTGAACTCCTGGGCTCAAGCATTCCTACTGCCTTGGCCTCCGAAAGTTCTGGGATTACAGGCACGACCCACGGTGCCCAGCCACATGTTTTTTATTTGTTGCAAAGTTTTACACACCTCTGCAGTTAATATTCACTTTTCCTTACCACGTGTTAAACCTAAGATAGTACAGGTTACCATCATACACTGTGAATTTGTCTTTTAGACACAGAATTCACATTCATGAATACTAATAGCACATTATTCTATGAACTTGCTGCTTGATTTTCTTTAGGCCATTGGTAAATAGTATTCTGGAACATATGGTGATGAGCTTGTGTAGCCTAAACACTTTGATAGTACAGGCCATAATTGAGTCCTCTTTGAATGGCTTCACCTGGTGGATATTCAGTGGAGGGACATTGTCATCATTTTGCCAGTTCTCTGAAGACTGTCTTAGGGATCTTGGCTTCATGACTCCAAAATGGGAAAAGGACAGAGCCAACATTGGCAGAACTCAGACAAGTGCTGGGCTGGTGATCAAGGGAGGGCCATGTATGTTTCAACTTCAGATCTCAGGGTACAGGAAAGACTAGCCCCACAGGATTCAAATGGAGACTTTTTGTGCACCCTCACTGACCCCAGCCAGCAATTGCATAGGAGAAAGTGAGAGTGGTTTAGGAAATACCTAAGGCAGATGATCTGAGGCTTATTTTCTTCTAAGTAAATTCCACATTTGCAGAGGTCCTAAAATTATATCTGTTGTCTTTGCTTTTTAATTTTTTTACTGTAGTTTATATATGTTTGTGACATATAGTTGTCCTTTTATATAAAACAAATATCACTAGACCTGGGCATGAAACTCCCGATTAGTAAGCCCCGTTCTCTGCAATTTGTGGCATATGTCTCTGATGTCAGCTGAAATGAACTTTGTTCAGCAAAATGGTTTGTAAATATTGGTTTGGGTTTGGCAACAAGAGTGAACAAATAAGTATTTCGGCCTTATCCTGTGTTTATCCAAACAAACCCAACCGTTTTATATTTAAAAATCCAGGCACTAATCGCTTTGGTCTCAAGTGTATCCCCATCTGCCCATGTCTATTAATCATCTGCAGACCTCTTTGCTTTTCACACTGCCACTCAGCACACAGGGGAAGAAAACACCCTCTCAGTGGTTAACTTTGCTTGAGAAACTGGTGGGGTTATTTTACTCAGCACACGCAATGTTAATGCTCCTGAAAACAGAAATGTTAAACAAGAAGCCTTGTTAGTGCTGACATGGTGAGAGCACAGCAGCCTGTCCCATTGCTGAGAGCTAACTGGACAGAGAAGCGTGGGGACATTCTCTCTGGCAGGACATTCTAGGGCCTGGTCCTGTGGCCATCCCTTCCTCTCTTGCTTTTGGCACAGGCCATTTCCAGGTTAGCTGGCAAGCCCGGTGTCTTTATTTTTAAACTTGCAGTCATTTCCATGCCTTGGGGGAACAGAAGGTGGTGAAAAGGACCTTTTGTTCCTAGGCTGTCAGAGCCTGATGCCAAGGTATTCTTCAGGCCCCCTAAACTTATAATCAATGAGAATGCTAACTAGCCCTAAGCCCTATAATACCAACTGGAAAGTTTGGCCTGTTCAGTGAAAAAAAGACTGCAAAAGAATGTTATCTATGGAAGGCTTGGAGGAATCAGTTGCGTCCTGAGACTTCACGCAGTGGAATGTGTGTATTTTAGGATTAAGTTGAACACTTTGGGGCATGGCCTGGGGTTGGACAGAAAGCCCAAACAGCAGGTGGCCCAGGGAGTGGTGAGAGCTCATGGAGGGTGCTGGAATTTGCCATGCTTTCCACTGGGCCGTGTTTCAGGGCCGTGTGCACAGGCCGAAGTGAGCCTGATGCTTGGAGGGCCTGTCCGGTATTGCTGTGCACTGTCACAAGGCAACAGATCTCCAGAAGGGCCGGGCTTGCTCAGTTTTAACTTGGGGTTGGCATTTGGCCTTTGCATCAGATTGTGCTGTCTTCCAGTTGGGTCCATTCCCCTCTGAGTTCGCAGGAAGACTTTTTGAAGTGCACCCCGGGTACATTACTTTATGGAAATTGGCTTCTAGATCATCAACTTCTGTATGTCCTCCTTAGTACGATTACATGACCTGCCTCTCAGAATGCTCCTAGGGCCAGCTGTAAGCCGTCTCTCCCTTCCCAGCTCCCTTCCTAATTGCCTTGTTGCCACCTTACAAAAAAAAAGCATACCCTTTACCACACCCTCAGTCTTGCTATGATGCATCATCTCAGGATGTGTGAGGAAATATGTAGTTTTATATTTTATTTTAGAGATACATGTGCAAAACTGTTTGAAGACTTCTGATCAGATTAAGCTTCCTTGAGCAATCTAAGTCAATACTGTGCATAGAAGTAAAATGCAAGACACAAGTGCAGAAAACATTTGGAAGTTTAAACTTTCTGGTGGCCACATTAAAAGTAAAAAGAAAATTTCATGTTATGTAAATATATATTTATATTAATTTTAATAATGTGTTTTGTTTAACCCAGTCTATCCCAAATGTTATTTCAACGTTATCAGTATAAAAAGCTAGTAATGAGGTGTTTTTGCATTTTTTGTGTGTACCATGCCTTTAAAATTTGATTCATATTTTACACTTACAGCATATCTATCTCAATTCCAATTGGACATATTTCAAGTGTTTTGTAGCCACATGTGATTCCTGTATTAGGGCAGTGATTCCTATTTTAGGGCAGTGATTCCTATATTAGGGCAGCACTGTTGTAAGTGATAGAAAGCATAACCTTTAAGCTGATGGTATTTGGGAACCAAGATTTGTTACTGTAGAATTATGAAAAAAAAAACCAACCTGAGGTTGAGAGGCATTAATTAAGAGCATGAACTCTGGAGCCAGACTGGAGCCTCGTCTCACCACGTATCCATCAGCTGGGAGATGCTGGACAAGCACTTAGCCTCTGTTTGCACTGGTTTCCACAATCAAGAATGAGAATGAGTGCCTTCCTCAGAATGACTGTTTGAGGAGTGAAAAGCTAAAGCTAATCTATGTAAAGCATAGTGTCTGGTACCTGGTATGTAAGTGTTACTGTTGTTATTATTACTTCTGGTAAAACCCACCAAGGTAGCCATGGTGTGGTGGCAAAAACTGTATGTTTGTCTCTCAGAAGACTTGCATTTGAGATGTGTTTCTGCTATTGATCACTTCGTGCCTTAACTTTTCGGAGCTTCAGCGTTGACATGTTTGAGTGAGTCTAACACCTCCTTCCTCCCAGGACACCCCTGCTGGAGGAACAGATAATACAATGTGTATCATAGCTACCATTTTTGGGTATCTTCTTTATGCCAGTGTAATGCTTATTTGTATTATTTCATCTTCACAACTGTTTGAGGAAGGTGTTTTTATCCCCATTTTATATTTGAAGACAACAAGGCTCAGTAACTAGCCCAGGTTACCATGCTGAGCATGGGCAGAGCTGGAGTTTGAGTGCAGCTGTGTCTGCCTCTGAAGCCCTTAAACATTGCTACATGCTATTGCCCATGCGTATATCATGATTATTACTCAGATGTACAGTTTAGTTCACATAATACTAAAATCTAAGTTAAACAAGGAGGTCTTCCTATTTTCCCAAGATGGCAGAGTAAGCTAATGTGAAATCCCTGCTGATAAAAACATCTGGAAGTGTCGGTGAGTTTGATCAGGGAAGCAGGACAATGAGCAGTGCGCTGGAAAAGGGGCCTTGTTTTCAGGAGACGTTGGAGATGTGAGGGTGCAGAGCTGGGTGCCTGGAAGAGCAGAGGACAAGTCACTGGTGAAGGCCTGCAGCGGGGGCTGGAGGGGACGCCTGTGGAGGCTGCTTCTCCTGTGTCAGGTGTCCCTGGGGGGCACAGAACTGGCCATCAGAGGCAGGGGAGTGAGGACAGATTGGAGTGGGCAGGGAGAGCCTCATCAGCTGCCACTTCACGTCACCTTCCAAACATGCAAAATACCTGTAGCAGACCTTAACCTGGAACCATCCAGATGAGAGAATCTCAGGAAATCTGGCTGTGAATTAGCCGACATGATGGGGTAGGACCCCACTGCAGTGGCCAACAGCGATTCGTCCTGGAATCACGGGAAGAGTGAGTCCAGACACATCGGGAACACCATCCGTTATGTTTGTGGGAGGCTTCCATCCTCCTGCTCCAGTTCCAGTAACCTAACGCCTGTTCCAGATGACTGTTCTATCATATCGGGTTCTTGGGGTGCTCATCCTGTGTCTTTTTTCCTCTGCCTGCTAGCCATTATCATGAACGCTGTTCACTGGTGTGCTGTAAACTTGTCTTCAGCCCAGCTTTTTCTGTGGGATTCCACAGAATGGTGGAAGCATTGCTCCTAAGCAGCATTTGGTGTATGTCTGCTGGGTGTCTGTGAGATTCCCAGCCCAAACATGGTAATTCCTTATCTTGGGGGCTTCCGTGCATAAGGAAGGTGTGTTTGGATCCCAAACATGTGTGAGACTAGGCCCAGGGTTTCTGCATCTCCGGAGAGATTTTTGTTTTCCTCATGCAGGGTCCAGGCAGAGACTGGCTTCCCATCATCATCCTGAGTGCATGAGTGGATTTTTTTAACAGCTCAGTTTGATGTAGGGAATCTCAGTTCCAGCTTCTGCCTTGCACAGGCCCAAAGTAATTTCTTGTTTCTGTTCCAGTTAAACACAACACATAAAAACTTACCCACTTCCTCCTGACGTCCCACTAAAATGAGAATGAAGTGGAAAAAAAGGCAAAAATACAAAAGGACGGGAGATTGAAAGAGGAGGTGATGGAAACAAAAATATAAAAGCTGCAAAATAAATGGATGAGTGATAAGTAATGCCACAGACTAGAAAAAAAAAGCTGCAATTTATGGCGGAAGTATGAGAAACCCCAAAGTAAGCTAAACAGAAGTGCAGATCCTTAGACAATCTCTGGAATTCGAGCCGTCAGGTATCTCTGAAACGAGTAGTAGCCGAATGTTTGCACAAGAAGCAGTTCATTGGATCCCAGCCTCCTTCCTCCCCTGCACTGCCTAGTGAAGCCTCTTTCCACACTTCCACAAGAGAAGATGGTGTTACACTTTCTGGAAAGTCAACCTTTCTGGAAACGTTGACTACAGGGACTCTGGGATCAGGAGTACCGGGCAAAGCTGGAAGAGGGGATGGGGAATTCCAGGCCAAAAACAGGGATTAAGTGAAAGTGTAAGTATGGAAGAATGAGACCCATGGTTACTGCCCCAGCTGTCTTCTTAGGACATTGGCATCCAACATGATGCACTCAGGTGTTCAGAAGATTCCATGCCAGGGCCTGCAAACATCCAAGACAAAGGACTTGCAGATGTTACATTGGAGAAATCCCCCATAGCAAAGCCCAGCAGCTAAGAAAGCCTGCCCATGCGCACAGCACATGGCACACAGCACTGCCAGCCAGCATCCTGCGTCTTGCTCCTACATGTGAATGGATAGGTAAAAATTAGCAGAAAACCGAGGAAAGCTCAACATGCATGACAGAGACCACACCCCCACAACACACACACACATATAAGCAAGCAAATTCTAAAAAGTCTAGAAAGCAACATTCAATTCAGAGAAGAAAACAAAAACTGCCATTAATATTTTTAGGGAAATATTATAAGATTGGCAAAACTTAAAGCATCAGCATTACCAAGCATTAGTTGGGATATGGGAAAAGGAACTTTCCCACCCTACTGGTGAGAGCATAAACCACTGCAGCCCTTTTCAAGAGCAATTTGGGAGTAGAGTCATCCCTCAGTATCCAAGGGGAATTGTTTCCCCCAACCCAGCCCCCATAGATTCTCACATGCACACATGCCGAAGTCCCTTACATAATAACCTGGTGCATTTGCATATAACCTATGCACATCCTCCCATATATTTAAAATCATCTCTACATTACTTGCAATACTTAATACAATGTAGATGCTGTGTAAATAGTTGTTACACTGGATTGGTTTTCTATTACCAGTATTTTTTGTTGTATTGTTATTTTTATTTTTTTCAAATATTTGTGCTCTGTGGTTGGTTGACTCCAAGGATGTGGAACCCGAGGATACAGAAGGCCAACTGTACATGATAGAGCTGAAGATTTAGGAACTCTATGACCCAGCCCATTTCACTTATAGAAATCCAGGTACAGGGAGACTTTCTACAAGGAGACTGTAGAAAGATTTTTTTTTTAATTGTACTGTTTGTAATTATTAAAAAAGAGGGAACAACTGTCAACAATAGGGGGATGGATAAATAAGATATAGAGTGGAATATTATATAGCTGTTAAAATTAATGAAATTTATTTACATAATATGGATATCTAAAAAAAGTTGGATAAAAATTGCAGACTATAATATATATGTAAATTTTAATACCTATAAAATATATTATTTGAGAATAATAGTAATAAGGGCTAACATAAATAATAACACTTGATACAGAGGCTGCTATTACCATTTTACAGTTGAGGAAACTGAAGCACAGAGAGGCTAAGTAATCAGCCCAAGCCCACACAGCTACTATGTAAGTAGTGAAAGGACAAGAAGTTCTTGGGAATATTAACAATCTTCAAAGGAAAGAAGCAGGATGACACGAAAACACAAGACTTTATTTGTAACTTTATTTTTTTAGAGACAGGATCTGGCTCTGTCATCACCCAGGATGGAGTGCAGTGGCAAGATCATAGCTCACTGCAGCCTCAAACTCCTGGGTTGAAGTGATCCTCTCGACTCAGCCTCCCAAGTAGCTGGGACAATAGGCATGTGCCACCAAGTCTCACTAATTTTTTCTCTTTTTTGTAGAGACTGAGTCTCAGTACTTTATATAGGCTGTTCTTGAACTCCTTGGCTCAAATGATCCTTCTGACTTGGCCTCTCAAAGTGCTGGGATTACAGGTGTGAGGCACTGTGCCCAGCCTTTGTTGTTTTTTTTTTTTTTCTTAAGAGACATCAGGAGCAGTTGTGGCCAGTCTGGATGTCTGTTACATTATCATGTTTTTAAAGATTTTTTTTTAAGAGCAGTTTTAGATTCACAGCAAAATTGAGCAGAAGGTACAGAGAGTCCCAACTAGCCCTGCCTGCACACACGCACAGCCACCTCCATTATTAACATCCCCTACAGAGTGGTACATCGTTGTGGTCAGTGCACCTACACTGGCACATCAGTATCACTCAAAGTCCACTGTACAGTTCCCTCTTGCTGTTGGACATTCTGTGGGTTTTGACAAATGTTTAATAATGAATGTGACCACTGTCATAGTGGACAGAACAGTTTTCTGCCCTAAACATTCTTGTGCCCCACCTATTTATTTCTCTCACAACCCTAACCCCTGGCAGCCACTGATTGTTTTTGCTGTCTCCATAGTTTTGCCTTTTCTAGGAGGTCATATAGTTGACATCATGTAATATGTAGCCTTTTCAAGGAAAAGTTGGCTTCTTTCCCTTAGCACTGTGCATTTAACTTCCCTCCATGTCTTTTCATAGCTCATCTCCTTTTATCACTGAATAGTATTTCATTGTCAGGATATATTACATTTTTATCTTTATATGTTTAAATATTGTGTAACTTTTAATGATTAAAACTGTAAGCTTGGGAACTCTCAGCCCAAGGCTGACTACCCAGGGCTACAGGGCTAACGGAGCCATAGATTCTGTGAATCATTGTATTTTTCACTGGCCTTCCACTGAGCACCCTCTCTTTTACTGTTCTGCATGCACTTTATCAGACACATAGTGTCTCCCTGCCTGTGATGCTGGGCCTGAGGTACGGAAGGGGCAACACCGTGACCTTAGGTAGTGCTCCGAACCAGAGCGAATTCGAAGGGCTGTCCCTTCACCAGCTGCATATCAGGTCTTCAGAGCTGTGCTTCCAGCTCAGGGCAGGCATTTGGAAGGAAGAGTTTGGAATCTTGCCTAAACATATTCATAATATGTTTTTCTTAGGTTGGGTTTTTTGCTGGGAATTTCAGTGTTATTTCCTTCAACATCGTTGTCATCTA
Source organism: Nomascus leucogenys (assembly GCF_006542625.1). Taxonomy (NCBI): domain Eukaryota; kingdom Metazoa; phylum Chordata; class Mammalia; order Primates; family Hylobatidae; genus Nomascus; species Nomascus leucogenys. Next base: position 134,393,720 of record NC_044384.1, read on the forward strand.
TGACTCACAATTTAACTACTTGTGCTTTTTTGTGTGTGGCTTTTATGTTGCAGGAAATCACAGTGAATCCTCTTACCTGCATTCTTGGAGGCAGGGCATCTGATAAATTAATATTTTTGTTAATGCTGCTATGTGACCCATATGCACAGTGCTTTCAAAGAGTTCACAAAGTTGAATCTGGGGGTTTAGAGTTGGAAGGATATAATTTATACACCTTCCCCATTTTAAAAATGAAGAAATTGAGGCTCAGAGACTGGAATAACATGTGCAAGACTACAGAGCTCATTGCTCATGGAGTTGGGGGTAGAAAAAAGGGCTCCCTTTTCCCTATGTGTGTTTACTGCATCACAGAGAACAATAAAATAAAAAGAAATCTATGACTTCTTGATTGAATTTCACTGGTTGATTATAAGACTCCTCAATAGGGCTTTATAGGTCTAAACCTCCACTTTGGATTGCAGTATTTGTGATACGTACTCAGAACACTGGCTCTAAAGCTTTTTAATGCTTTACGTTAAATAAAAGAAGCTTCTGAGGTGAAAGTTGGTGGTTTATAATATTATAGAGGTGTTTATACACCTGCCTTAGTTGTGTAAATATAGATACCACTGGGATCCTAGGTTTTCTTCATTTTCACTCAAAGGGAAAGCCTCTACCCTGATGCTCTAGAATTGGATCAGAGGCATGTGTGTTATTTTTAAGCTTACAGGCCTTACTCCCATTGGGTGGGGGTTATTGGCAAGAGGAATTTGATCATTTCCATTCAAGAAATTTAGGATCTCTCTGTTTTGTGTTTTTACAACAATCCTAATCTGAAGTGGTTGGGTGATGGAAACTTCTAAGTGGGTAGGTGCTACAATTAGTTATATGATTTTTTTCCTCATAGCACTCCCAATTCATATTCCTTAGTGGCCCATGTTTAATTACTTTGCTGGAAAGGCAAATAGATGTTTTCCGCCAGAACTCTTACTGATTTTCATTAATATTAGGATTTAAACTTTACATATATATAATACTTGTAAACAAGTGCAGTATTCCCTGTGACCAAAGAAGGTAGAAAAGCCTTACTTGAAATGGTTCCATAGAATCAAGTTTAGTAAATGTGGGTATTTATTTTGACTTAAGTCTTCCAGAAAATACCTGTTACAACAAAGGAATCATTAACAAACTACCTGTAAAACATGATCATATGTAAAATGAGAGAGTACCTTAATTTTGCTTTTATATAACATGATTTATCTTGCAGTGTGTGAACTTAAATCTCCCTCCATGAGTGATTTCCTGTGGGGTCTGGAGAACTCTGGCTGGTTAAGGCACATTAAAGCCATAATGGATGCAGGAATCTTCATTGCAAAGGTATGCAATTGCAGAGAAAATAAATTAAGGGACAGATGAGCAAACCAGTGACTTCAAAATGGGTATCCCTCTGCCATGGGCTTCCCTGTCCTAAGCTGCACTGCATTGACTGGGTAGCCAGCTTTGTAGAGCTCCATATAGTTTGTGCACTGAAGATGTGATTTTGCGAAAGAATACAGTGCTTAGCTGATAGTATGTCAGCACTGTGATCAAATGGTAAAATATTTCCAGAGTATTCTCTTCGATTAGGCTTAATCCTGGATGGAGGAAAGAATTTCCTGTAGAATACAACCAAATGTGAGTTACTTCAGTGATGGGGTGTGGGGCTTACATCCAATAGAGCCTTCTTTTTAGTCATGGCATAAGCAAAAGTCATGTTCCTGTAGCTGGAAGGTAGAGTCCATTCTGCCATAGGAAAATGTTGCTGCAGCTTTCATACAAGCTGTTTTAGAATGCAGTGTCTTTTGTGTTGTTCAGTTTTTTTAAAAAAAGTAAATTCCTTGGATTTATACCTAAAGAGAACCATATCTTCCCTGATGCCATGGTATGTTCCCCGTTTTGAGGTAATCATTTATTCAAAAAATCTTTATTTAGTGCCAGGTACTATTCTAGATTTTACAGATGTGATGTGAATAAGGCAGATCAAGTCTCTTCCCTCACAGAGCTTACATTCTGCTGTGGGAGACAGAGAATTTTTTTTTTTTTTTTTTTTTGAGAGGGAGTCTTGCTGTGTCACCCAGGCTGGAGTGCAGTGGCACGATCTCAGCTCGCTACAACCTCTGCCTCCCAGGTTCAAGCGATTCTTCTGTCTCAGCCTGCCAAGTAGCTGGAATTACTGGCACGCGCCACTATGCCTGGCTAATTTTTGTATTTTTAGTAGAGATGGGGTTTCACCATGTTGGTCAGGCTGGTCACGGACTCCTGACGTCAGGTGATCCACCCGCCACGGCCTCCCAAAGTGCTGGGATTACATGCGTGAGCCACTGCCTCCAGCTGAGACAGATTATTAATAAACTAATAAAACTAGAATTTTAGGTAGTGATAAATGCTATGATGAAATCTCTCCCATGTTTCCCAGCGTATGTTAACTGCCAAGATATTTAGCAAAAAATGATGTGCATTTGCAATAGCAAATAGATACTCTTTTCTTAGTGGAGATTTTCTGGTGTCATTTTTACTTTTGTTTATTCCTCCTTTCCTCAACCTTAGATCCATTACTTGACTCTTACCTTTTACTTATAACTTCATAGGTCTATAATTTATAGCTTTTTTGCCTTTTCCTTTTTGGAAATGGTTGGGGCCAGTAGCAACTCCAGAATTTCAGTAAGGCTTATTGTGGAAACCCAGAGGGGAGAGAAGAGGGTTGAAGGTCCGTTTGCATAGGACGAATGCTTATATTTAGTAAGTACATGCGCTTATTGGAGATGACTTGAGAGGTGGCTTCTGGATAGAATGGGAAGGGAAAGCTTTCGCTGCCAGCACCAGGCCACTCTGGCTCTGCCCTAATTAGGTGGGGCCCTAAATAGATGAATAGACAGGTGTTTCGTTTTGGCTGTTTCTTTCCATAAATATACAGTCAAACCTGGCTGTGATGAGAGGTTCTGCCTTTTTACAGCCATTCTTTGTGACTCTCTGTGGATCGTGTGTTTTCTAGGCGGTTTCAGAGGAAGGGGCAAGTGTGCTTGTTCACTGTTCTGATGGCTGGGACAGGACCGCTCAGGTGTGCTCGGTGGCTAGCCTGCTGCTGGACCCTCACTACCGGACTCTGAAGGGCTTCATGGTGAGTGTGGCCACTGGGCCATTCCCACAGGCGGTGCCTTGACCAGGAATGGACCCCTGTTTTTACAACTACTGGCAACTGCTGTTTTCTTGCCAGCATTATTTTTCTTTTAGTAGCTCAGCAAGATTAAAGGGGAAGACATCAAATAGGCTTGGAATAAAGAGATGAATTTCTGGGATATTGAAACCATTTCAAGTCAATGCTACTGAATGAGTTTTGGGGCAAATATAAAATATATTTGGTAATTTGTAAGACAATTTTATATATCATTTGCTCATAAGTATTTCAAGTTTGAGGTAACATGAATATATAACAGAAAACTTTTTAGAAAAAATATTTTGGGAAGAAATTTTCTATATTGTGTATGCCAAAAGTCCTTGGTAGGAAAAACTGTTTTCACTCCAGGGTATGTTTTTTAAGTAGTCTTTCACACCCCTGGATGAGAATACTGAAAATTTCACAGCCTTTTGTTGTTGTTCTTTGCTTAAATTACGAGTATATCCTGTAGTTTGAACTTTTTAGGTGGGCATCAAAATGTAACACGTTGCTTTCAACTACAGAGTATTGTATAGTTGCCTGGGATGGTGAAGTTTTCACTAATCTGGTATAAGTTCCTTAAAATGAATTATCCTCTTAACCATGATTTGGTAGAAAGCGCTTCAATGAATCATGAATCTGTGCTACAGAAGATGCTGACAAAGGAGTCCTAATGGAATATCTTTACTGCTGGGTCTCCATTATTGAGTAATATCAGCAACACCCTCAGACAAGAGGCAGGCTCCGTCTCTGGGATGTTTTTCTTTTTTTGGAAGTGTCTGAGAACTTCCAATTACCTTTGATAGCACTGACACCTCGAAGTGATACTCTTGCCTCAGATCCCTGCTGAACTGAGGTCAGGAGGGTTGGATTCCTTCATTTGCATTTGGAGAGTAAAGAGGTGGCCAGTCACACACTGCCCTTAGGGTCTTCTCCTGCACACATCCTTTTCCATCATCAACTTGTTCTCATTGTGCCCCATTAAACTTACAACCCAAAGAAAATGTCTCGAGTTGTCAAGAACAGACTTCCACCAGTTCATATTTCTTTGTAGGGGTTAATCTCTGGCCACTTTACAGCATTGGGGATATTGATCAGACTATCCATATTACTTGACTAAACACTTTCGAAAATCCAGGCTGGGTACGGTGGCTCACACCCGTAATCCCAGAATTTTGGGAGGTTGAGGAAGGAGGATTGCTGGAGCCCCAGAGTTTGAGACCAGCCTGGGCAACATGGCGAGACCTCGTCTCTACAAAAAATTTAAAAAAATTAGCCAGGTGTGGTAGAGCCCACCTGTGGTCCCAGCTACTTAGGCTGAGGTGGGAGGATCGCTTAAGCTCAGGAGGTCAAGGGTGTAGTGAGCCATGATCGCATCACTGCACTCCAGCCTACGTGGCTGAGTAAGAGCCTGTCTCAAAAATAAATTTTAAAATATAAAACAATATAAAATACAAAACCAAAGTAAACATTTAAAAATAATAATCTGGACTGCTTCAGAGTTAGAAATTCATGTTAACCCTAATTTCAAAGCAGGGCTGAAGCTTCGAATATACCCCAAACCCCATCATTTTAGAATTGTTCTAATGTGTAGAAAAGATCACTGAAAAACTTCCCAATTGTTTTTTGTAAAGAGGTTGGTAATTTACGTTACACTGAGAGGCAGCATCACACATTGGTTGAGATGGGGTTTGAAGTGGAGAGAGCTGGGCTGTGAAGTGGTGTCTGCTTCCTAGTAGCATGATCATGGGCGGATATGAAACCTCTTTCCTTCAGTTTCCCCTTCTAAAAGAGTGAGAATACCTATCCTACAGTTAGAGATCATACGTAAAGCAATGTGAACAGTGCCTGGCACATAGGAAGCATTCAGTGGGTGGGGTTCCAGCATTTTTATACATCCATTTCCACTCACTGTTCCTATGGATGACCTTCAACTTTGCCCTTGCCATGTGCATCTCTATATGGGTGGATAATGCCTGTTCACGCATTTGCAGGTTACTCGAGGATGGGGACTTCTGCAAGTGCCTCTGAATTCCTCAACGTTATTGGTTGTATGGTCTCTTATTTTTCCTTTGCTTCTCTCCATGATATTTGTATTCTTTCTTGTGTAGGTATTAATTGAAAAGGACTGGATTTCCTTTGGTCATAAGTTTAATCACCGGTAAGTAATATTTAAGATTGTTGTTTTGAATGTTTAGAATAAAAGCACTGTTTCTGAAATTTTCAATTGAATATTTAGGGGAAAGTCATCTTGTTTTTTAAGAGTTTGTGTCGTTTATTCAGAAAGCTCAAATTTTGTTGTATATGTCATATCAGATAAATGAAGTTATAACTGATTCCTCTTGGTAACAGCTGGGCAGAACTAATGTTAACTTGTTCTAGAAGAGACAGAGAATGCTTGTTCATTAATTGTCCTAGTGAAGATCAGCCTTCCCTTCCTCGTGCCATTCGCATGTGACTTACTAAATTATTCCATTTTAGAAGTCCAGAGATTCACTTTAGTCTGCAAGTTGTGAACTGCCTGTGGAACGGTTTCTCTTTGATCTTCTATAGTCCTAAGGCATTTGTATTGGAATGCAGTTTGTCCCAGATGTCTCTGGAGAGGTGATGAAGGCTTCAGAGCCAGACACATCCAAGTCCAGATCCAGGCCATGGTATTCACTGTCTGGCCTTGGACATCTGTCTGTCTGACCTTTGGTCCCTCATCTGTGGAATGGGGATGCCGAAGCTGTTGTTTTGGGAGCCACCAGCCTCCTTTTGTCAGTGTTGATGATGCTTGTATTGTGTTCTGGCGTTCTCCACTCTTTGAATCTTAAATGGTATAGCTGTACTTAGTTTAGTCTTTGGTGATTAAATTTAGGCAGCACGTTTCATTAGTTTGACATATATTTTCAAATGTTTTACTGTGTTTTCTTAAAATTCTAAATGCATGCAACTGCTCAAGTATATTTTTGTAGTTTTTTGCTTTTAGCATTAATTGATCACTAATTCTGTGATTTTCAAGAATTCTATTTTTCTAATTTTTTCCAGGAAAGCATAGGAATCCTGTTTACAAATGAGAAAATTAAAGCCCTCAATTAGATGAACTTCTTAACATGGCATTATTTTCAGTTTGGGGTTCTATTAATATTATATGCTAGGCAGTTAGGATCTCCAAGATAGGAGACAGACGACAGAGAGAATATGGAAATGACTAAAGATCAGCTAGATAATTGTTTGATAAGGAAAAAATACATTAATATTAGACAACCCTTTTTAAAGCTACCAAAGGTGAGAAACTGTAACATCTGAGAAGTTTCTAGACAATTTACAATGTTCTGACTCTTGGGAAAACTCTGAAACTGATCATTGCTCATTTCTCTTCCTCAAGGTGATGATCTCTTACTCACACGGGGTTCTATATTGTTATTTTGTCTTTGATGACACCAAAACATCCTTTTGGATTCTCTGTAAAACTCACACAATAGTGTAAAGGGCTAAGGAGTCTTCATTTTAAAATCAATACAAATTTGAGGAAGACGATTCTGATGTGCTCTTGAAAAGCAAAGCAATGGGAGATAAAATAAAAATACATGTGGAATCTGTGGTCACATGGAAATAAATCATGTGACAAGCTTTAACCGCTTTAGAAATGGGAATATTCCAGGCAACTTGGGAAACCACTATTTTTTTTTTTTTCAAGTTGTCTTTTTCCTCATCCCTTCCCAACAAAACGGTGCAAAAAATGAAGAGCCCTAAAGTTGTTTGGACATTTCTTCTCACCCGCTCGTAAAGTACAACATTTATTTTAAAAGTTCTAATGTACTTTTAAGGAAGGAATTTAAAAATGCCCTTTTTCTGTGGAAAGTGTCTTTGAATTTTATTTCTTGCACTAACACTTTCTTTTGTAAGTATAACTTGAACACATCCCTTCTATCCAGACCTTCACTACAAAGTTGCTCTGGAAATTTGAATTTAAAAACTTAACTTTTCTACGTTTTTTGTCATTGCAAGTTTGTAAGATAAGAATTGTTTAGGAACTAGGGTTGCTTTTATGATTGTTTTTGCATTTATGGCTTTCTAATTTAAAAATAAGTCTGCCTTAAAAGGTCTCTAATGCTTTGTTTTATAGATATGGCAATCTAGATGGTGACCCAAAAGAAATCTCTCCAGTTATTGACCAGTTCATTGAGTGTGTTTGGCAGTTAATGGAACAATTTCCCTGTGCCTTTGAGTTCAATGAGAGGTTTTTGATTCACATTCAACATCACATTTATTCCTGCCAGTTTGGAAACTTCCTATGTAACAGCCAAAAGGAGAGACAAGAACTCAAGTAAGGGTTTTGGTGTTTTTGGTGTTTAACTTTTATTTAAAGATTTTGACGACTGAGAATTTTAGGTGGCCTTTCATAATTTTGAAGACTTTTTTCATTTAGTCACATACCTATACTGACAGATGAGTTTTATTTTCTTTTTCCTGGCATCATTTCAGAAATGGTTTAAATGTCATCAACTGACAGATAAATACAGTTTCATTTTTTCCCTCAGTTTCTGCCTGATACATACAGACAGCTTGACAGACTTGATGCATGAATATCGAAAGGGAATTTTCTGGAGTCAAAAAAGTGGTTTTTGCATTTAAAAGGAAAAGGTTAGACATCTTTGGTGGCTATGCTACCATAATAAAAATTGCAAATTTAATTGGGAAAGCAAATATAAAACTAAAGCCAGAATTTATTCAGATGAAAACTGTATTGATTTATCCAAGGGTAAAAGTAGATAAAATGTGGACTTTAAAATAAGTGATAGTAAAAAACTTAACAACAAAGTGATTTAGGCAGTATAAATGAGAGAACATTTTTTAAATTTTCAGAAAATGAAATGATTTTAACTATGGTGTATACAACATTATCAGATTTAATTTGGGGAACGATCAGTTCACATGAAATGGACTCATAAAGAAAATTAATTTTTGTAGTGGATACTAGTTTGTTTTCTCTAAGGAAGCTCAAGTGTGATTCCTGGTAAATGGAGATGATTTAGAAGGAGCAGAGTGTATCCTTTAGGGTCACTTGTTTTCTTGTACCTGACTAGCCAATTCTAACAGTATTTGCTTGGGTCTGAATATGGCTTTTCCACTTACTAGCTACAGGACTTTGGGAAACCACTTACTCTCTCTATTCCTCAGTTTCCTCATCTGTAAATTAGACATATCTCATAGCAACTCAGTGAGGATTAAATGAGAGAAAACGTGAAATATTTAGAATAGTGTCTGACAAATTATACATGTCCAGTGACTATTTGGGGGAAAAAACTCCCCCAAAAAGAACGGCTTAACACACACACACACACCAAAAAACAAAACAAAACAAAACAAACAAGAAAAAACACTTAAAGGAATCGAACACCTTGTCAAGGCCAGTACAGATGGTGGTGAAGTTGAGATTATTACAGTGTTCTCCCTCTATACCATGAAGTCACCAAGATGATACATTTACCTGCTATCAAACAGACACGTGGTTTTCAGGTAACAATTATTAGTTCCTTTCCAGCATTAATATAACATATCTACTATGTGTAAGCACCAAAGTAGGTCATTTATAGACTTATTTTCTTTATAACAGGATTCAAGAAAGAACATACTCATTATGGGCCCACCTGTGGAAGAATCGGGCTGACTACCTGAATCCTCTGTTTAGAGCTGATCACAGCCAGACTCAGGGAACCCTTCATCTCCCTACAACACCATGTAACTTCATGTACAAGTATGTAAACCCTTGGGAACTTTGTAGCTATGGTGTGAACTTGGATTCTGGTACCGTTTAACATTCAGAGGTCAAAGTGTATGACACTGATCTTTGAGGCTTTTGTTGGACACAAAAGACACCAGGGGGATATGCTTGAATATCTGATCTGGTATTTTTGCCAGTGTCTCCTCTGCCTCTTTATTCCTCCTAAATGTGGAATTTTCTTCAGGAGGTGATGTTTTTTAATAATGATATCATAAAAAGATAAGTTCCAATTTATTTTTTTAAAAGCAAATGAAAGAGAATAATGCAAATGCCTTAAGTCAAATGTGGAATCACAAGTTTCAACCGTGATCATGACTTACTAAAGTTGGAGCAAAAGTAATCGTGTTTTTTGCCATTTGTTTAAACAACAATAAAAAGGCAAAAACCGCAATTACTTTTGCACCAACATAATAGCTTGCCTTTTTGTCTCCACTGAATTAAGTCCTACTGGAAATACTTCCCTTGTGGAAATTACGTTAAGATTGTATGTATCAGCCGAGGCGGGTGGATCACCCGAGGTCAGGAGTTCAAGACAAGCCTGGCCAACATGGCGAGACCCCCCTCTACTAAAAATACAAAAATTAGCTGGGCATGGTGGCGGGTGCCTGTAATCCTAGCTACTTGGGAGGCTGAGGCAGGAGAATCACTTGAACCAGGGAGGCGGAGGTTGCCATGAGCCGAGACTGCACCATTGCACTCCAGTCTGGGCAACAAGAGTGAAACTCCATCTCAAAAAAAAAAAAAAAAAAGATTGTATGTATGAGGAGGATGGGGAGAGCAGGGTGGCATCCTACAGGTTCTACTAGGTATGTGCTAGATATGTATGTTTTTTCCCTTGGCTTCCTTGCTAGGCTTGTATAATATGAAAAAACTCAAAGGTCGGTCAACAACAACAAAAGACTCACGCAGAATAAACAGAAACCCCATCTCTTTCTTCCTACTCACTCCTGACACAGACTTGATGGCTTTTCTTCCTGTATAGATTTCGTTTCTCAAAGTGTTTTTTTCTTAATTATTTCAATTTTTTTCTCAGAATTTATAGCAGAATATTCTATCATGCTAAACAAAAGCCTCCATAGTGCAAGTAAAACAAGTTTTAAGAGCTGCTGACATACAACCAATTGGATTGCAACTAATTTATTATTAACAGCTAGTCAACACATATTTTATTGAGGATCAAAGACTGTTCTGGGCACTGCAGATAAAACAATGACACCAAGTCCTTGCTCTCAAAGTACTTACTTATCTACATAAATAAAATAGTGGGTCTAAAGAGAACTCTATGATAACACCATTTTTCTCATCTGTGCTCCAGTATGTTTTTTTGTGTAGGATAAAAAGGGACTTATTGGTCAGGCATGGTGGCTCCCGCCCGTAATCCCAGCACTTTGGGAGGCTGAGGTGGGTGGATCACCTGAGGTCAGGAGTTCGTGACCAACCTGACCAACATGGTGAAACCCTGTCTCTACTAGAAAAAAATACAAAATTAGGCATGGTGGTGCATGCCTGTAATCCTAGCTACTTGGGAGGCTGAGGCAGGAGAATAGCTTGAACCTGGGAGGTGGAGATTGCAGTGAGCCGATATCACACAACTGCACTCCGGTTTGGGTGACAAGAGCGAAACTCTGCCATAAAAAAAAGGGGGGGTGTTTATTGCAAATGCAAATGTCAACTTTTAGTGGTAGTGATACAAAAGATAAAAGCTGCAAGTTTAAGATTCCCTTTGTAGCTGAAAGATTCTAAATATACAATTTCAAAGTTCAAAACTAAGAGCCGTTTTCTTAAAAGAAAATGGTTACATGTGCTATTTCAATTTTAGAAAAATGTATTCTCTGCTTTCTAATTCATATATACAAGTAGACTTTTCATAAACTTATTCTCTCCAAAAGGCATTTACTGACCCAAGGAAAAAAACATCAACATGAAATTATTACCTTAAGTAGTGGCTTTTTTGAGGCTGAAAATTTGCATTTGGTTATTATTAAGACTGTGGTATCATAGATACCTTAGAAGACTCGAGGATGTGAATTTTCAGACTGTGATAAGGTGGTATCGTGACACTCTGCTGTCCTTTCCAGGTTTTGGAGTGGAATGTATAACCGCTTTGAAAAGGGGATGCAGCCCCGACAATCAGTTACAGATTACCTAATGGCAGTGAAGGAGGAAACTCAGCAGCTAGAGGAAGAACTAGAGGCCCTGGAAGAAGTAAGACATACTTGCTTTGTTAATCTATTTTCTGTGCTTATTTCTTGAAGAGCAAGGCTTCATGAAAGCCTCTTAAGATTCAGTGCAACACAAACATTTTGCATTTTTAGCCAGTAGAACACCTGAAACACAACCCCATCCAGGTCAGGACTCAGATAACCGAAGCCCAAACCTGGGCATTCAATGCATTTCACACATCTGGCTTGTGGCTCAGTTCCACAAATTTTTGGTTGTTCCTTATTTTAGGTCTACTTTTTGGTTACTGTTATTTGAGAGTAGTAAAATTAATTTTTTTTTTCTGGAAAAGTGTGAAAAAGAATAAAATCAAATACATGTAAAAATCTTTCTCCACTTTTAAAAATTATGTAACTATTATATTAATCTGTAATTGGTAATAGAGGAGATTGACTATAAAGTCTATCTGTTGGCTTCTATTAACTTCTCTGTACTTGGACAGGGAGGTTATAAGAAAATGCTTTTCCTAATTGGGTATCTTTGTTTCCAGTGGCACTACTGTAGTTTATGAACATCTTAGAATTCTGTTAGTCTATTTTAACAGTCTGGCTCTTTAAAACTGGCTCTTCCTTATTACAAAGTCAAAATTCCTTAGGTTGGCATTTGAGATACTCTCTTTTCATCTTTTTTTTCCATGCTAATATTTAATGGTTTCTGCTGCTTGTATACAATTTAGACCTTCCTACCTTTGTGTTTGTCCTCTCACTGTCCCTCCTCCTGCCAGGAATGCTTACTAGCTATTACCAGAACGTCCAAGTTTAAATCTTTCACAGTCCTGTTAAAATGTTCCTTCCTCCCTGAAACTTACTCTGTTCTCCTCCTTCTAACCTTACCACTTCATCCCTCTTCAAGAACTTTTGCCTTTTTGAAATTCTTACATTGCATGAACTCTGCCTCTCTCTGCTCCACTACTACATGTTCCTTAGGGCTGGGTCTGTATTTATCTGTTCCTCACACTGCCCAGCACGGTGCTTTTGCACATAACCTAAATGAATGCTTTTTGAATGAACACATAATACTTGATCTTATAACACCTCCTCCGTTAACATCAAAACATGAAATCTGGTGAAATGTATTCTGAACAACCCAAGTGTCCATGACATGATGAATGGAAAAACAAAATGTGGTATATCCATGTAATGGAATACTGTTCAGCCAGAAAAAGGAATGAAGTACTGATACAAGCAATACCATGAATGAACTTTGAGAACATAAGCTAAGTGAAGGAAGCCAGATACAAAAAGCCACATATTGTATGATTCCATTCAACTTATATAAAACATCTAGACTAGGCAAATCCATAGAGGAGATAGGAATGGGGAATGACTGCTAATTGAGTATGGGGTTTTCCTTTGGCAGGGGAGGTGACGACAGTATTTTACAATTAGTAGTGATCATTGCACAACCTTGTGAATATAAAAACCACTGAATTGTATACTTTAAAAGGGTGAGTTTCTTGGTAAGTGAATTGTATCTCAGTGTAAAAGTTAGATGATAAACACTTCATTCCTGATTTCTAAAAAATGCTTTTTGAGTTCATGGGATGAGAATCATCATTTGAAACCATGTCGGTATAGAAAAGAAGGAGACTAGGGTTCAGTGGGTGCTTCAACTGTGCTATATTGCTTATGATTATAGAAAACCTCTGTCAAGGCAGGTATTATCCTTACATTAGAGATAAAGAAAGCAGGCCTCACAGATTTTGTGCAAGGTCGTGAAGTCCAGGTTTGAACTCACATCCCTCTGAGTCCCATGTTCTTACCATTATACCCACCTGGGAGGTAATAAATGCTAAAGGCATGCATATATAGAAAAAGATAAATTATTTATGATTTTTCCCCTGAAATTGTTATTTCTTTTTTAGAGGCTGGAAAAAATTCAAAAGGTCCAGTTAAATTGCACTAAGGTGAAGAGTAAGCAAACTGAGCCCAGCAAGCACTCAGGGTTTTCTACCTCAGACAACAGCATAGCCAACACTCCCCAGGATTACAGTGGGAATATGAAATCATTTCCATCCCGGAGCCCTTCACAAGGCGATGAAGATTCTGCTCTGATTCTAACCCAAGACAATCTGAAAAGTTCAGATCCAGATCTGTCAGCCAACAGTGACCAAGAGTCCGGGGTGGAGGATTTGAGCTGTCGGTCTCCAAGTGGTGGTGAGCATGCACCGAGTGAAGATAGTGGCAAGGACCGGGATTCTGATGAAGCCGTGTTTCTCACTGCCTGAAGTTTCCCTTTGGAGTTCCAAAGTAAAGGACACATAAGCAACGCTTCCAAAGAGAAGGGAACAAGGTAGTTTATCATAAAAACAAGAAATGGTATGTGTCATTGAGAACTATTTTAATGCAGCTATGAAAAGGGAAAAAAGTGCCCAGTTCTTGATTTCTTAGATACTGAAGAGGACGTAGTCATTTATCAAATATAAGGAAAATTATTCACCATTTTGAAGCTCATCCTAGACTATGAAAATCATATTCACTGCAGAGCAGTTACTTCTGTCATTACCTGAAGTGATCAGAATATATCTTCCTTGTCATAGCATGCATCTCTCAAAAAGCCTCCACTCCTTTCCCTCACATCTGTGATCATCATGAATCTTTTAGTTCACTTCCAGATGCATATTTTGTGTTTTCTAAAGCATCTGACATTATCCTCCTTTCTGACCCTCTTATACGTATTTCTGAAACAGGCACATTGGTGAGATGCACACTTTTTGGTTAATAGATGTATTCCTAAGGAGCTTTTAATTGCTTATCTTTCAGGCATAATCATCACTTTAACTTTTCCTTAGAGCATATATTTTGAATTGTTATTTTGTTGTTGTTCTCTGAGATCTACAGTCTGTTTCTCCCCATTATTTAAAAATGCTAAACCATGTATCTCACTTTTTCTCTAAAACTGATTTAATAGCTAACAAGGTAGAAGCAACATTCATTCTCCTGGTCTTATAGATGAATTTAAGTATCAGCTTTCTTGTAAGAACAACCTTTTATTACTATTCTAGAGACTACACTACCGACAGTGTGTGCCAGCCACCAGCCTGATCTCAAAGTATCACATTATAAAGTTAGTAGGTAAAACATGTGAGGGAAAACCCAGTTGCAAGAACGAGAGAATTGGGTTGTCATGTCTGTTTAATGAAGGGAACAGGTTTTGTAATCTATCATTTTAGAAATTATGTAACTGGCTAATATGGTTTAATTAACCTTAGTAACATCTCATGACCACTGACTGCTGAGTTCTGAAAAGAATTTTTGTTTTGTTAAACTGCACACTTGAGGGGGAGTCCCTCTCCTGTCTTATGAGTTAAAAAAGACTTCACTAGGTGACCTAAATGAAACTTAGTGGGGAAAAGTGGCCATGTTTGGACATAAATAAATGGTATTCCCACTGTATGTTTTTAATATATTAGTACATTCTAGAATGTAAAAGGATTAATTTAAACTTCACAATTTACATCAGTATTTTGAATATGTAAAAGGATTAATTTAAACTTTACAATTTACATCAGTATTTTGAATATGTGAAAGGATTAATTTAAACTTTACAATTTACATCAATATTTTGAATGTGATTTGTTATGGGAGAATGTATTACATTTCGCTGAAATGAGGACAAAGTCAAGAGGGCAAGAAGGCAACATTGCTGATCTCTCTAGTATGAAAGATTTGGAAGGAGTGTTGCAATATATATAAATGAAAACATTTAATTGTGTTCATCATATTTAAAAATAGAATATATTAGAGAACTGTGATATAAAAGTATTGTTAATGTAAAAAATAAAGCAAGTGTAATTCTTTCAGAATATAAAATTTGGGCATTGTCTGCTGAGCAGTTCCCGAATTAAGTACAAGGAATGTTTATTCATTTTCTGCAATATACTGTATGTAATAGGGAATACCTTGCTAAAATAAAACTTAGGATATAGTGGTAATGGCTTTCACATTTTTACAACAGAACTCACTTCACAACCTTCTTGGAGCTGTCCATTCTTAGAAACTCTGTTGCCTAATATTGAGGATGCAGCTTTAATTTCTTCCATTTGACAGTGTATGTCTATAAAAACAATAAACATTAAAAAAAATGACAAAGTATCTATGCCAAACAGCACTATGCTTTTATTTGAAAAGCAAATAGTATAAATATTTGATGTTTTAAAATGTAGTTTTTTAATATGACAACTTCTACATCAGAGTCATAATAAACTTTTAGTCCCCTCAACTTTTTTACAAGACATTATAATTTATGTAACATGTTTGTCTACTTATTAGAAGTTAACCTAGCACTGAGATTTATATAAAAGGTTACATTTATTGCTTATTAAAACTTTACTGTACTTTCACAGTATGAAATAGCTAAGAAAGAATTTTGACCATGACCCAGCAAATCAGTAACTGAGCTTTTTATAGAATGGAAGGTGATGATCACAGACAGAAACCAAACCATAGAATACATTTTTATTCTTTAAGAGCACATTAGTTTACTTTCTTCTCCTAAAAATAAATCTGAGCTGTCCTTCAATTTAAGCATATATATGGGTCAAGCACCCTCTATTCTGATATAAATTTCCTAGTCTCAATTTATGCCTAGAAATTTCTTTCAACTTTGAAGTGGGTCTCTTTAATTTATGTCTCACTGATTTAGAATTTTCTTCTATTTTGAGATATTAACCTTTAAATCTCTACCTATGACAAATTCCTACACTGATTAGTCTAGTAACTCCTAAGTATTCCTCTATAATTCTGATTTCTATCTCATCTTGTAAAATCAGAATACAAACTTTGACATGCATTTCATTTTTCCTGTGGCACTGCTTCTCCAATGTGGCCAATTTTTATGAAGAAAATATATAGCCATAAAATTAGAAAAAATGGTCACTTAATCTCTGTTGCAAAAACAGAACCCACATTCATAAGGGCATATTCAAATGCAGATTCTTTTCATCCTGGGTGACATATATAACCTTTATGTAAACTGATTTGTCTATTTGCTAAATGCAGGTAGCTGTGATCAAACTCCTCTGTTTCATGACTAGGTTGTAACAAGGTTATCTAATGAATGAATTTTGAAGGCAAACCTAACCTGTGTTAACTGGTATAGAATGAAACTGGGATAGTTCAACTTTAAAGAATAAAAAACACTGAGATGAACTACTCATGTGATTATGTAGAAGATACTTACTTGGTAAGAAAATGTTTCATTTTTTTTTTTTCTGTTTTTCTGGTGAAAAGGAAAGCATCTAAACAATGTTTATCTTTGTATAGTATTTCCACAATGCCTTATTCCTAGTAGGTACTTAATAAAATAGATGATAGATCAAATGAATTAATCAAATGAAGGGCTGTGGTATGCTCCTCCCTTGTTATGGGATGCATCTACCTGGTTTCTAGGAACCTGATTGTTGGCAAAAGATTGAGACTTTTATATCTTCCATTGCTGTAACTGCTGGGAAAATTAAGCTCTGGTGGCCAGTGCAGTAAGGAAAGGTTTCTGAATACCCAAAAGACTACCATAAATTTGAAACACTCTTACCTCAGTTATCTGTAAATCAGGAGTAATAATTATTCCTTCCTCATCTGGTCATTTTGAAGATTTAACAGCATGCCCTTAGCATAGTGCCAGGAAGACAATTATTTTCTGTATCTAACATTGTATCTTAGTCCACGTGAGTACTTGCCCTCCACAGACAGACCAAATATTAAGCATGTTTTAATTCTAACAAAATAATTTTGTTTTTCCTATAACTTTATTGCCAAAAACATGTACAGAAAGAACTAAAAAATATAAAAAAGACAATCTATACTGTATGCTGGTGTTGGGAAGACAATCATACTGGGATGAAATTTAAGCAAAATTATGCATTAGTTTGTTTTGTAATTTAGATGGTACCTTACCAAGCCTGAGCTACATAGTTCACGGCATTTTCCTTTATGAGCTTTCAGGGCTTCTCAAGAAATACGTTAATTTTGTGACATGGTACAGAAGCAAATTGCTCAACATAGTACACAAGAACACTCAAATTCATTAAAAATCAGGATTACTTAAAAATTAAATTTTACTTATTACTATAGCTTTTCTCTTAGGAAAAGATAACTCACAGTAGAGGTCAGAAAAGTTCATTGACTTTTTTGTGTATAGATTCAGTGTTTATTAACATAAAGATTGTTTTTAACATTAGGAATTTAGAAAACCTATCCAACCACAAACCTACCAGATACTTATTATTTTTTTTAAATTAACATGAGAATTTGTGTTGGACTGGTTTAAATGAAAGGCAACTTTTTTTTTTTATTAGGTAAAATATTTACTTGTATTGCTTCTTAAATGCATCTTTAGTTTTAAAAATGAAACAATATATAAGAACAGCTGGTTTATTCTTTTCATTTATTGTAGGTATTAAAAGTTTCTTTTGTGAGATGGCACATAGGCAGGTTTGGTGTTTCCTAACACTATGAATACCTTAAATTGCTTCTGAAAGTTTTATCCACAAAGAAAGAAAAATAAGGGTTTCCTCACAGTTGAAAATAGTTTTTCAAAAAAGGTTAAGAGGAAAAAAATCTAAATACCATTCTTGATAAAGAAATGGAACTTCAAGTTAAAAATACAAATTTAAATGAAGTTTTATGAAATATTAAAAACTAGCTAAAAGTACATGCATAGGCATTTAATCAAGATAAGAGGAACAGCAGTGGAACTTAAATATGATAGGATTTATCAATAATAAATAAACATTTCAGTGCAAATAGTGCAGAAAAACTTCTCAAAGATCACAGCAATCATTCTAATCTGTACAAAATCAGTCTCAGTTCTGTATACAATCTATATAGGGTATCTGTGAATTTAACCACTGATGAAATGCCAGTTTGCAAACCATAAATATAAAACAGTGTTTAGTTTTGTGTCCCATTCCTCTCTTGGCAGTTCATGTTTCCAGGAAAATCTAGAAAGAAAACAATAAAAAAACCCCCTAAGATTTAAGAAGATAAATATGTATCTCTTTACATTATCTTCCAATTAAGACTTGCCCGTAGTGGCTCCCAAGCAAGATGGCCGAATAGGAAAAGCTCCAGTCTGCAGCTCGCAGGGAGAGCAACACAGAAGGCAGGTGATTTCTGCATTTCCAACTGAGGTACCTGGTTCATCTCACTGGGACTGGTTAGACAGTAGGTGTAGCCCACGGAGGGTGAGCAGAAGCAGGGTGGGGCATTGCCTCACCCGTGCAAGGGGTTAGGGAACTACCTCCCCTAGCCAAGGGAAGCCTTGAGGGACTGTGCTACCTAGCCCAGATACTAGGTTTTTCCCACGGTCTTCACAACCTGCAGACCAGGAGATTCCCTCAGGTGCCTACACCACCAGGGCCCCGGGTTTCAACCACAAAACTGGGCAGCCGTTTGGCCAGACACGGAGCTAGCTGCAGGAATTTTTTTTTGTACCCAGTGGTGCCTGGAACTCCAGCGAGACAGAACCGTTCACTCCCCTGGAACGGGGGCTGACGCCAGGGAGCCAAATGGTCTTGCTCAGCAGATCCCACCCCCATGGAGTCTAGCAAGCTAAGATCCACTGGCTTGAAATTTTCACTGCCAGTATAGCAGTGTGAAGTCGACCTGGGACGCTGGAGCTTGGTGGGGGGAGGGGCGTCTGCCATTAATGAGGTTTGAGTAGTCCGTTTTCCCCTCACAGTATAAACAAAGCCTCCTGGAAGTTCAGACTGGGCAGAGCCCACCTCAGCTCCACAAAGCCACTGTAGCCAGACTGCCTCTCTAGATTCCTCCTCTCTGGGCAGGTTATCTCTGAAAAAAAGGCAGAGGCCCCAGTTAGGGGCTTATAAATAAAACTCCCATCTCCCTGCAACAGAGCACCTGGGAGAAGAGGCGGCTGTGGGCACAGTTTGCGCACACTTAAACGTTCTTGCCTGCGGGCTCTGAAGAGAGCAGCGGATCAGCCAGCACCACGCTCTAGCTCTGCTAAGGGACAGACTGCCTCCTCAAGTGGTTCCCTGACCACTGTGCCTCCTGACGGGGAGACACCTCCCAGCAGCGGTCGACAGACAGCTCATACAGGAGAGCTCTAGCTGGCACTTTGCAGGTGCCTCTCTGGGACAAAGCTTTCAGAGGAAGGAGCAGGCAGCAATCTTTGCTGTTCTGCAGCTTCTGCTGGTGATACCCAGGCAAAAAGGATCTGGAATACACCCCCAACAAACTCCAGCAGACCTGCGGAAGAGGGGCCTGTTAGAAAGAAAACTGACAGAAAGCAATAGCATCAACATCAACAAAAATGACGACCATGCAAAAATTCCATCCAAAGGTCACCAACAGCAAAGACCAAAGGTAGATAAATCCATGAAGATGAGGAAAAACCATCGCAAAAAGGCTGAAAATTCAAAAAACCAGAATGCCTCTTCTCCAAAGGATCACAACTCCTCACCAGCAAGAGAACAAAACTGGACTGAGAATGAGTTTGATGAACTGACAGAAGTAGGCTTCAGAAGGTGGGTAATAACAAACTCCTCAGAGCTAAAGGAGCATGTTCTAACCCAATGCAAGGAAGCTAAGAACCTTGATAAAAGGTTAGAGGAATTGCTAACTAGAATACCCAGTTTAGAGAAGAACATAAATAAATGACCTACCTGATGGAATTGAAAAACACAGCCCAAGAACTTCGTGAAGCATACACAGTATCAACAGCCAAATCGATCAAACAGAAGAAAGGATATCAGAGACTAAAGATCAACTTTATGAAAAAAAAAACATGAAGACAAGATTAGAGAAAAAAGAATGAAAACGAACAAACGAAGCCTCCAAGAAAAGTGGGACTATGTGAAAAGACAGAACCTATGTTTGATTGGTGTACCTGAAAGTGACAGACTGGAACCAAATTGGAAAACACACTTCAGGATATCCAGGAGAACTTCCCTAACCTAGCAAGACAGCCTAACATTCAAATTCAGGAAATACAGAGAACACCACAAAGATAATCCTCGAGAAGAGCAAACCCAAGACACCAAGGTTGAAATGAAGGAAAAAATGTTAGGGGCAGCCAGAAAGAAAGCTTGGGTTACCCACAAAGGGAAGCCCATCAGACTAACAGCGGATCTCTCTGCAGAAACCCTACAAGCCAGAAGAGAGTGGGAGCCAGTATTCAACATTCTTAAAGAATTTTCAACCAATAATTTCATATCCAGCCAAACTAAGCTTCATAAGTGGAGGAGAAAAAAAAGCCTTTACAGACAAGCAAATGCTGAGGGATTTTGTCACCACCAGGCCTGCCTTACAAGAGCTCCTGAAGGAAGCACTAAACATGGAAAGGAATAACCGGTACCAGCCACTGCAAAAACAAACCAAAATGTAAAGACCATTGATACTATGAAGAAACTGCATCAACTAATGGGCAAAATAACCAGCTAGCATCATAATGACAGGATCAAATTCACACATAACAATATTAACCTTAAACGGCCTAAATGCCCCAATTAAAAGGCACAGACTGGCAAATGATACAGAGTCCAGACCCATCAGTATGCTGTATTCAGGAAACCCATTTCATGTGCGAAGACACACATAGGCTTAAAATAAAGGGATGGAGGAAGATTTACCAAGCAAATGGAAAGTAAAAAAAAGCAGGAGTTGCAATCCTAGCCTTTGATAAAAAAGACTTTAAACCAAGAAAAACCAAAAAAGACAAAGAAGGGCATTACATGATGGTAAAGGGATCACTGCAACAAGAGCTAACTATCCTAAATATATATGCACCCAATACAGGAGCACCCAGATTCATAAAGCAAGTTCTCAGAGACCTCAAAGAGACTCAGACTCCCAAACAATAATAGTGGGAGACTTTTTAACACCCCACTGTCAATATTAGATCAATGAGACAGAAAATTAACAAGGATATTCAGGACTTGAACTCAGCTCTGGACCAAACGGAACTAATAGACATCTACAGAACTATCCACCCATAATCAACAGAATATACATTCTTCTCAGCACCACATGGCACTTATTCTAAAATTGACCACATAATTGGAAGTAAAACACTCCTCAGCAAATGCAAAAGAATGGAAATCATAACAGTCTCCCAGACCACAGTGCAATCAAATTAGAATTCAGGGTTAAGAAACTCACTCAAAACCACACAAGTACATGGAAACTGAACAACCTGCTCCTCAATGACTACTTGGTAAATAACGAAATGAAGACAGAAATAAATAAGTTCTTTGAAACCAACAAGAACAAAGACACAATGTACCAGAATCTCTGGGACAGAGCAAAACTGTGTTTAGAGGGAAATTTATAGCACTAAATGCCCACAGGAGAAAGCGGGAAAGATCTAAAATCAACACCCTAACATCACAATTAAAAGAACTAGAGAAGCAAGAGCAAACAAATTCAAGAGCTAGCAGAAGACAAGAAATAACCAAGATCAAAGCAGAACTTGAGACAGAGACACGAAAAACCCTTCAAAAAGAAAAAAATGAATCTAGCAGCTGTTTTGAAAAGATTAACAAAATAGACCACTAGCCAGACTAATAAGAAGAAAAGAGAGAAGAATCAAATAGACAAAATAAAAAATGATAAAGGGGAGATCATACGGGTGTGGTGGCTCACACCTGTAATCCCTGCACTTTGGGAGGTCGAGGTGGGTGGATCACCTGAGGTCAGGAGTTCAAGACTAGCCTGGCCAACATGGTGAAACCCCATCTCTACTAAAAATACAAAAATTAGCCAGGTGCGGTGGTGCGTGCCTGTAATTCCAGCTACTTGGGAGGCTGAGGCAGAGAACTGCTTAAACCCAGGAGGCGGAGGCTGCAGTGAGCTGAGATCGCGCCACTGCACTCCAGCCTGGGCAACAGAGTGAGAGTCCATCACAAAAACCAACAAAACAAAACAAAAAGATCACCACTGATCCCACAGAAATACAAACTACCATCAGAGAATACTATAAACACCTCTACACAAATAAACTAGAAAATCTAGAACAAATGGATACATTCCTGGACACATACATCCTCCCAACCAGGAAGAAGTCAAATCCCTGAATAGACCAATAACAAGTCCTGAAATTTAGGCAGTAATAGCCCATCAACCAAAAAAAGCCCACTACCAGACTGATTCATAGCCAAATTCTACGAGAGTTACAAAGAGAAGCTGGTACCATTCCTTCTGCAACTATTCCAAACAAAAGAAAAAGAGGGACTTCTCCCTAACTCACTGTATGAGGCCAGCATCATCCTGATACCAAAACCTGGCTAAGACACAACAACAAAAGAAAATTTCAGGCCAATATCCCTGATGAACATCGATGCGAAGATCCTCATTAACATACTGGCAAACCGAATCCAACAGCACGTTAAAAAGCTTATCCACCACTATCAAGCTGGCTTCATCCCTGGGATGCAAGGCTGGTTCAACATAAGCAAATCAATAAACGTAATCCATCACATAAACAGAACCAACGACAAAAACCACAGTTATCTCACAGATGCAGAAAAGGACTTCGATAAAATTCAACACCCCTTCATGCTAAAAACACTCAATAAACTAGGTACTGATGGAATGTATCTGTAAATAATAAGAGCTATTTATGACAAACCCACAGCCAATATCATACTGAATGGGCAAAAGCTGGAAGCATTCCCTTTGAAAACTGGCACAAGACAACTCTTATTCAACACAGTACTGGAAGTTCTGGCTAGTGCAATCAGGCAAGAAAAAGAAATAAGGGTATTCAAATAGGAAGAGAGGAACTCAAATTTTCTCTGCTTGCAGATGACCTGATTTTATATTTAGGAAACCCCATTGTCTCAGCCCCAAACCTGCTTAAGCTGATAAGCAACTTCAGCAAGGTCTCAGGATATAAAATCAATGTGCAAAAATCACAAGCATTCCTATACACCAATAATAGACAAAAAGAGCCAAATTCATGAGTGAACTCCCATTCACAACTGCTTCAAAGAGAATAAAATACCTAGGAATCCAACTTACAAGGGATATGAAAGACCTCTTCAAAGAGAACTACAAACCACTACTCAAGGAAATAAGAGGACACAAACAAATGGAAAAACATTCCATGCTCATGGATAGGAACAATCATCGTGATAATGGCCATACTGACCAAAGTAATTTATAGATTCTATGCTGTTCCCACAGAGCTACCATTGAATTCTTCACAGAATTAGAAAAAATACTTTAAATTTCATATGGGACCAAAAAAAAGCCCATATAGCTAAGACAATCCTAAGCGAAAAGAACAAAGCTGGCAGCAGGCATCATGCTGCCTGACTTCAAACTATACTACAAGGCTACAGTAACCAAAACAGCATGGTAGTGGTACCAAAACAGACATACTGACCAACAGAACAGAGACCTCTGAAATAACACCACACATCTACAACCATCTGATCTTTGACAAACCTGACAAAAGCAATGGGGGAAGGATTCCCTATTTAATAAATGGTGTTGGGAAAACTGGCTAGCCATATGCAGAAAACTAAAAATGGATCCCTTCCTAATCTTATACAAAAATTAACTCAAGATGGATTAAAGATTTAAACGTTAAGACCTAAAACCATAAAAACCCTAAAAGAAAACCTAGGCAATACCATTCAGGACATAGGCATGGGCAAAGACTTCATGTCTAAAACACCAAAAGCAATGGCAACAAAAGCCAAAATGGACAAATGAGATCTAATTAAACTAAAGACCTTCTGCACAGCAAAGAAACTATCATCAGAATGAACAGGCCACCTACAGAATGGGGAAAATTTCTGAAATCTATCCATCTGACAAAGGGCTAATATCCGGAATCTACAAGAAACTTAAATTTACAAGAAAAATACAACCCCATCAAAAAGTGGACAAAGGATATGAACACTTTTATAAGAAGACATTTATGCAGCCAACCAACATGAAAAAAAGCTCATCATCACTGGTCACTAAAGACATGCAAATCAAAACCACAATGACATACCATCTCACACCAGTTAGAATGGCAATTATTAAAAAGTCAGGAAACAACAGATGCTGGAGAGGATGTGGAGAAATAGGAACACTTTTACACGTTGGTGGGAGTGTAAATTAGTTCAACCACTGTGGAAGACCAGTGTGGTGATTCCTCAAGGATCTACAACTAGAAATACCATTTGACCCGGATCCCATTACTGGGTATATACCCAAAGGATTATAAATCTTTCTTCTATAAAGGCGCATGCACACGTATGTTTATTGCAGCACTATTCACAATAGCAAAGACTTGGAACCAACCCAAATGTCCAACAACGATAGACTGGATAAAGAAAATGTGGCACATATACACCATGGAATACTACACAGCCATAAAAAAGAATGAGTTCATGTCCTTTGCAGGGACATGGATGAAGATGCAAACCATCATTCTCAGGAAACTAACACGGGAACAGAAAACCAAATAATACATGTTCTCACTCATCAGTGGGAACTGAACAATGAGAACATATGGGCACAGGGAGGGAACATCACACACTGCAGCCTGTTGGGGAGTCGGGGGCAAGGAGAGGAATACCATTAGAAGAAATACCTAATGTAGTTGACAGGTTGATGGGTGCAGCAAACCACCATGGCCACATATACCTATGTAAAAAAAACCTGTACGTTCTGCACATGTATCCCAGAACTTAAAGCATAATAATAAAAAAGATTTGCCTATAAAATAACTTGGCTATGAGGGAACAGAGGTAAGGAACGGATTCGAGTATGTTCATATAAATGAGCAACTACTCTGTGTCTACTTCTTCTTTAGCTGGCAGATATGCAAAGTTGATATCAAAAATCAGCCCCTACCCTTAAGGAATTTATAGTATGATTTGGAAAGTAACATATAAAACAATTCATTGTGAGCACTAATGTTACAAGGAGCAGAAATAGTTTACTGGACATGAGAAATGCCTGTCATTTCTTTTCCTGTACCCTAGTCCCTGTTTTAGGGAACCGCTCATGCTCTCTTCTCATAATCCTCTCCCTCAGCCCAGCTGACTGGGCAGAGGACCACAGGATACCAATTTCCAGGCCAAACCGACTATACTAGGATGGATAGCTTGCCCATACGGCGTCAGTTACTTTCCCAGGGAATGTTCTAGAACTCCAGGGACTCTTGTTTATCTCCATTGGCTGTTTGAACTGTGAGATGATATAATCAGGAATAGGTGAAGGGCAAGTAAGAAAAAAATTTTTTTTTTTTTTTTTTTTTTTTTTTTTTTGAGACAGTTTTGCTCTGTCACCCAGGCTGGAGTGCAGTGGCACGATCTCGGCTCACTGCAAGGTCTGCCTCCCAGGTTCACGCCATTCTCCTGCCTCAGCCTCCCGAGTAGCTGGGACTACAGGTGCCCGCCACCATGCCCGGCTAATATTTTTTTGTATTTTTAGTAGAGATGGGGTTTCACTGTGTTAGCCAGGATGGTCTCGATCTCCTGACCTTGTGATCCACCTGCCTCGGCCTCCCAAAGTGCTGGGATTACAGGCATGAGCCACTGCGCCCGGCCAGAAAAAATTTTAAAAAAGAACAGAGATGCAGAAATAAGAAACAAGCAAACAAGCAGCCTCAAAAAAGGTGTGAGAAGAGCTGTTTTGGTCACTGAGTGGCTGTTTTCACTCTCAGGTGACTGTACTGTCCTTCATTTTTACTCTATAATAAATCCCTGTCCTACCCAATAACATCTTTTACTTAAGTTTGTTGGGGTGGGAACTATTCTTGCAAACAAATCATTCCTAAAACAAAATAGGTGCAGAGGAAAAGGAAAGGCATCTTAACATCAGGTACGAGCACAACCAAAGATACCGTGGTAGAAGGAAGAATGTGCCACGTAAGACAATGCAATGGAAGGGGAAAAAGCAAAGTTAAAATGGATGATCTGAAATATATGCGAGATTATGGAAATCTTAAAAGCAGAGGAATTTGGCATGGATACTGTCATTACTAGGGATTCATTACAGGTTCTAGAGTAGAGCAAATTTTATCATAAAAGTGGTATTTTAGGAAGATCATTCTGTCAGTGACGCATAGGAAGAGAACCCTCAAGTCATGGGGACAGGCGAATTATTAGAGTAATCGTGGTGTGGGATGGAAAAAGAGACTGGCTGGAAGTTCACTTTAACAGAAGAAATGACAAAGGAGCCTTCTGAGAAATGTTAGCCACGTGACAGGTATACTCTACACACCAGGTCAGAGAAAGGAACTGACTATAACTTACAATTCTATATTAGCAGCTAATGTTAAAAAAAATCTTTCATGCCAAGATCATACAAAATATCCAAAAGATTTCTACTAGTCATATGTTTATATTATGCTTATTATATAATACAAAGCATTCTATGTTACACAGCACAATAACTATAATGAGAGAATTATGCTTAAGGCTGATGAACAGGCACCATTAACAACATGTCTATTTAATGAATACTGATGCAATAACCTTGAGACTCAAACTTGAAATACAATTTACCTATAGTGGAGCATGAAATTGGCTGTGCATTGCTATTGCCTGCTGAAGTTTCTCTTCCTTGGCTCTTCTACAGTGGCAAATCTAGAAAATAAATTTTTGAAAATACCAGTCACTTTTACAAAGATATGCCTACTACTTTACTTCCTACAGTATGACAGGAATCTTTTAACTTGTTGCTATTATTTTATGTTTTCAATGTTGAAGATAGCTAATAATCTAATAGCTAAAATTATTAGATTATGAGCAAATTCATTTCATTAGCACTAATGTTACCAGGAGCAGATAATAGTTTGAATGGGACATGAGAAATGCCTGTCATCTTCTTTCCTGTACTCCAGTCCCTGTTTTAGGGAACCTCTCATGCTCCCTTCTCATAATCCACTCCCTCAGCCTAGTCGACTGGGCAGAGGACCACATGACACCAATTCATTTTGAATTAGCTAGTAATCTAATAATTGAATGTTGAAGATAGCTAATGTTGAAGACAGCTAAGAATTTAAGAATCAAAAAAACAAAAAAACGCTCTTGCTTGGAAGACAACCTTCGCCTGCAAGCTTCTACAATGCAAAAAACACTGATGCTTTATATCAATTATCTAACTTTAAATATCTGTGTTTAAAAAATACAGAAGTAAATTCTGCTACTGTTAAGCAGGAAGATTAACAGATACAAGCTTCAAGGCACAGTTATATAGCATTAAAGAATAATGGACCAGAAATCAATGCCTTACTAACACTATAACCATAAGTAAGTCACTAACATCTCTGAACTTCAATTTCCTCTCATGAAAAATAGGAATGATAAAATCCACCCCATCTGCCTTAACAGGAGTGTGTGTGTGTGTCTCACAGATGTTTCATAAAGTTTACTAACAAAAGATTATTTTTAAAATGTGATTATTTCAGACAAATTAGGTAAATATTTTGGACTGTATTAAAAGGCAAGACACTATTAAGCAGACTTTTTTGGATTTTTCTTTAAATACAACAGAAATACTGGAACAGAACAGAAACTGTTTTTCAATTTTTAAAAACGTATTTTATAATCCCTGTAGATTATTCTTTCAACAAGTGGTAAAACAAGTCATTGAGCAGTATATTTCAACTATTAGGACTAGATTTACCAGCTGTGTTACAGAATGATACAGATACTACCATTTCTGAAACAACTATTTGATTTACCTGCTTGTATACTCAGAAAAAGCAAGTCTAAATTGATAGGAGGATGCTGCTATTATTCTCAAGAGGCTTTTCAGTTTCCTCTCACAGCACTCAAAACTCCAGTTAAGTAATGTGCTAATGTTTTTCACTCACGAGTATGCTAAAGTAATTTGGTATTATGTTGTCAAAAAAAAAATTTTTGTTTTTCCAGATCAGCACAAAGTTTATTAGTAATGTCTGCTCAGAAGAGCCCCCTTCTGACCAGGACTGTTCCTCTGATATACCAGACAGGAAGTAGCCACACGTACAGGCCCTCACTCTCATTTATATCTCAAGTCACATCAGAAGGACATCTTAGACCAATGGCAGTTGCCCCCCTGGGGTTCCCGGGGAATAGCTAAGGTGTGTGGCTGTCCAGAGTCCTATGACAGACCTTCAAAGTTTTAAGTTCTAGGAACCTGGTTTTTGCCCAAGTCCACACCCAAGGAATAGAAACCTTCCTTTCAGATACATACTATATTGTACAAAAAATGGGGGATGATATCATAACAGAGAAATAGCTAAGACCCAGTGCTTCTCCTCCTCTATAAAAATACCAAACTTTATCCAATACTTGTCCTCAACTGACGAGTATTACATACTGTTCTCTTTTCCATGAAGCTACTGAGAAAATCATCTATTTCCATCTTTCCCTCCAAGAAGTCTTCTGCAATATTGTCAGATTCTTCCTCAGCTTCGTGTGCAGCTACTTTCAATCTTGCCTGTAGGGCACTTGCACTACAGCTCTGAAAAAGAAAATCAGGCACTACTTTAATTTATGATACTCACAAGAACTCCTCACAGGGAAAGGAAGTAAGGTAGTGGTATGTTGAGGCAATTTATTATATGCCCTACAGAGCCTCTTTTTGAGAAAATCTGCTGTCTTATAATGCCCCACCCAGGTCCTTAGCTTTTGGATAGGGGTAGATAGCTAACTCAAGAGAAACTAATCTATTGGCTGCAAACTATTAAATGAGAGAAACTGGGAAAATCATTGTCCTCTCCTAAGGATTTACGAATTAAATCACTGGGGTAGATATATGCTAAAGAGACTCTCCACTAATGACCTCACCTCCTAGTATTCCTGCCCTTGCATAATCCCACCCTTGAGTGTGGGCTGAACCTGAACGCTTCATTTCAATAGAATAAGGCAAAAATGATGGGATTAAATTTCACTAAAGCAGTGAAACACTGGTAAACAGAAAACTCTAAGATTCTGCTATAAGAAATTGAAGACATAAATTACTGGAAGACATCCCGTGTTTATGGGTTGAAAGATTTAATATTCTTAAGAAGACATTACTAATCAAAGCAACCTGCAGAGTCAATGCCAATTCCTAGCAAAATCTCAATGGCATTTTTTGCAAAAATAGAAAAACCCATCCTAGAATTAATATGGAATCTCAAGAGACCCCAAATAGCCAAAACAATCTTAAACAAAGATGATTAATATTTCCTGATTTCAAGTTACTACAAAGTTACAGTAATCAAAACTGTGGTACTGGCATAAAAACATAAAGAACAATGGAACAGAACAGACAGCCCAGAAATAAACCCTCACATATATGGCTAAATGATTTTCAACCAGGGGGCCCAGTCCAGTTAATGGGGAAAGGAGTCTTTTCAACAAACGGTGCGGAAAAAACTGGATTATCGACAGGCAAAGGAACAAAGTTGGACCCTTACCTTACTTAAATACAAAAATTGATTCCAAACGGATCAAAGACCTAAATCTAGGCACTAAAACAATTTTTTAATAATAGCCATCCTGCTCGACGTGGTGGCTCATGCCTGTAATCCCAGCACTATGTAAGGCTGAGGCAGGCAGATGGCTTGAGCCTGGGAGTTCATGACCAGGCTGGGCAACATAGTGAGACCCAGTCTCTACAAAAAATACAAAAATTAGCCAGGTGTGGTGGCACACACCTGTAGCCTTGGCTACTCGGGAGGCTGAGTTGGGAGGATCGCTTGAGCCTGGGAGGTCAAGGCTGCAGTGAGCTGTAACTGTGGCACTGCCCTCCAGCCTGGGTGACCGAGTAAGAAAAAAAAAATAATGGCCATCCTAATGCACGTGGGGTAGTATCTCTCTGTGACACACCATACACAAAAATGAACTGTAAAGCACCACTTTCTTATTGCCCTTGCCAAAACTGGTTATCTATCTTTACAAGTATGGCTCACATGGATGTTTTATTTGGCTTTTAACAAAATTATAGTAAAGCTGAACATATTTTCAAAAGTGTCCAGTTACTTATTCATTAAATATTTATTGAGTACCTACTATGTGCCAACCACTGGACCAGGTATTAGGTATACAGTAGAAATGAAACAGAACAGATTCTTCCATCACGGAACCAACAGTCTACTGAAGTGGTTTCCATATGTTAGAGCGTAGAAGATTCATCATCCCCAGAAAATTCTGACTGAGAACATCTAGAAAGAAGCCTAGGAATCAGTGTTTTGTGTGTGTGTGTGTGTGTCTTTTTTTTAAGTGTTTGAAGAATCACTTCCAGCAATTCTTATATGAATGTTTAAGGATCAGAATAACTGTTAAAGCAGAATCTTTAATGGACATTTATATTTCTCCTTTTGTCAGTTTCCTGTTGTTTCCTTTTCTAATAGACCATTGGCATTAGTATTTGTTGTACAGGCTAACAATATCTGTAACCTTTTTTTAACCTCACTTCTGATTTCCTGATTTTTTAATATATCCGAGTTTTCAGTCTGTATAGGTAAATATGTCGAGTTTTTCCTTTATGCTCATATCTGTTTTATTATGCTCAGAAAGGCTTTTCCCACCATAATCTCAAAGAAAAAATCCTAGAAGCTAGTTGACGTTTTATGGTTTCCACTGAAGCAGTTTATCTGTAATACCTTTCTGTGTATTGTATGATACAATGATCTAACCTTTTTCTAAATGGATACTAAATAACCAATTTTATAATTTATTGAATCCTCAATTTTTTCCAACTGATTATTCACATACACAAGTCTATTTCTGAACTGCATAGTCTGTTCCATAGAAATAATTTTCTCTTCCTATAAAACTACTATACTGTTTTAAATAATGAGGATTTACAGTGTATACTGATACTGGGAAAGGGAGTTTTTTTCATTTTTTCTTTTTGTTCAAGCTCTTCCTGATTACTTTTACCGATCTGAAAAATAAAGTTTCAGATGAACTTTAGAATGAATCTCTTAAGATGAAAAAAAAATACTCTTGGCATTTTGATAAGAACTGTATTCAATTTCTAAGTTATTTTGGGGAGAATGAAATCTTTTTAATACTGGATCTTTCATTCAATGAATATTCTATGCTGCTCTAAATAGTCTTAGAAAATAGAAAACTCAACTCTTCTTTTATGGCATTCAATAAAGTTTCCTAACTTACTTCATTGGGTTTACTTCTAAGTACTTTACAGTTTTGTTCCTATGGTAAATGAGTTGTTTTCTGTACTTCATTTTGCAGTAGTAATTGCTGGAGCAAACGGGAAAAAATTTCTCAGTTCTCTAGAATTTTTGGTTGTTTATTTTTGGTAAACAACTGTTTCATTTCTTCTTTTTATGTTATACCACTTTTTTTGGTCTTGCTGCAGTACTCAAAACCTCCCAAGCAACGTTAAACAGCAGTGATCCTGAGGCATTACTCTCTTATTCCTAACATTAATGGGATCCTAGAAATGTGTACTCATTAAGTGTGAGGTTTACTGCTGGTTTCTAGTATTCTTCTTCAAATAAGAAATTTCTATTTTTAGTTTACCAAGAGTTTGTATGAAGAATGATGTTGAGTACTACGAAAGCTTCTTCAACATTTACTAAGGTCCAGTGTATATCTAACAGTACTTCAGTTGAATCTCACAGATTTTCTGTGAAGGAGGACTGCTTAGGTTAGACTCCTAAATAATGTTTCTACTTGTATGACCTCAAGGAATTTATTTAATCTCCCTGTGCCTCAGTTTCCCTATCTGTAAAATGTAAAATGGGAAAAAGTAACAATACTTATTTCATAGGATTTGGTGTAATAACGGGCCAATATATGTAAATAGCTTCATGTGGTGCAAGACATATTAATTGCTCAATGTTAGCTATTGTTTCTTTATTCTGACAAATGACCATATTATCTGAAATTCATTATAAATTTATATTCTCCTTTACCATCTTTTTTGCTGTTATTGGTTTATATCTATTTTACGTTTTATTTCACTGACTTTACGCAAAGTTCCCAATTTTACAGGAAATAGAATATTAACTATGAGGTTGTTATTGGTATGATACAAAGATTATGTCCTCTGTTTCCTTTTCATTTTTAAAGATTCCTTTTTTTCAGAAATATAGGTTGAATTTTATAAAATTATTTTGATTTTCACATAACTGGATTTCTAGCATAAAACTTATTTGTAACAGATAATGCTATATATTTTTCATATATTATTCTTTTTAACTTGCGAACTTTTCATTTAAGGTATTTGTAGATAAGCTTACAAGTGAGTCAAAAGTTTTTGTTGTTGTTGCTAGGTTTCACTAGAAGGGTTACAATGGTTTCATAACTTACCCAGAAAAGTTATGTGTCAGGGCCTTCATAATTTTCTGTTTTGGAAACAAATACACTCTTAAATGAGCACAAATCACGTATGATGCCTCATCATTGAGAGGTGTTCATCCACGTTTAAAGGTATCGTGTCTTATAAGGTCAGAAACCTCATAAATGGTTTCTGATGATAATGAAAGAAAGATCAGGACTCATGCACATAAGATTAAAAAAAAATCTATGGCAATGGGAAAAAACAAAATAGTCTTACCTCACTAAGTTCATGCTGCCTTTGCATCTTCTTTTCGAAAGTAGACTTCATCTGTGTAAGTAATTCATACTAAAAGAGAAAATGAAAATGATGTTTTTGTTTGTTTTGTTTTGTTTTGAGACGGAGTCTTGCTCTGTCGCCCAGGCTGGAGTGCAGTGGTGCGATCTCGGCTCACTGCAAGCTCCGCCTCCCGGGTTCACGCCATTCTCCTGCCTCAGCCTCTCCGAGTAGCTGGGACTACCGGCGCCCGCCACCACGCCCGGCTAATTTTTTGTATTTTTTAGTAGAGATGGAGTTTCACCGTGGTCTCGATCTCCTGACCTCGTGATCCGCCTGCCTCAGCCTCCCAAAGTGCTGAGATTACAAGCATGAGCCACTGCGCCCGGCCACGATGTTTTATTCTATTTTTAAATTATATAAATGTCTTCCAAATGATCACTAACTCACCTTATCTAAAACAGTTTGCCTTTTGGCTTCCAAGCTGGGCTCCAAAAGGAGATTTTTTCCTGTAAGATAAATCTCTATAGTTTACTTCTAGGTAAAGATCAGATTTTTTTCAGGAAATGTGAGCTCAGGAAAGGGAAAACATACTTGCTAGTTCCTCAATACTTTTTACTAAGTCATCTTTGTCGGTAATAATTTGTTTTAGTTGAGGCAAAGTCAGAAACTGTTCTAGTAATACCTCCTCTTGCTCATTCATATCTGTGAGTTGTGACACACTAGAAACACAAAAGAAAAAATGTTAACAAATATCAGACATCAAGTTTTTCTCCATGACAACTATTTACAGTTTTTCAACTTTATCTAGTTGATAGGGTTCTAAATAATTTTTACATATACACCTAAGGCTGCCAATTTTAACCTTAAAAACATATAAAACATCAACCACAATGGAACATACAGCAGTCTGTAATATATTCTCGACAGAATCTGTAAAAGTAAATTCTGGTCCAATGGATATATCGATATATCTACTTTCTTTAAAAATCACAACTGTGGAGAAGTGTTCACAGTTATACAGTGACCTGAAATTAAAAATAAAGTCAACTTAAATCACGTAAAGAACAATGTATGAAACTAAGGAGCTTATTCAGCTCAGGTTTCTTAAAATAGGACAGCAGTAATACAGTTAAGTATTTTTTTCTTGTTCTTAATTCTGTTTAACTTAATTGTTTGAGAATATCACTTATTTCTTAAATTTCCCTGATGGGAACAGACTTACTGATATGTAAAATTTAAGCTGTTTATTTCTTCCAAGCATAATGTTGAACATACTAGTACTATAGTAAATTCAGACAAGTACAAGTTCACAGACAAGCTAGCATTAGAAGAATTTCTTCCTAGTCATTTCATTGTATGTATTGATAAGAGGAAAACAGAACTGAAAAGAGGCCAGAGTAGTTACTGTAACATTTTGGCTTGTGAAAAACTTTTATGGGAAACTGTTGTCTCTAGTCAGCTTTAGATCAGGTCAGTGCATGATTCCAAGGATGTGTTGGCCAAAATGTAGCCAGTAAAATCTCCCAAGACTCTACAAGATAAACAGTCTCTGCTAGTGTATAATGTCAGTTACTGTAGGACCAGTAAGACAGGGTGCATAAGCAGTCACAATAACTCTGTTTTAACCTCTGTGCCTATTTAGCTTACAGATGTGTGGCTGTCACAGTAAATGTTATAGATATGTTTATGTGTGTTTATATATATGTGTGTACGGATATTCATAAAATATTTAAAGAAAAGAAATAATGGAGGGCGAAACCAAAAACAAAAATGGGTATCTGTAAGGTGAAAGAAATAGGTGGAGCAGATATGGATGGAAGCAAAACTTTTCTGAACGTATCTTAGTTTTGACTATGGAGCCATATAAAAACTTTGGGTAATTTAAAAATAAAGAAGAAAAGAAAAAGCAGTCTTTAAAATTCAGAGAAAATGGACTGCTTTGAAAATAAATAAACCTGTATATTCTAAGTTACATCAACACCCAGAGAAAAATTATTTGAAGAGATTAAAAAAACACAACAGTATATTCTGGCATGTCATATCCTAAAGACAATAGAACTGTAAAAAACAAAAACAAAAATTTAACCTGCATTCAATAATCTTAGTAACAATACTGGTATTGTTATTTTGGAAAAGAACAATTGCCCTTCAGAGAAATGGCTGACTCTAGGTCTGGGAGAAGAAATGTTCATGATGAGCCCACAGCATCTTCACTTTGCCAAAAACGATATAGAAGGCAACTTGAGTTTCTCATCCATCAGAGCAACTTTTGGAGATGGATAGTGCAGCAACTCATTATTGTGAAAGTTGATAACATAAGGGGAAAAATTTAAGCATTTTTCTTGGTCCTGTATGAAGTGTATTTCAGTATAACTAAATATGTGGTTGATTAAGTCAAGTTCTTCATAGAGTAATTCTGGTTAATAAATTCTGGTGGTAATGATAAAATCATTAAATCATATTTACAACCCTTACTATATGAATGATGGTCAATGATTTCAGTGCTTTAACCTGATATAATCTTAATGTCACTAAAAAAAGGACAACCAGACCTCACTGCTGCCTCATGGGATGTAAAAGGAAGCATGCACTAATTATGACATAAGTATTGGCAAAAGAATTGAACCTTGTCTGCTTCTAGCCACCAGCAGCATAAACTATGGGAAACAGAGAAACATCTTCAATGGTACCACAAGGAGGCACTAAGGAAAAAACAGGATATGGAAAATTTATAGGACAAATAACCAATTTAATAAACACACACTATGTCTAATGTATATGTATGCATGTATGTACATGTATTTATTCCCATATTTGTGTACATGTATATGAGCATATGTAAATACATATATGTATATGTCTATGTGTGTGTGTGTGTGTGTGTGTGTGTGTATATATATAAAAGAGAAAAGTTGGGGAGAAATGGTTCATTATTAAAAGGAACTTAAAAGATCCACTATCCAAATGCAATAGGTGGAACTTGTTTTGAATCCTGATTCAAACAAACTACCAATAAAAATATTAATTATTAAGACACTGGAGAAATAAGGTAATATTAAAGAATTACCATTAATTGTGTTGGGTATGATGATGATGGTGACTGGGGTTATGGTTAAAAAAAAAAAAGGAAAGAAAATCCTTACCTGGTAGAAAAATTTACTGAAGAATTGATGGGCTAAAAAGGATGTATCATCTGGGATATGCTTTAAAATAATGGTGACTCATACCTACAGCCCTCCAAGAAAGCTGGATAGAAGAGGCATGAAGCACGGTGAACAAAAGGGTTCATAGCGGCTGTTGCCACATGATGGATATGTGGCAGCTCATTATACTAGTTTCTTCACCTTTTTTGTATTTTTGATGTTTTCCTAACAATTATTTTAAAAAAATTTAAAGCAAAAAAGATAATCTTATTAAATGAGAACTCCTACTTTATGGGGTTATTGTGAGCACCACAATACATATTAACCTTTAACATGCATGCAGTATATTGTAAATATTCATTATTATTACAGAAGACAATAAATGACTATTTCCTTAAAATGACTGTAAAACACTGGTGCAAATAAATTTAAACTCTTTTTAAACTATAGGATTTCTCATGGGTACCTGGCTGTACACCTTTGATGAGATATATCCTAAAGACAAAAAGAACTGCAAAAAAAGAAAGAAAAAGTTTAACTGCATTCAGTAGTCTTATTAGTAATAAGAGCCTTATGAGTATCATGAACTCTCAATGGAGGTATAAAGGGTGCAATGCTTCCCAAACCTGAATGGCGAAAAACCATTTTCTTCATGAAGCATTTCAGAGAAGCAAAGTTCCATGAAAAATGGCACTTTAAATTTGATTATAAACTTTTCTGCTATAAATTTGAAAAAAAGTTTGGCTCTGTAAAAACACGTAATACTTTATAACTTTATTTCTCTATATGTAAAGTTTATCTACTAAGGGAAAATGGAAGATCTAAAATAGGCCAAGATATATTTTGAAACTGTCAGGAATAATGTATTCAAAAATTTTCAAAAAATGCAGGCCACATAAGAGAAAGGATTTTGTTATCTTGGTAACTATTATATCATTATAAAAATCCTATAAAAATCCCTGAGTATGTACCAGTCACTCAATAAATATAACCTATAGGACCTAAATCTGATTTTTAAATCCCACTAAGGCAACTACAATACTGTTTAGGAATAGTGAAGATTTTAAATTTTAATTTATATGGATATGAAATAAGGATCTGGTTTATGCTTACAAATAAAATAGACAATGTGACCAACTTTACTATCTGGGTTTACCTTAGTTCTGAGAGTTCTGGAAATGCATCAGGGACATCTGGCATCTTGTAACCAAAACCATTCTGGCTTGTCTAAAGAAAAGTTTTAAATGATATTAAATTTCAGCCATTTTTTTTGACTGCTCTCAATTACTAATAAACGTAATCTTTAATGTACTATATCCCATAACTGTTTGCAATATATTTTCATCTTCTACATCTCACACTGCCTTAGTCTCCCCCTTCTTCCTTCAGTCTATCTTTTTTTCAATGTCGTATACATAGGATTACTTTTTTTTGGTGAGGGCCATTTGAGTACCTGTGTTAGGTAGATAACTGGTAGTTCTCTTTCTTATCTAAGTATATGGCTGTAGATTTCATTGGTATATATGAATATGTTTCTCTCAAGTGAAAGGCATTAAATATAGAAAAGCAATAATTTAGCAAGTCCGAATAGTTACATGCCTCAGTCATATGAGATGGGAGGGTACATGAGCAACCGAGTAGCCACTGTTTGAATATATATGACTTTTTATCCTTGAGGACCCTTGAGAAGTCCTCTTGTAATTTTGTTCATACTACTAATTGTAATTTGTTCATAACACTCATTAACACAATAAATGAAAGGTTTTGGAAAAACCAAGTCCACTTAGGTCTGTATATTCTAAATGATTATAAACTCTGAAATTGGTAATGTTGGATACAGTATGGTTTTATACTTGAGTAATGCTATGGGTGGTATTCACTGAGGGTTCTAATTGAAAGGTTTTATACCCCTTTAAATGTTTTATGCCCAAAGTATTAGTCTCTCCCTCAGTAACATTCCACATAGCAACAGTTACCAGCTTAATAACATAAGTTTTTAAACCAATGGAACACTTGAAGCCCTCAGCGTATGTTAGCAGACCCATCATAATGTGACCTGCTGCTCCCAGATGATCATTCTTCTGCCTTTGCCTACATGCTATATGGCAGCCACAGAGATCTACTATAGGCAGCTTCACAAAAATGCCATCCGGTTTATACCTCAATGCCTTTGACAATGTTACTGCCTCTCAAGGAATGCCTTATGTATCCCCTTGTTATTCTGGCAAATTAATAATGATCTTTCAAAATCTGGCCTCCAACATAAATGCATGCATTTGTTTAGCTGCCTCATTTTTAATGAGTACCCACTATATTTATCAGTATGTTTGAGGCACTAAGAAAGTGGTGAAAAAAACCAGAATCACATTTTTTGTAAAGGCAACCTACTAATTCTACCTTCGTCCCTAGGAGCACTGACCATTCCCCTAACTGTCTCTCTACCAAAACTCTGGCTGTCTCTTCTACTACACTAGAATTAGAAGCTCCATATTTAACATTATTTGTTGGTTACATCTCTGCTACTTGAATTGAAAAATGTGATTTAATCTTTTCAGATTTTGTGTCTAACTTCTTGTCTGGCACACAGAGGCATGTAATAAATGTGTGTTGATTGAATGAATGTTTCAGTGTCACAAAATATAGATAACTGACGATACCAACCGATATTGAAGCATCCATTGTGGGAATGGGTAATGGCAGATTTGAAAGGACACCAAATGAAGGAGCAGCAGGCTTGGCTGTGGTATGACTTGTTGTTGAAGAAGAAACAGTGTCAGCAACAGATAAAGAAGTGATACTCCTGTTTGCTTCTTGTGGAGGATATGGAGGAAGAAATGGAAAACCCTGAGAAGCATAAGGAGGCATCCCACTTGGGTTACTGTATAGACTGAAGAGAAAAAGAGATCATTACATTAGATTTTTATGGATAAAACATGTCAAATTATTTCTAAATTGTCCTAAATAACAAAGGTCAAGTACTATATAGATGAAATCTTATAATGGCAGGTGATATTTATTAAATTATATAATGGAATTAAATATTATATAAAGTGATAAAATATGACCCCCTCTCCAAAAAAAAGAATTGTAGAACTGTGGTTTCTACAAAAATGATGATGAGTGCTTTAGAAAGCATGCAATTCAACTGGACAGAGTAGAAGTGGATAGACAGGCCATTTTTGAGTTTTCAGCATTCCACCGGTATCAATCAGTATCTCCATAGAGGGAATGGAGAGCAATATTTAATCCAGGACATTTAATCAAGTAGACGCTAACAGCTTTCTCTGTATTTGTCAAAATCTGACTCAAAGTCAAGACTGCTTTTCTAGAAAATTTTAAAGTAAAATTAAGTATGCAGATGAGCTTCTAAAGTGTTGAAATATTAAAAACATGCATCTATAAACATGCATATATATTAGAGTCACACAGCATTAGGTACTTGGGATTCAATCACAGAACAATATACTCAGTATTTATTTTTGCAAGATAACAAATATTTTACATTTAACATTTTTTTTCCCCTTAGCAAAGTTTAGAGAGAACCAGATCATAAAAGCATTAGAGTTAATTCAGACCTAGATGCAGACTGAGCATCATCTAAATACAATATATGAATAATACAGTGAGTTTATATGGATCAGGCACTCTAGTGTAAAGGATAAGGGACTTACAGTTATGTTTTAAATATTAATGTAATGCTATTAAAACGCTTCCCTTTATATTGAAAAATGTTACAAAATGTATAATTTTTTATGAGAGTACTATTATTTCATTTAGTGACATAACCTGAGTTGGAAATTTTGTGGGAAGAAAACATTTTTTTTTTGAAATGTATATGAATGACACTAAAATATATATGGAAAAATAAGCCAGAGTAGAAAGAAAAAAAGCCTGAATAAGGAAGGTTCAGAAATTGTAGTCCTGTCATAAAGCAAAACAAATTATAAAACCCTAATACACGCCTGTAATCCCAGCACTTTGGGAGGCCGAGGCAGGTGGATCACGAGGTCAGGAGATCGAGACCAATTGGGCTAACATGATGAAACCCTGTTTCTACTAAAAATACAAAAAAATGAGGCGGGTGTAGTGGCGGGCGCCTGTAGTCCCAGCTACTCGGGAGGCTGAGGCAGGAGAATGGCGTGAGCCCGGAAGGTGGAGCTTGCAGTGAGCCGAGATTGCGCCACTGCACTCCAGCCTGGGTGATAGAGCAAGACTCCGTCTCAAAAAAAAAAAAAAACCCTAATAATACCGCAAAATTTAAAGCATAATACTAGTGAATGGACAGGCAGATCAATAGAACTAGATACAAAATCCAGAAAAAGCTCAAACACATATAGGAATTGGGATATAATAAAGACAGAATCTCAAATAAATGAAAAATAGAACAGTCAAAAACTAGTATTGAGACATCTGGAAAAAAGAAGTTGGCGCCAGATCCTCATTTTTACAATAGTATAACAATCTAATGGATCAAAGTTTAAGTTTTTCAAAAAAACCTTAAAAGAACTAGAAGACATCATCGAAAAATTATAACCTTGGGGCAAGAAAGGACTTTCTGTGAACCCAAATTCAGAAGCCATTACATAAATAATGATAAATCTGGCCGGGCGCAGTGGCTCATGCCTGTAATCCCAACACTTTGGGAGGCCGAGGTGGGCGGATCATGAGGTGAAGAGATTGAGACCATCCTGGCCAACATGGTGAAACTCCGTCTCTACTAAAAATACAAAAATTAGCTGGACATGGTGGCAAGTGCCTGTAGTCCCAGCTACACGGGAGGCTAAGGTGGAAGAATTGCTTAAACTTGGGAGGCAGAGGGTGCAGTGAGCTGAGATGGCGCCACTGCACTCCAGCCTGGCGACAGAGCAAGACCCCATCTCAAATTAAAAAAAAAAAAAAAAAAGAGAGAGAGAGAAAATAGTAAATCTGACAACATTAAAAAAAAATCTACATGACAAAGCCCTTTATAAGACAAATAACAAATTTGGGGGAAAACTTCTATCACAGAGAGAGGGATAATTTCTCTAATACATAAAGAATTCCTACAAATTGATAAAAAGACAAAAAACCCAAGAGCAAAATAGAGACTAAGATAGCATACACAGGTTATAGAAAAGGAAAAGAAAAAATCTCTAAAGTACAAGAAAAAAATGTTCAGTTTAGCTATTACTAGTAAGATAAATACAACTAAAATTCTACTAATGTATTGTTTTTTGCCTATCAATTGGCAAAGATCCATTTGATAACCTATTTTGGCAAAGGGTATGAGGAAATAGGGATTGTATAGGAACAGAAACTGGTACAACTACTCTGGAGGGCAATTTTGCAGTATTTGTCAAAACTACAAATGTGCATTACACTTCTAGAATTTATCCAACAAATAAGCTCACATTTGGGTAAAATATTATTTTAAAGATTTACTGGAGCAGCACTGACGGCAATGAAGAAGAATGGGCTTTTTAGGGAGGATTAGAAAAAATGAAAATATCTGTCAGGCTTGCTAAAAACATTACAATACATCCATAAAACAAATACTTTTTGGCCGTAAGGAATAATGAGGAAGTGCCTTAGTACTAACATGAAAAACTTTCCAAAACCATATCATTTGGTGACCCCCCCCAAAAAAAAAGCAAAGGCATAATATGCTACCATTCATATAAAAAAGGGGGAAAATACAATACTACATATATTTTCTTGTAGATGAATAAAACAGCTCAGGAATTATATATACACAAACCCAAACACATATCTTTAGATGCTAATGAGGAAAAAAATTAAGCTGCAAGGGATAAAGAAGTGACATGCAGGTTTTCACTCTATACTCCTTTATACTTTTTGAATTTTGACACAGGTGAATATATGACCCCTACAAAAAAGTTTTCTAATCAGCTTGTTAATTTCAAAGGATGGCTCATCTTTATCTTAAAATTACTTTTATCTAAAGGAATTAGTGATATGTATGTGAATATAACAAGCTATTCAGAAAAAATATAACCAACATGAGAGAGTATTTGTAATATCCTTGAATTTAAATCAGTAATTCTGACCCAATCTGCTTTATTTTGAACTCAATAGCAGGTAAAACCCATAAAATAATCTAAGAAATGCATCAAACTTGATTTTTAATAATGTGTACTATGTCCTGGAACTTATCTGAAATGAAAACAAGTAAACTTGTCGGTTTCTATTTTCGAATAAGGTAAATGAGTTTATATCCAACCCTATCACTACAGAAGATACAAGTATGGTTTTTGAATACACTTTTTATCCGAAAATAAGGACTCAGGACTCTAGAACATAGATAACAGGAAGAAAAAGATGAGGGGGAGAGGGGTGAGGTAACTGGAAGTGGAATGCTGCTATGACAACAACAACAACAAAAAT
This sequence comes from Nomascus leucogenys, assembly GCF_006542625.1. Classification (NCBI taxonomy): domain Eukaryota; kingdom Metazoa; phylum Chordata; class Mammalia; order Primates; family Hylobatidae; genus Nomascus; species Nomascus leucogenys. Next base: position 134,435,879 of record NC_044384.1, read on the forward strand.
CTAAAATGTGGGAATAGCGTTGGGACCAAGCAGAGGTATGGGCTGGAAGTCCCCTCAGAAGATTATGAAGGTCTAATGGGCCTCAAAGAGGCTGTTAGGAGGAGCCTGGTGGGCCTCTGAGCAGATGGTCATTGGAAGGAGAACTTTATAATAGTGGAAAGTTTACCAATACTGATGCATGCAATAATATGGAAAACAGAAAATGTACCTAGTGAATTGGATGATCTAGCTAAGGAGATTTCCAGGCAGTGCTGAAGGTGCCACCTGATTTCTAGCTGGCTGTAGTAAAATGTGAGAAGAGAGAGAGAAATTAAAGAACTGCTAAATATAAAAGATGAGATTTCCTGGATTTGAAAATAAATTTCTCTCCCAATCCTAGCTTCCCTAAGATTCTCCAAGTAAGAAACATCTCTAAAAGCAAAGTTCAAACCCAGCATGGGCTACAAGATCCTTTGTTAACACCTCTGAAAGAGCCCAGGCAGAGCCTCAGAGAGCTGTCAAGTAAGAAAAACAGCCACTTAGGCCTTCAAAGAATCTTAAAGACATTGTCTCTCAGCAGCCTCACTGGAAGCCCAATAGCTTATCTGGCAGAGCTTAGTGGGTGTTGCTTTTAATGAACATTCATTTTAATGAAATGAATGAAAAATTGATTCATAAGAAATCATCAGCATTTTTTTTTTTTGAGACAGAGACTCGCTCTGTCGCCCAGGATGGAGTGCAGTGGTGCGATCTTGGCTCACTACAAGGTCTGCCTCCTGGGTTCACGCCATTCTCCTGCCTCAGCCTCCCGAGTAGCTGGGACTACAGACGCCCGCCAAGATGCCCAGCTAATTTTTTGTATTTGTAGTAGAGACGAGGTTTCACCGTGTTAGCCAAGATGGTCTCGATCTCCTGACCTCGTGATCCGCCCGCCTCGGCCTCCCAAAGTACTGGGATTACAGGCGTGAGCCACGGCGCCCAGTCAATCATAAGCATTTTAAAGGAATTGTGTCATCTTGGGTCTAAAAGGGACAGAAAGAGTACCAAATGAAAAAGAGGCTATCAGACCCTTAATTTCTATAGGCAGGAAGCAGGCTGAAAAAACTACGCACTTGGAAACAAGGGCTACATTTTACAGAAAGGAATAATGACACAGAAGGCAGAACCAAGAACCGAGAATTACTCTATGAAGAATCATTTCCATTAACTAAGTCTCAATAAAAAAAAAATGTGCCCAGTTGGAATTCAGTACTGCTAAGAACCAGTGGCTCCTGTGTGCTTCCTACTTTCTCTCTTTTGGAATCTATAGTGGTTACCCGAGGCTTGTTCTACCATTGTACACTGGGTGTGTGATGGGCAGCTACCTTGTCTCTTTAATTCCCTTTTCTTCAGATCAAGAGGAATTGTTCTTCAGGAACACAAATGAGAAACCTCATCTGTACTTGAATCTGATTTAAATGAAAGAACACAAGCCTGATTCTGTAATATGATGAACTCTGCAAGTTCTTGGGGAAAGGGGAGTGTGCCTATTCACATATAGGAAAGACGTGAATTCTTACGGCTAGGAGGAAGAATGTGAGATTGTATTTTCCAAAATAGCCACAACCAGATTTCCAGTTCCATATGCACTTCTTGAACTTTGCTACCCCATCGAGATATGAAGTCTACTTTCCCTCCCCTTTCAACCTGGGCGGGTCTAGGTGACTAACTTTAGAAAATGCAGCAGAAATGATGCTGAATAACATTCCGGACTAAACCAAAAAACATAACACAGCTTCCACTTGGTTGGAATGCTCTCTCTCTTGGGATCCTGACCCTCAGATCTCAACCCCTGTCACGCAGTGAGGAAGCGCAGGTCACATGGAGACGCCACGTATCGATGTATCAGTAGTAACGTCTAAGCATTAAGCCAACATTAACTGCCAGACGACACCAGCTAATGCAAAAAGTGGAGCAAAAATGAGTGATCGCCACTGGTCCCTAACCAAATGGTAGATTCTTAAAAAAAACATAAATGTCATTATTTCAACCACAAGTTTTTAGGGTAATCTGTTATTCATCTGATAGAGTTTGGATGTTTTCCCCTCTAAATCTCATAATGAATTGTAATCCCCAATGTTAGAGGTGGGGCTTGCTGGGAGGTGATGGATCATGGGGGTGTATTTCTCATGAATACTTTAACGCCATCCTCTTGGTGCTGTCCTTGCCATAGTGAGTTCTCATGAGATCCGACTGTTTGAAAGGGTGTGGTACCTCCCCGCCCCTCGTTCCTGCTATCATCATGTAATGTGCCTGCACCCGCTTTACCTTCTACCGGGAGTAAAAGCTCCTCAGATGCCAAGCAGATGACAATGCCATGCTTCCTGTATAGCCTGCAGAACCCTGAGCCAATTAAACCTCTTTTATGTGTTACCCAGTCTCAGATATTCCTTTATAGCAATGCAAGAACAAGACTAAAACAGTATCCTTAGTACGAGAACATGACTTTATTCAGGAAGCTACTGGAAGGCAGTAAATCAACTAGGAAATGGCCTGAGAAAGGGAAAAACAAAATCTAAGAAATGGAGAATCCAATACAAGAAAGTGGCAAAGGGAAAATCCAAGGATGACAACAAAGGAAATTCCTGGATGAGAGTTACGCAAACGTCATAGAGAGTAACTCAGAATGGAGGGAAGAAAGAAGTGGAGCGCTGAATGTGAAGGAAACAATGAAACCTAGATATTACCTTACTGGTTTGATGATGTGAAAAAAAATGGTTTAAAGGATATTTTTCAGAGCTGCTAAAAGCTATGTGGAAATTTGGTAAGATCTTAAAATTTAAGATGATGTGGAAAATGAAGATGATCTAAAACAAAACCAAACCAACTACAAAATGTAGGTAATTATTAATTCCAGAAAAAACTCAAAAAATTACACCATAAGGGAAATGTAAACATGGTAACATACTTGGCTCAGCAATGGACAATATTTAGAGTCACAGTAATAAATACACGAAATATGGAATAACATTAAAAATCATGATATAATTTCACTGAGACAACGAGGAAAAAGGAAGTTTAGTGAGAAACAGCTGAAATCTTCATCTATTACAATAGGAGGCCAGTAGATAATATCTAAAATGAAAGAATCAAGAGATAGAAGTATGCATACATTATTCAGAAAGATGTAGGTAAACATTAGAAGAAACAGGTAAAAGAGTAAAACAGTTGCCTCTGAAAGTGTGGATGTATTTGTGGGGATGCAGAAATCAGAGGACTGATTTTTAACATCATTTGAATTTTTAAACTATATTTTGATTACTGTAATACGTTAAAATACATGCAGACTTTTTTATTTATTAGAAATATACTTACTAAGGAAATGCTGTTGAAGTAGGGGCTAAAACTGGAGGATTCTTCCAAAACTCATCCAACAGACTCTGAATAATTTTTCCAAGATCTGAGTGCATTGTAAACTGAAATTAACAATACATGATGCTTAAAATCACTTTCAGAAAAAGATTATAAAGTCTCATTAGGATAATGTCACTCTAAATATTAACTTACTTTTGCAGGTCAAGAATTAAATGAAAAAGGATATTAGCAATTAACAAGTTGTAACATTTTCTTACAGAGTCAAGACCATAAATATCTGGTGATTAGTAAACAGGTTAAAAGTCCATTCAATCAAAAATGGAGCCAAAATATTTCCTTACTTATTTACAATAATTTGAGGGTTCAAAGGTAAATACTAGAGTATATGGAAGTTACATTCTTTCACAATCAACCATATCATATTGTAAGAACTTTAAGGCGTAGTCTTAAATATTCAATTTTTAAAAAAAGTAGTCATGACAAAATGAAACTTTAAATGCATTTCAGATTTCTAAAATATTTAGTAGAAAAGTAATACACCTATTATATTACCCTGAAATAAATTATCCCATATACATACATTGTTTACTAATGGAGAGGTAACATACACTCCTTGTTTATCCATTAAGTGATGTCGTATTGGTGGATAAACACTGATCACTGGTTTTTCCTGAGGAAACTGCGGAGGAAGCAATCTGGTAGAGGTAGAACAGATGAAAAACAAAAACAAAGGTAACAAAGGTACATTACACAGTCAAAATCTTAAAACAAAGCTATTTAAAAGTAAATTAAATTTTCACACTTCGATATATGGGTTATTTAGTAATAAGTGCTCTATTATGGTGTTGTCTGAAAATATGTTTAAGAATAAAATTTGATAACGAGACTAGTCACTCAACACAGTAAAATCTTAATGTGACATATGGACATGAATTAGAGAATATTCTTCACATCATGCCAATTAGTTGCTTTCAAACACAATATACCAAGCTATACAAAATCTTATGTAAAAATTAGATCAGGCATTTTTATCAGGTGAACCATACTAGTTCAGTCTGGCTATTTATTGGACCACAAGTTCTAGCCGTATAATTTTCTGTGGTTTTTCTACTTTGAGAATGCTGTCACGGCTGGGCGTGGTGGTGCATGCCTGTAGTCCCAGTTACTTGGGAGGCTGAGGGAGGAGAGCCACTTGAGCCCAGGACTTCAAGTCCAGCCTGGGCAACACAGTGAGACCCCATCTTTAAAAAACTAAAGTAAGATAAAAACAAATAAAAGGCTGTGAAACATTATTTCACTATTTACTGTATTTCTAAAGAGTAAGAGGATAAAATGTAAAGTAGGGGGATTGAAATGTTGTAGCTGTCATCAAGACTTGGTTCTACACGCCTCCTTTCCAAATGCCCCAAATGACAAATCTCTCCCAAGTTAGAGGTCAATCACATGGTTTCAAGTAAAGAACAGTTAATTTTCAACACACACACACACACACACACAAAAGCGGAAATTTTAAACTTTTTTGAACTACTATAAAACCAAGATTAGTGAGTGAAATCTTAAAAATGAGAGTTTACTGGATATGAAACCCTATTTCCAAATCTCTAAAACTCAAGAATATTTTACTTTGAATTGTCTCTTTGTGTCCCGGTTGGTTCAGAAAACTATTTGTTGGTCGTACCGTTGAAAAGAAAGCTGGGTCCTTGTTGGCCTCTCCTGCTTAGCTCTACCTGGGAATTGGATGAGAGATAAAACTACTTCATTTACAAAGCTGAAGATTTTAAAACTAGTTTGGTAAAAAAGGCACTAAATGGCCTTTGGAGCCCAGCTTGTATCTTGACTATGCTACTTACTAACCGTGTTTCTGTAATTTGTCCTAATTTGCAGGGCTGCTGTGAGGATTCAAACAGTTCACATACGCCTGTAATTCCAGCACTTTGGGAGGCCGAGGCAGGTGGATCACGAGGTCAGGAGTTCAAGACCAGTCTGACCAACATGGTGAAACCTAATGTCTACTAAAAATTCAAAAATTAGCCAGGCGTGGTGGGGCGTGCCTGTAATCCCAGCTACTCAAGAGGCTGAGGCAGAAGAATCGCTTGAACCCGGGAGGTGGAGGTTGCAGTGAGCCAAGATTTTGCCACTGCACTCCAGTCTGGGCGACAGAGGGAGACTCTGTCTCAAAAATAAATAAATAAATAAATAAAAAAGCTCGTATGTATCAAGTTAACATAGCAGTTATATATTCATGCTTTAATTCACTCATTCAATTAGTATTTAATAAGACCTCCTATGTACAGGCACTATGCTAGGCAAGGAGAATGTGAAGGTGAATAAGATAAGGTTCCTGTCTTCAAGTTAAGTGCCTTCTTATCTGGCTCAAACACTTGCTCTAGCAGCAGCCACTTAATGTAACCGGAGGTAATCACAACCTTTTCACACTACAGCCTCATAGCTGCATTTAAGGCTAAATTGCTACTTCAGCAATTGCTTTGTCCAACTTTTTGTAACTTAAGTAAAAACCTCATAATTACATTTTTAACTTTTTTGTTTTTCTTAAAAATGATCAGCAAATCAAACCTAGCCTTGAACTTTCTGGTTGATGTAGTATATCTGTTGCTGAAATTTGGAATATTTTAACTTGTTACTGATTTAAAGGTGAATCTATCCCTAATGGCTTTATGGCTTTATATATATAACCCCTTTGTTTTTTATTATCATTTTTCAGCATACCTCTAGCTAAGATTTTAGTGCTAATCAATAAAAACAATTACAGTACTAAGAATTAGTACTGCACATTCTTATTGCATTTCCTCTTTTCTAGTTTCTTTCTTATAGCACTATAACTTACAGTGATAGCTTTTGAATATTTTTATTTCACTGAATTGTGCACTATTTTATAATATAGTTACTTGAAATAAGTTCACCTTAAAAGCTTATGTCTAATAACTAAGAAACAAAACAATAAAAAAACTGTTAAGTCCTTTTACATGAAAAAGTAGGATACAATTCTACTCACATATTAATGTTAATTGTCAGGTTGTTTATGGTGAATGGCAATCTGTATTCCACATCTTTCTGTATTTCGGCTATACTGAAGGAGAAAATTTAAAAAAATTTACCCAAAGTCATGAAACCATTATTGTTAAGACGAATGTTAAGTGCTGGAATCTACTAAAACTACCTTTATTTTTAATCACAGAATCTGGATAGCCAGCAAAACTTGTATCTTGAGGGGAAGGAAAATGATAATAGTTAGAAAGGCTCATCAACTAAGCACACAGTAATATTCAGAACTATCCAGGGGAAGGGGGATGATGAGGTAAAGAGACAAGAAAAAACTCTTCATTAGTGCTACACCGATTTACTATCAGTCTATCCAATTTACCATTAGCAGAAGCAATTGTGTGCTCTCTGGTTCATACAGGTGAGCAAGCCATCTGGGTTTTAACTGCCACTATCCAGCAATATCGGCAGCTGGGAAGTCTGGGTCTTAACAGCTTGAACTTAAAAGTCTAGATGAGATGTGTCCTACAATCTTATGACAGAGGATGCTGGCTGCTTTCCAAAAACAAATATCCCCTTTTTTCTAAGTAGAGAAGCCTGATTTTATTCTGGGTAGCAATGTTCTAGTTAGTTCTTATAGGTAGTTGTTGCTATAGACTTAAATCCCAGCCAGTAAAATGCACAGGAAAGTTGTAGGAAGAAATTGTAGGAAAATATCTTAAAGGGAACAAAATAACAGACAACCGATATGAGCCTATTTTGCCCTTCCTGCCTTCCTTCTACTTCCTCCTTGGATCTAGGAACTAGACTTCTAAGAGCCATTTTGTACCATGAGTGACTCTGAGAATGGCAGCCATATACTAAGGAAAGCTAGGCAGAAAGAAAGAAGTAGTGGCCAGGTGCGGTGGCTCACGCTTGTAATCCCAGCACTTTGAGAGGCCGAGGCGGCCGGATCACGAGGTCAGGAGATCCAGACCACGGTGAAACCCCGTCTCTACTACAACTACGAAAAATTAGCCGGGCGTGGTGGCGGCCGCCTGTAGTCCCAGCTACTCGGAGACTGAGGCAGGAGAATGGCGTGAACCCGGGAGGCGGAGCTTGCAGTGAGCCGAGATTGCGCCACTGCACTCCAGCCTGGGCGACAGAGCGAGACTACGTCTCAAAAAAAAAAGAAAGAAGTAGCTTGGGTCCTTGATGACTACGAAATTGTCAAACTCTGAATTTCCTTTATGTGTGAGAAAAATAAACTTTTATCTTGTTTTAGCCACCATTCTTGGGTCTTTGGTATTGGCAGCTAATATAATTCTTGGCTTCTAAGTCCCTGATACTTCAACATTCTACATTCATAATTCTGTTTTATTGTTATTTGCAGGCATACATTATTACAACTACAATACACTAAGCAAGTCTTTTGGGGGCTCACTTGAAATTCTAACCAATATTCATGACATTTCCAAGGGGGAAAATGCCAAGTAGTATTAATGAGGTGAGGTTGCAGAGGAAGCTTAATATTGAAATGGACATGAAACTTCTTCAAGCATGAATACCCTTCAAAGGCCTAGCTTATGAAAAACGATTTGTTTTTTGTTCTTTTGGATGCTTCATCTAACAGCTTTATAAAACCTCTTATTTCCCTCTGTTTTTGGTCCTTTGATAAAAACCCAGCCTCTAGGATATGTGAATCTTAAGACAGCTTAAAAGATTCAAAAGTTGTGGGATGGAGTTACAGAAAAACTGTAGATGTAGATAAGCTTTCCTCTCTGATATCCTAAGTAATGGAGTTATCACTTAGAAGAAACAAATAAGAAGAGACTCAAGTGGATACTCAATATTAGGACTTGAACCGTTTTTCTGGAAGTTTTTCTTTGGGAATTAGGTTTGGACTGAAAAACCTCCTCCCTTGTATGAACACCACATAATCAATAGAATGGCCTAAGTTTTTTTATTTCTCTACATTATTTTAGAACCTGAAGAGGTCATTGTTCAAGGAAATAAATACTGGTCACAAAAGCATCCACCAGTTCAAAGTCAACTAGAGCATCTTAGTGATTAAGAGCACTGCCTCTCAAGTCAGGCTTCCTGGGTTCAAATCCTGTCTTTACTATTTATTTACTGTCATGGGTAAGTTAAGCCTTTTCTCTCAAATGGGAAAGGGAGACGTTAAAAAAAATCTATCTACCTAAAAGATTTGTTAGATTACGCAAAACAATGCATGTAAATCCCCCAACATACTACCAGGCAAGTAAGTGTTCAATAAATGTTAGCTATTATTAAATAGGCATTTAAAACATGCAAGTTGGTCCCTCTCTAGATTTACAGCATTAAAGTTTTTTGTTTTTTGACACGGAGTCTCACTCTGTCACCCAGGCTGGAGTGTGGTGGCCCGATCTTGGCTCACTATAATCTCTGCCTCCTGGGTTCAAGCAATTCTCTTGCTTCAGCCTCATGAGTAGCTGGGACTACAGGTACGTGCCACCACACCCGGTTATATATATATATATATATATATATACGTGTATATATATATATATATATATATATATATATATATATATATAGTAGACAAGGGGTTTTGCCATGCTGGCTAGGCTGGTCTCAAACTGCTGACCTCAAGTGATCCGCCTGCCTTGGCCTTCCGATGAAGTTTTAACTCCTCAGTTTTTCAGACATTTAGATTTTTATAGAAAATTTTCATTGAAAACATATTAAAATAAATTTGATTTAAATAATTTTTACCTAAATAATTGGTCAGAAATGTCCAATTCATTTTCTCGTTATATTGATGACAGTTCCTAAAAATTTTTTATGAGTTTTCTTCACAAACTAGGTATCACAAATAACAGAAGGTGATACTTATAATATTAATGAGAGCTGAACCATCAACAAATTCCAAAACAAGTTAATCATGGCAATCTAGAAATGCATTTTCATTAGCGCATTAGATAAAACAACAGATATGTAATTGTTTTACTTAATTAAAACAGGAATAATTCCCTGAATATTCATCACAAATGTGATTTTGAATATGTTATTTTAATACTTTTAAAAAACTTATTCCAAAACATTCATTCTCAGTAAAAAAAAGTTATCAGCAAAAAACCACTGTTAACATATTGCTGTATAATCTTCTGAACTTCTTTGTACATACATAGCCTTATTTAAAATGAAAATATAATTACACTGTACATCAATTTTGTAAGTTACTCTTTTCTCACTCAATTGTGATTACCTTTCCAAATCAGTAAATGTTATTTTACAATATCTTTTTTTTTTTTTTTTTTGAGACGGGGTTTCACTCAGTCATCAGGCTGGAGCGCAATGGCAAGATCTCGGCTCACTGCAACCTCTGCCTCCTGGGTTCAAGTGATTCTCCTGCCTCAGTCTCCTGAGTAGCTGGGACTACAGGTGCGCGCCACTACACCCAGATAATTTTTGTATTTTTAGTAGAGGGGGGGTTTCACCATGTTGGCCAGGATGGTCTCGATCTCTTGACCTCGTGATCTGCCCACCTCGGCCTCCCAAAGTGCTAGGATTACAGGCGTGAGTCATCATGCCCAGCCTATAATTTTTAATGGCTGCATAATGTTCTAGTATACGCTCATGCTATTATTTAAGCTATTTTCTACTATTAGATATTTAGACTGTTTGCAGTTTTTACTCTTATAAACCATGTTTTGATAAACATTCTTATAGCCATATCTTTATACTGACAATGGTACTATTTTCAACGTAAATACACACACACACACACACATACACACACACATTTTAAAGTAATATTTTAATCACACCACAAGAGAAAATTTAAATGACCTGTAAATTAATAATTTCATTTTCTAGTTTCTCTGGGAGAAGAGAATTACTATAGTTTTACCTCAGTGGCTCTGAATTTGTTGGGGCTAAAGCTGTAATAATATATAACTTTCTTATTAAGAATATAGATTAACTGGCATCCTCATTTCTTTGAAAGTCCCCCAGATGAAAACAAACAGACCTTAACATGCAATAGAGATTTCAAGTTCCAAAATGGTGTAATAGAAGCAAACTGGCTTCACGTAATGTCACAGAAAACAACAAATACGTAACACTAAGATTAATACCAACAACATCCCAGAACTCAAACATGAGGATCAGTCACTTCCCAGGGCCACAGAGAAGTGAAAAAACTCTGAGCAGATGGTGAGAGAATCAGACTTCCATATCTGTGATGCCTCTCCCCACAATCTTCCCAGCACCAAGCATGCAAAAAATTTCCCCTCAACTCACGGTTTCTACACTGGAAAAAGTAAGATTGAGGTGGACAATCAGCTTCCCCACCATTTTTGGTTCCCTGGCAGGAGAAGCATCTCTGCCTCAACTCACAGGAAGCATCATGAGGACTGAAGGGAGAAATATCCCTGAGGACAGCCAGAGACAAAGGGGAGAGGCAAAACTACAATCCTCAACCCCGGAAACTGCTCTGTCTGCAGCCAAAGAAAACACCAAATCAGTGTGCCTATTCAGCAGTTCCATGCTGTAGGAGATACATTCCACAGATACCCTGGGCAGGAACCCTTTGCCAGCCTTCCCACACTGTTGGGATATCCCCTTCGGGAGCTCCCCCATTAGAAATGGGCAGTGCTCCAGGTATTTACTAGAGCCAAGGCAAACTTGGATTTAAAGTGCCACTGAGAAGCAAAAAGGAGGCAGCAACCTTACAGTAAAGAGTCTTTAAGCAAATATGCTCAAAAAACCAAAACAAGCCAGAGAGAAGACCAGAATAAATAACTAATTCTTTAAAGTAAAGACATAGATGCACATCCACAGGAAACAAGAGCAAACAGGGAGCCTGACTTCCCTAAGCAGACAAAGCAAAGAACAAATGACTGACCCTAATGAGATAATAATATGTGAGCTCTCTGAACAAGAATTTAAAATAGTAGTTTTAAGGAAACTCAGCGATCTCTAAGATAAAACAAAAAATTCAGAAACTTAGCAGAGAAATTTAACAAAGATATTTAAGTAATAATAAAAAATTAAACAGAAATGTTGGAACTGAGAAATATGTTTACTGAACTGAAATACATTACAGGCTCTCCATGGCAGAATGGATCAGGGAGAAGAAAGAATCAGTAAGCCTGAAGACAGGTTATTAGAAAATACACAGTAAAAGAAAGAAGAAAAAATACTGAAAAGAAATGAAGACCACCTGCAAAATACAGAAAATTGCCTCAGAAGACCACATCTAAGAATTACTGGTGTTCAAAAGGAAGTTGAGCTAGAGCAAGGGGTAGAAAGTTTATTCCAAGAAACAGTCACAGAAAAAACTTCCAAAGCTTGAGAAAGACATAAATATCCAGGTACTGGAAGGTCAGATACACTGAACAAATCCGACACAAATAAGGCTACTCCTAGGCATATAATCATCAAACTCTCAATGGTGAAGCACAAAGAGACGATCCTAAAATCAGCAAAAGAAACAAATAACATAAAAAGGAGCTCTAATGTGTCTGGCAACAGACTTCTCAATGAAAACCAGATAGGCCAGAAGGGAGTGGAACAACATTTTCCAAATGCTGAAAGGAAAAAACAAACAAACAAACAAACAAACAAACACTTGCCATCCAAAAATACTGTAACCAGCTAAATTACCTTTCAAATATGGACAGTCAAAGTCTTTCCCACACAAATAAAAGCATGGAGAATTCAACCCAAGACCCATCTTATAAGAAATGCTAAACGGAGTTCATCAATCTGGAAGAAAAAAACATTAATATGCAAAGAGAAAACATTTGGAGGCATGAAATCCACTGGCAAAATTAAGAAACCCAGAATCCTCTAATACTGTAATTATGGTGTGCAGTCCACTTATAACTCCAGTATGAGGCCCAAAATAAAAATCTATCAAAAACAACAATAGCTATGACAACCTGTTAAGACATAGGTAATATAAAAATCTGTAAACTGAGACACTTAAAAGTCAAAATGTTGGGGAGAAGGAGTTAAGGCAAAAATATTTTTGTTTCTATTCTTTTCTTTGTGATCTAAGTTATCGTCTCTTTGAAATAACTTATTACATACATGTTTTTGTAAGTCTCATGAAAACCACAGGGCAAAAACCTATAGTAGATTCACTAAAAATAGAAAAGCAGTCAATTAAAACATACTACCAAAGAAAGTCACTTAACTACAAAGGAAGACAGTAAGAAAGGAAGAGGGGAGATTAAAAACAACCAGAAAACAAGTAACAAAATGGAAGTCCTTACTTATCAATAATTAATGTAATGGACTAAATTCTCCAATTGAAAGGCCCGAAGTGGCTGAATGGATAAAGCAACAAGACCCAAGAATATGTTGCCTACAAGAAACCCACTTCATATACACAGACACATGTAGACTGAAAGTGACGGAGTAGAAAAAGATACTTCATGCAACTGGAAACCAAAAGGAGCAGAAGTAGCTATACTTATATCAAATAAAAGAGACTAGAAATCAAAGACTATAAAAAGAATCAAAGGTCACTATATAAAATGATAAAGGGGTCAATTCAGCAAGCAGATATAACAATTACAAATATCCATGCACCCAAAACCAGAGCTCCAAAGTACATAAAGCAAACATTAGTGAAACTAAAGAGAAAGATAGATTGCAATACAATAACAATAGGGGACTTTCACTCTACTATCAGTAATGCAAAGATCATCCAGACAGAAAATCAATAAAGCAAAACCAAAGTTAAACTTCACGTTGGACCTAATAGGCCTAATTGACATTTACATAACACTGCACTCAATTGCTGCAGAATATGTTCTTTTCATCAGCACATGGAACATTCTCCAGAAAAGAACAAATCCTAGGCCATAAAACAAGTTTGAACAAATTCAAAGAAATCAGAAATTATATCAAGTATGTTTTCTGACCACAATGCAATAAAACTAGAAAACAATAACAAGAGGAACTTCAGAAACTACACAACCACATGGAAATTAAACATGCTGCTGAACAGCCAATGGGTTGATGAAGAAATTAAAAAGGAAATTTTAAAAAGTCTTCAAACAGATGAAAATGGAAATAGAACACACCAAAATCTATGGGATAAAGCAAAGGTGGTACAAAGAAGAAAGTTTATAGCAATAAATGACTATATCAAAAAAGTAAAAAGACTTCAAATAAACAACCCAACTATGCACTTTCATGAACTAGAGAAGAACCAAACCTAAAAGGAGAAAAAATATAAATATCAGAGCAGAAATCAATGAAGTTGAGACCAAAAATACAAAAGATAAAGAAAATGAAAAGTTGGTTATTTGAAAAGATAAACAAAATCATCAAGTCTTTAGCTAGATGAACTAAGAGAGAAGACCCAAATAAATGAAGTCAGAATGAAAAAGGAGATGTGACAATTGAGACTACAGAACTATGAAGAATCATTAGGCACTACTATGAATGATATGCTAAAAAACTGGAAAACCTAAAAGAAAGGAATAAATTGCTGGACATATACAACCTGATAAGATCGAACCATGACAAAATAGAAAACTTCAATAAGCCAATAATAGTGAGATTAAAGCAATAATAAAAAGTCTCACATAAAGAAAAGCTGAGGACCTGATAGCTTCACTGTTGAATTCTACCAAACACTTAAAGAACTAATAACAATTCTACTCATGCCTCAAAAAAAATTGAAGAGGGGACTACTTCCAAACTCATTCTACAAGATCAGCATTATCCAAAGAAACAAGAAAAAAGAAAACTACGGCCAATATTACAGATTAACATACATACAAAACTCCTGAACAAAATACTAGCAAACCAAATCCGACAAAACATTAAAAAGATCATTCACCATTATCAGGTGGGATTACCCTAGGAATGCAAGGACAGTGCAATACATACGCAAATCAATAAATGTGATATATCCATTAACAGAACCAAGAACAAAAAACATATGATTGTTTCAACAGATGCTGAAAAAGCACTCGATAAAATCCTTTGTGACTACAACCCTCATCAAACTGGGTATAGAATGAACATACATCAAAATAACAAAGGCCATATATGACAAACCATAGTTGACATCATAGTGAATGTGGAAAAACTGAAGGCCTTTCCTCTAAGATCTAGAATAAGACAAGCATGCCCACTTTCAAACTTTTATCCAATATAACAGTGGAAGTCTTCGCCAGAGCAATTAGGCAAGAGACAGAAATAAAGGGGGCATCTAAAATGGAAAAGAGAAGATAAATTAGCCTTGTTCGCAGATGACATAATGTTACAACTGGAAAAACCTAAGGACTCCATCAAAAAAACAGACAAACAAAAAACCTGTTAGAAGTGATAAACCAATTCAGTAAAGGTGCAGGATACAAAATTAACATACAAAAATCAGTGGCATTTACATATGCTAACAACGAACAATTTAAAGAAAAAAGTAATCCTAGTTACAATAGTTACAAAGAATATAAAATACCTAGCAAACTATTTTACCTAAGAAGTGAAAGACCTAAACAAGGAAAACTACAGAACATTGATGAAAGAAATGGAAGACGACATGTACAAAAAAAATGGAAAGATATTCCATGCTTGGGGCTGGAGGAATAAATACTGTTAAAACGGCAATACTACCCAAAGCAAAGTACAGATTTGCTGCAATCCCTATCAAAATACCAATGACATTCTTCACAAAAATAGAAACAATCATAATTTTTTTTAAAATTATACATTGGGTTCTGGGGTACATGTGCAGAACGTGCAGTTTTGTTACAAAGGTATACATGTGCCATGGTGGTTTGCTGCACTCATCAACCCATTGCCTACATTAGGTATTTCTCCTAATGCTAGCCCTCCCCTAACCCCCCCACCCCTTGATAGGCCCCAGTGTGTGATGTTCCCCTCCCTGTATCCATGTGTTTTCATTGTTCAAAATCCTAATACTTATATGGACCCACAAGACCCTGAATAGCTGAAGCAACTCTGAGCAAAAAGAACAAGGTTGGAGGCACCAGACTATCCAGCTTCAAAATTTACTGCAAAGTTATAGTAACAAAATCACATGCTACTGGACTAAAAACAAACACATAGACCAATGGAACAAAACAAGGAACCCAAATATAATTTACAGCCAACTCATCTCGACAAAAGCACCAAGAACATGCAATGGAGAAAGGATGATGTTTTCGATAAATGGTGCTGGGAAAACCGGGTAACTACATGCTGAAGAATGAAACTAGACCCTATCTCTTACCACACACAAAAATCAAATAAGAATGGATTAATGACTTAAATCTAAGACCTGAAACTGTGAAACCACTAGAAGAAAACATTGAGGAAACACTTCAGGACATTGTTCTAGGCAAATAATTTTTGTGTAAGACCTCAAAAGCACGGGCATCTAAAGCACATACAGATAAATGGGATTACATCAAGCTAAAAACCTACACAGCGAGGCCAAGGTCAGGAATTTGAGACCAGCCTGACCAACATGGAGAAACCCTGACTCTACTAAAGATACAAAATTAGCCGGGCATGGTGGTGCATGCCTGTAATCCCAGCTACTTGGAAGGCTGAGGCAGGAAAATCGCTTGAACCCGGAAGGCGGAGGTTGTGGTGAGCCGAGATAGTGCCATTGCACTCCAGCCTGGGCAACAAAAGCCAAAGTCCATTTCAAATAAATAAATAAATAAATAAATCCTACATAGCAAAGACACAACCAACAAAGTGAAGAGACAACCCAAAAAATGGGAGAAAACATTTGTAAACTATCCATCTGACAAGCAATTAATTACCAGAATACATGAGGAGTTCAAACAACTCAAAAGCAGAAAAACAAATAATGTGATTTAAAAATGGGCAAAAGATCTCAACAAACATTTCTCAAAAGCAGCATACAGGGTGTGGTGGTGTGTGCCTGTAAACCCAGTTACATGCAAGACTGAAGTGGGACTGCTTGAGCCCAGGAGTTCCAGATTAGTCTGGGCAACACAGTGAGACCCTGTCTCTAAAACAAAAAAAATTCATTTTACCCCAGTTAAAATGGCTTTTATCAAAAAGCCAGGCAATAACGAATGCTGGTAAGGATTTGGAGACAGGGGAACCCTGATACACTGCCGGTAGGAATGCAACTTAGTACAACTAATTTGGAGTCTGCTATGGAGAACAGTATGGAGCTTCCTCAAAAGACTAACAATATCTCTGCACCTTTAGAACCTTGGAAAAAAAAAATGAAACTACCATATGATTCAGCAATTCAGCTACTGGGTATATTGCCAAAATAAAGAAAAAAAAAATCAAAGAGATAGCTGCACTCCCACGTTTATCGCAGCACTATTCACAACAGCCAAAATATGTAATAAACTTAAGTACACATCAACAAATGAATGGATAAAGAAAATGTGGCATAATCCACAACAGAATATTATCCCACCATAAAAAAGGATGAAATCCTGTCATTTGCAGCAACATGAGTGGAACTGGGAGTGATTACGTTAAGTGACATAAACCAAACACAAAAAGACAAACATTGCATACGTGAAAGCTAAAAAAGTAGATCCACAAAGAAAGAAAGTAGCGTGATGGTTCCAGACACTGCGAAGGGTAAACAGGAGGGGAAATGAAATTAATTAGTGAGTTTAAACATATAGTTGATAAATGAAATAAGACCTAGTGTTTGTACAGCTATCATGTACCAATTTTAAAAGATTTAAAAACGCAACAGAGGCATTAGTTACGGTGAAGCTTCCTTTTACAGAACAATAACTTATCACTTAGTTTATATATATATATATATATACACATACACACACACACACACACACACACATATTTAACATGAAGTCTCACTCTTGTTGCCAAGGCTGGAGTGCAACGTCGCGATCTCAGCTCACTGCAGCCTCTGCCTCCAGGGTTCATGCGATTCTCCTGCCTCAGCCTCCCTAGTAGCTGGGATTACAGGTGCCTGCCACCATGCCCGGCTAATATTTATATTTTTAGTAGAGACAGGGTTTCACCCTGTTGGCCAGGCTGGTCTCGAACTCCTGACCTCAGGCGATCCACCTGCCTCAGCCTCCCAAAGTGCTGGGATTACAGGCGCTCAGTGAGCCACTGCACCCGGCCTACTTAGTTTATATTTTGTATTTATGCTTACATTTAGTTTGATTTCATAAGACTCAGTTTAACTGAACACCAACCATATATCCAGCATCCTGCAAGGAAATGGAAATACAGAGATGAATATGGGGTGGTTTGTGCTCTGAATGAGCATACAGTCTGATGAGAAACTCAAGTTACTAAAAAGATCAATTCAAGATAATGATGTCTTGCATTTCCCTTAGTGTTGGGTAACTGAAGTAATGTTTACAGGTGAATCTTGCAAATAAAAGATTCCGGTGCTTAGAATAGATGGAGAACAGACAGACAAACATCCTATCTAAATCTCCATGATTTCGATAAAAAAATCAAAACAGATTTTTTTATTTTTAATTATTATGGATACATAATAGTTATACATATTTATGGGGTACTTGTGATGTTTTGATAGAAGTACAAAACAGATCTTTCAAAAGCAAATCCGTAACAGTGCTGAAAAGCAAAAACTACCATATACAGATAAATCCTGAGGAAACTGACAAACAGAAAGGATTAAATGTAAGGAAACGGTGAACGTTTTAAAAAAAAAAAGAAAAGAAAAAGAAAGTAAACAAGGAAAACAATCACAATCCAAAACATAAGACCAATACAAAGTTTGGAGCAGTTTAAAGGTCCTTTAAGCCCTTGAACCAAGTCAATGCAAACCAAGAGTTTGGGGGGAAGAGGGCAGGTCAGGAGCATTTCTCAGAGTAATTAATCAACAGGGTGACATTCGTGGAGCAGCAGGTAGGCTAGGGAATTAGCCTCTTTTCCTAGCTTGTTCCCAGCTTGTTACTGGTAAACAGCAGTAATATTTGCATTCGGATTAACACAGAGACAGCCCCTAAGCTAGCCGAGACTCCTCAGGAAGTTACTAACCCCATGACAGCTACTGACTCCCCAGGAAGCCTCCTCTTCCAGAAGGTAACTATCAGCTTGCCCTACCTAAGGACTCGTCATTCTTATTCTTCATCACCAGAAGCAGACTATGGTAAACAGAGTAAGTATTCACAAACAAGTCAACAGGGAACCTCAAATACAGAAACAAGAACATCATAAAGGTTTGAATAAAACAAAACCACGCAAACTGTGCACCAAATTCAAGAAACTAAAACATAAAAACTCAAGAGCAAAGACATGATGACTATAAATTTATGTAATATCCTCAGAACAACAAAAGAAAATAGCACTTGCACACACACATGCATACATACACAGCTTAAGAATGAAAAAGAAACTGGAAATTTAAAACAGCTCCAAAAATGGTTCAGTGTTATTTGGAAAATCCTTCATACTATAGCCGTCTCTTGGAGAATGCTGATCCACTTTAGCACATTAAAGATTTTGAGAAATCCCAAAGTAAACTGTTTGTTTTCGAAATCTGTGTAACATGGAGCACTTATTTCATATTTTTTTAACAGAACACATGATAATGACTGAGAAGTACAAAGAGCTATGAAAACACAGAAGAAAGCACCTAAGCTAGCGGCAGCGGGGTCTTCTGGAAAAAATGGTATCTGGGTTACATTTAAAAGGGTTAACACTCAGAAAAGTGAATCAGGGAAATAAAGTGTACATTTTAAATGGAGAAGCACTATCAGAAAAGCTTCAGATACAAAATAACACAAGTTCTCCAAAAGTCTCCATAGCCTTTGCCATATATGAAACGTTACTTTCTGTTTGTTGATATTTTTCCACCAGTCACATCACCATCTTCTGTGACACCCAGGAATCAAGTAAAGGTGGCTGGCCTTTTTTGGACAAGAGTTAGGGAACTACTGAAAGGAGTGACATGGTCAAATTCGAATTTTGGAAAGATTACTCTGGCAGCAATGTGGAAGAAAGATAGCGGGAACAAGGCTGGAGGCAGACAGAACTGTTAAAACCTCGTGGTAGTAGACATGGAAGACTGAATGGAAATGGAAGACGGCACAGGTTTTCCGCTTAGGTGAGCAAACAGCAGAAACGGTTTGGAAGGAATTCAGGTTGGGGGAGGGGCAGATGTGGCTGATATAACTAGCAATGGAGAAATGACTGCCTTATCTTAACTTTTTTCTTAAAGCAGTAACGGACTAATGTTTCTAATGAGAAAATTAACTGAAGATAGCACTTGAGCTGTATATTTCTTAAATGGTACCATGCTTTATTGTGTCATACGCTCTGCAATTATACGTCTTAATCACTGCTTACAAATACACAATATAATTTAATGTGTCAAATTAAAGTTTTCACTTAATTACAGGATACGCATAATTTTAAAGTTTACTATATAGAGCTCAAAGTGCATTTATAGTCAAAATGTTGATATTTTGTAGATTTCTGTAGCTTCAGTGGGCTAAGGCATAACAGATGCTTGTAGAATTTTTTACTGCAAGAAGTTAATGTTACTTCCTTCCATAAATAAGTTTTAGTATCAAATAACTACACGAGTGAGAGCAAGGTGACACACATGAATGAAGGCAGCTGCTTGTAGTCTAACAGGGAGTGAACTGCGAACTAGTGAAATGGGTAGTGGGCAGCACAGCAAAGGAGACAGCTACTCTTCAGCTTGAAGCAAATGTTGCTATGTGGAAACCAATCTTTCCAGATTTTCCATTTTAAAAGAAGAGTTAGAGACGACAGGGGACATAGGGGAAATCTTCTGCCTTTTAATTTTGCTGTGAACATAAAACTACACTAAAAATAAAGTCTATTACATAAAGAAACATTGAGACGGGTGTGGCAGCTCATGCCTGTCATCCTAGCACTTTGGGAGGCCAAGCCAGGCAGAGCGCTAGGGCCCAGGAGTTTGATAGACAAACCTGGGCAACATGGCAAAACCCCATCTCTACCAAACAACAACAACAACAACAACAAACAATTAAACTTTTGAGCCGGGCATGATGGCATGTGCCTGTAGTTCCAGCTACTTGGGAAGCTGAGGTGGGAGGATTGCTGCGTTAAGCTGTGATTGTGCCACTGCACTCTAGCCTGGGTGACAGAGTGAGATCCTGTCTCAAAAAATAAATAAATAAAAAGGAAACTTGGAAATTTTAATATAAAAATTGCAAACTTTGACTGTTGATAATAAATCCTTTTCATAAAAATATATAACATCAGAAGGGTTGAAACACACACATACATATCCTCTCATTACAATATCTCTTGTGTTACCAAGTTTGTGTGCGAGTCCTTATGAGCTGAGAATCAATTCTATAAAAACAAGAGCGTGGAATTTAAGCTTACTCCGAATCCCATGAGATTGGGGGACAAAGTCTTAACAGCTATGATCAAGAGGTTAAGCTTAGCAGCTGTGGGGGAGAACGATACAAGAGCTGACTCTACAAGAAGTTTTAAGGCTAAACATTTAGGCAATCAGAAGGAACAATGGAATCCAGAGACTGGCAGCAAAAGAAAATATTAAAACAAATTTTAAAGACTATGGAAAATGGCATTACTATTTTAAAGATACGGACAAGAACAAAATACAATAACAATTGCTGTTTACATCTCCTGTGTGCAAGATAATATTTTAGGTTATTTACCTGCATCATGCCTAATTTTATGAAGAAACTAACTCTCTGGAATGGACTTGCTTTCTAAATGGAAAGTCAGAAGTAGTTCTGCCAGAGACAGGTGAGTTGTAGGTAGGCTTATGAGAGATCCATAAACAGTAACTGGGCTAGAAGCTTATAGGCTAAGAGGCAAAGATTTCAAGCACACTGATTCTATGCAGTAGAAAGATGGAATGTAATTTGTCCTATGCTTACTATGTGCTACTCTTCCAAATGTCTTACATATATTATTTAGTTATCAAAAATCCTGCATGACAGGAATCACAATTCCTGATTTTACAGATAGGAATTGGAGGATCAGGGTTGTCTCCTGTAACAGTATCCAAAACATGAGACATTTCTTCCTCCCAGTCATTTCTTACTATTGCTAAGAAAACATTTTGAGCAGCTCCCCAGCAGACTTCCCCTCCAACTCCCACCGACCAAGAGTCCTGCTTCCACAGTAACTTGGGGGGAAGGGTGATGAGACCATCATCACTGGCATAAACAATCCTTATTCACCTCTAGCGGATGCTGGGTTGCAAGATCCCAGCCTCCACAAAGTATGCGCCTTGCAAAGGGAAAAACCAACAGTGTTGATAAAGTCAGCTTCCTCAGAAAGTATAAGAAACAGAATTAGTTCTACTCCTGTCCATAAACTCAGGAATTTTGGTGATAAATTGAATACTGTGGTAAGTGTTACTTACAAGAGAGAACATATTACTGGAGCCCAGTATACATAATTTCTAGTTTCCATTTTCACAGCTGACTTAAACACTTTGGTTAAACACTTTTTTGTGTGTGTCATCTACGACAGTTATCTCATTTGCCCTGCATATTGGTGATGGTGAGACTCAGATGAAAAAACTTACATAAAATTCACCTATTTTTTTTGTAGAAGACTGAGGTAGCTGAGGAGATAAGAATTTAAGGCAACTAAAAACTTCACAGTCATTAGAGAAAGGGACAAAAAGAGACTGAAGTGGCATTTTCAGAATTATAAGAGGTTAAAAATGGTAAGAGTTGGAAGGGACATGAGAGAATGGGGTAGAGAAAGGTTACTCAGTAGAGCAGAAGATACTTTCGCCGCCAAAAAAAGATATTCACCTATTGAGCTTACATTTGGAGAACAGACATAAAATGAAACATGAGGGAGATGGGCAGCATGTAACAAGATACGGATATTCCTCATCTAACAAGTTTTTGTACTGTTCATAAAAAAAAAAAAACACTGTAAACGCTTTCAACTTTTACACTCCACACCTTTAGAATAACCAATCAGTGTCTGTTTGCACAAAAATCTTTTAAGTGTAAGTTGTATCAGTAATTTAGGTAATCAGGCAACATATTGCCAGTATTGGGGCTCAGAAAACAATACCCCAAAATATCGCACTTTGGCAGGCTGATTACTTTGAATTAAAGGAGTGTGGAAGGCCTCAGAAGTAAAGCTCTCTCTGACCACCTCCTGGTCCTCTTTCTCCCTTGAAGAAGTCATAGAAACCAGAATTCCTCCTCGCCTGGGCGGTGTATTACAAACTAGAACCTTCTTCCCTACAAAAAATCTAGAAAGGTCACTTTCCCTTCCGTCCTGAAGACCCTCACTCCATAGGAGTCCGGGCCTGTCCACTAGAGGAGGAGGAGGAGGGTCTACAGAGAAGCCAAGAATAATCTGAACAAACCGGCCTTGGTGGGTTTCCCCCACTTCTGTCTATTACCATTACCATACTCTTTTTGTCCAATCACATTTCCACATGGCTGTCCATTCTTCATTGAATCTAATCATAAATACAGACAGTTTTCCTTGGGTCTTCGGGGCTTCATTTCTGAAGGCTCCCATGCAGTGTAAAACTTTGATTAAATAAATCTGTTATGCTTTTCTCTTGTTAACCTGTCTTTTGTTATAGGAGGGTCAGCTGTGCCCCTTTGACTGATGAGAAAATATATCACACCTTTTCTATCTTTACATCAGATATCACACAGATAGATTATTTTTTACCTCCTAGCTTAAAAATATACGTCATTATTTAAAAGGGTGGACTAACAAGAATAATTGAATGGCATTTTCCAGGATTGTGCCATTCTTTGAAAACTGGAAGCATATGACCTACTTAAATGTTACAAATTATTCATGTATAATTTGTAAATGCGAAACATCTCAATAAAACTTCAAGTGTTTTTATAAAAGAGCTTAAAACAGTAAGATACTTCGTTATTTGTTCATAACACTACAAAATATATTACATTATCTAATGTAACCTTGTCCAGTCATATGTTCATAGTTTCTGGTTCAAAAAATAATACATAAAATGAATCCTTTCAGTATCCAATTCAGGGTATTTACTGATCCTCTTAAGCCAATTCCAGAACTCTTTACATTAACAATTCCTGCTATAGAATCTTACTTTATTTGGGAGGCCAAAATTATAAATTTCAGATCAGTTACCTCCCTTACTTACCAGCCTTAGCAGCAAGAGACTTCGGAGTATTTAAAAAATTAAACTCCAACCTCGAAGAGAAAAATTAGTCAGCACTGAAAATATTTAACATAATACTACATACTAAGGTTTAAAAGCAATTAATTCCAAAAGTGTGGTTGTAAAAAAGTGTTTCTGCAATAGCAGGACTGGTTCAGTATATAAACAGTCTACCAAGGTAACAACTTCTAAGGGAACAAACATGTTAAAAATGAGTCACCTTATTTTATAAGCATACCTTGTGAGAGTAGCTTTTAAACGTCAGTACAGAACATGATTTGGAGTAAGACTGACTTGTAAGAACTTCGTGAACTTAATTTTCCAAAATGAAAGCCACCAATAATAGCCTGCCATTCTTTTCTGTTAAACAGCATAAAATTTCACCTTTTGAAAGTTATGAACAGAACAACTGAGACAAGGAACCAAGAAACACCTAAAGTTCAGACAGCATCAGGCCTTATTTTAGCCAAACTGATTTTGCAGTGCATTTTTCTATTAACAAGGCTATCTAAAATTATTCCATTTTAAATAAAATTATTCGATATTATCTCATGATATATATTTTTTAACTGTATGAAAATAATATTTTTAAAAGAGTTAGGGGCCCGGCGAGGTGGCTCATTCCTGTAATCTCAGCACTTTGGGAGGCCGAAGCGGGTGGAAAATCTGAGGTCAGGAGTTGGATACCAGCCTGACCAATGTGGTGAAACCCCGTCTCTACTAAAAATACAAAAAGTTAGCCGCGCATGGTGGCGCGCACCTGTAATCCCAGCTACTCGGAGGGGGTGGGGGGAGGTGAGGCAGGATGATTGCTTGAACCCGGGAGACGCAGGTTGCAGTGAGCCGAGATCGCGCCACTGCGCTCCAGCCTGGGCAACAGAAGGAGAGTCCGTCCCCCCAGCGAAAAAAAAAAAAAAAGGGGGTTAGGTACTTAACAACGTTGTCATCTTTATTTAAAATACTGTGAAACTGTTAAGTAAATATACTTGCAAAATGCGTATAATATAAAGAAGCAGTTCTAATTTTTGAAAACCATTAAAGGCCATAGACATTTGCAATGTAAAAGGCTGCAGCAAACCAATTCACAGTAAAAGTTGAATATGAATTGTAAAAATATTTCTAAACTGACCAAGATAAAATGAAAAATTCATAGGAAGACAACAGAACAATCAAGATGAACATAAGGTAACTACTGAGCGTGGGGACAAGACTATGAAAGAAGTGAGAAATGTACAGGCACTGGTAGCTGTGAGATAGGGAGAGGCTGCTTAAACAGGGTAAATCTTAAGAGACTCAAGAAGACTACGTGATAAGTGACTCTCAGACGAGAAGCATTCACTGATGAAAACTCTGGCTTCCCTTTCCTTTGATGTTGCAACAGTTCTATTTTCCATTCTTTGTGTAACCTGGAGATTACTCTTCACAATTGTATTTTAACAATTCTGCCGACGCGACAATCAGGTGGGCAAAGGGAAAGATCAGTGGGGAAGCCTGGGCAGCAAGGGATACTGGAAATAGACTATGAGAGAGATTGAGAGATTACAGTCAGCAGCGACGTGTCAGAAGGCATGAGGAAATCCGAGTTAGAAGCGCTGAGCAGTGGTGCGGCAGGAGGCAGGGAGGGTCCGGAGAAAAACAGTAAAAGGGAGCAGGAGTGGCAGAGCAAGCGTGTGACCCAGAACCAAGGGGGAGCTGGTGGGGAGCAGACAAGCGCTGCGAAGGTGGTTAGGACAAGCCCGCCCTCCCACCCTACTTTTTCCTCCGGCGGAGAGGCAGCGACCAGTCACCTGGAGTGTGAGTTCCGGAGGGACTCGATCAGGCGCTGCTTCTGCTGCTGGAGGCTGGTGAGGCCACCGGGGGACCCAGCCGCGGAGGAGGAGGCGCTCTTGGTCAGGGGAAAGAGCCAGCTCATCCTCCTCGGGTCCACGGGCCGGAGGCCCTAGAAGACTCTGGCCTGCTTCTCCCAGTGGCTCGGCCCGGCGGTTCTCCCGCGACAGAGGAGCGGGGTGGGACGTCCGTGGCCCAAGAGCTGGGGACCGCGTCTTTTCTAAGCCAGTCCTGCTTGCGCTCCCCGGGTTCTGGGGGACATGCTACGAACGGCGGGCGGTGGAGAGGGAAACTTGCCGCCCAGAACAAGCGGTCCCACCTTCACGGCCCAGACGCCCAAGCCGGCCAGTCAGGCAGCCGGGCCGCCCAGCGTTCCACCAGCCGCGCCGCCGTCATCTGCGTGCCCCGCCCCCGGGGGCGCCCTGCGCCCCCTCTGCGTGTCGTCATCATCTAGCGCCCCCGCCAGGACGTGCGAAAAGCGACGGCGCAGCACGGTGCGGCGCAGCTCTTGCTCGCCTTTCCCCTCGCTGGGCGAGAGGTGTCTATGGGGCACCCGCTGCCGCCGCCGCTACCGCCACCGCCGCCACCGCCTCTGGGTGCTGTCTCTATGGCTAGGAGGAGGAGGAGGAGCGCGAGCTCAGCGACACAAGTAGATCTTGCATCCGCTGCAGCCTTGCGGGGGGAGGGGCGGGTTAGTGAAGTAGAAAGGGGGCGGGGACGATGAACCTGAGAGGCTGCCCGATGGCGCCAGCTGGAGTGCAGCTGGCGGGGGAAAGATCCTGGCGGCGGGTGGGGGGCTGGTTAACTGGGGCTGGGGGTATGTCAACGGGTTGGCGCGTAGTGATGACGCAAGGGCTTTGTACCTGGGGCTTCGAAGTGGGACGGAAATTGGGAGCGGAGGGCGGTGGCCTAGTTCCTCAGCTGTCCGTATGCTTTCACGCAGCAGTGCTTGGGAGTCACTGTAGCTCCAGTCAGTGTTATCAGCACCTTCGCACTGGCGCTTTGCCAGGGAAGAGAATTATCTATGACTTGAATGCCTCGGTGCCGTCCTCTGGTTTCTCTGGGGAACTGCAGTACGGAGATGCTATCTCCACTAATGAGAAGGCCTTTGGTGCCTCTTCGGGGCTTCTGGGACTGCAGTAGAGAGGTGGAGGAAAGCAGTGTTAAACTAGGGTCTTTCCAAGTTTGTGTGTTTTTGTGCTTATGTGTGTGTGTGTGTATCGGTGTGGGAGAGTTACAAAGGAGGGGTGTCCTGGATCTTCTTTGGTTTCTTTACTTGGAGAATTCGAAGTTACATTTCTGACTCTTAAGAGTTTAGAAGACAGTCATCAGACCCTCTTTTTACTCTTGGGTTTTTTTTTTTTTTTTCCAATTCGTATGAAAAATGCAGAAGGATTTGAAATTTCCCTGCCCAACAATCAACACGAACTCTGTTTATAGACCAGAAATGTGAGATGTGTCTTTGGTAACCACGGAATATGCTCTGAGTTTTAGACGTTCTATTGTGTTCCTTTTTCCCTTCTGCAACTGCGAACATTCAGATAATTTTCCGTGGCCATTACGTTTTTCTCAGAGCATTTGCAAACATTTTTGACCCCTCTAGTCTAGTTTGAATAAATGCCAGTAAAGTAGATCGTGTTATCAAGTCGGATTTTGGTGGTTTTGTTAATGAGGAATAAAAATAAACACCACCTTTGCCATGGTAACATCTGATCTTGTCACACGTGTATAAGTAATTTTTCATTTTTGTCTGGAAATGGATGGCTTTATAAAGTTTTATGCAGAGTAGCTGAACTCAGATAAATCTTTAGTGGAAAGTTATAAAATATGATTAGTATGTATGCCTAAAAAAGCTATTTTAAAATAACTGAAATTAGGACCAGGAAATCTGTGCTGTAGTCCTTTTTTTCCTACAGGCTAGCTATGTGACCTTAAGTTACTTTCTAAACTATGATTTTTTTTTTTTCGAGCCAAGAACTTTGAATAAATAACTCCTTAGGTTCCTGCCGGGTCAATTATTCTGTGATTCAGATTTGATATATCTGGTCTTCATATTTTTTTTTATTTTGACAGGTACATAAATAAAGGATAAAATATTTTATGAAACAAATCTTCAATCAAGTATAACATTTTGATGCTTGACATCTAGACTCCCTTGCGCCCTCACTATGCCAGCGGCAACTGTAGATCATAGCCAAAGAATTTGTGAAGTTTGGGCTTGCAACTTGGATGAAGAGATGAAGAAAATTCGTCAAGTTATCCGAAAATATAATTACGTTGCTATGGTATGCCCACAAACAGATCTTTAAAACGCTTCATATAAAGGAGGAAAAGGAAATTTTAAAGTCTTGAATTCAACCCTTTTGGTTGATATTTTTAGGGATTAATTTCACCATGAAAAGAAAAATTTGTCACTGCCCTCCAGTCAAAATCCATCAGGAATACACCTGTGATTTGACAGGTTGGGTTTATCCCTCATTGCAGTGAGGGAAAACGCATTGGAATTCATGGGAACCATGGGCCGTTTGAATAAGAGATGGTTAGAAAGGATTTGGGCTTGTGTCAGATGGTCTTAGGGGAAGAAAAGGGAAGCAGGGCTTTACTGTGGATTGGATGTGGTCAGGAAGCTGGGGTAATTCTGTGATTGGATATCTTACTAAGTCTTAAATGAGAGACTAGAATGAGGTTAAAGCTGCAGAGAAGGAACAGTCATTCATTTAGCCAGGATGGAGATACTTGGTCATTTTGTGGTTTGACATTGTTTATTTTTTTGTCCTCGTTCAGACGTGATTACAGAGTGGCCTTATTTGAGGTCGAACTTCTGTGAAATTGTGTTCAACAGGAGAACATTAGGGCCTAGCTATGAGTGCCAGGTCTGCTGCTAGCAACACCAAAGCCTCGCTGGTAGTACCACATGAGCTCCCAGAAGCTAGGGTGCTCTTTCTCAAACAAATCAGATGTGCCAGTGAAACGTTGTTGGTCTGCAATTTGTTTTCATAATTAACACTGGAGTTCTGTGAATATACTGTGTTACTAAGCAACTCTGCTTTTGCACGTGCTGTTTGGTCTGCCTAGATTGTCTACCCAGTTAATGATTTTTCTTCTTTACTGTTATACTGTTTGTATCTGTTAGCTACCCTACTGTTTTCTGCATCCACTAGATTATTATTAGCTCCATAAAGCAAGTGCTTTAATCCTTTCTCTCCCAACATCTACCATAACACATACAGTATTCAATAAAGTGGCTGTTGAATTGCGACTGATTTCTTTACTGTTTCATAGTGACTTGATAGGTAGTTTTTATTCTTAGCTAACCCTAGTTCCAATTCTAATACTAAATTGTTGTATCTTGG
Organism: Nomascus leucogenys; assembly: GCF_006542625.1. Taxonomy (NCBI): domain Eukaryota; kingdom Metazoa; phylum Chordata; class Mammalia; order Primates; family Hylobatidae; genus Nomascus; species Nomascus leucogenys. The sequence goes on from NC_044384.1 coordinate 134,464,502, forward strand.
TCTCAGTATTTTTAATAAAAATAAATGCATTACTTTGGGGAGGAGCAGGTTGATTGGTTAAAATATGACTGTTTCTTTGTAGATGACATACTATTTGATAAAGGTGTACTTACCCATGATTAGAACTAAAATTGTTTTCTTAACCAATGGAAATTCATAGTGATCATTAATTTCTCAGATGATAAAGAGTGGCAACATAGAGAAGTGATAATATCCTACAAGAGTCACTAGGTGGCATGCAATTCTTGACAACATGCTTTCTGTGGACTATAGAGAGAATATTGTTTCAGCCAGAGAAATTAGGAAGCTAATGATGTTTTTCTTAGGATTTTGGTGTTGAGAAAAACCGTGTCTCAGAGAAGCAATTGGAAAGTACAGGGCGTTTTCCCCTCTTTTGAACCAGTTCTTCAAGAAACTTGGTTTTAGCATTGGAATACTCTTGAGCGTCATTTCACGTATCCTTTGGGAGATAGGAATTTATGATTTTCCCCTCTTTCTTGGTTATAGAGTAAGTATTTGATTACATTTATCACATGTATTTCATATGTAGTAATTTTTTGGATATATTTAAGGAAAGGTTATTAAGTTTATAGAGTTTTATGGTTCTAAAAAGTGATGTTCTTTCTATTTAAAATATACTTTGTAATTGAATATAAATGTGTAGAATATCATCTGTAGGATTCTTTGATTTGCGTCAAAAATTAAGAATGTGTGCATTGTAGTTTTGACTGTTCAGTACATAATGAATCTTAAAACTATTTTACAGGACACCGAGTTTCCAGGTGTGGTTGCAAGACCCATTGGAGAATTCAGGAGCAATGCTGACTATCAATACCAACTATTGCGGTGTAACGTAGACTTGTTAAAGATAATTCAGCTAGGACTGACATTTATGAATGAGCAAGGAGAATACCCTCCAGGAACTTCAACTTGGCAGTTTAATTTTAAATTTAATTTGACGTAAGTGGGAAATAACTGTATAACCCAGACTTTTTTTTTCTTTTTTTTTTTTTTTATTATTATACTTCAGGTTTTAGGGTACATGTGCACAATCTGCAGGTTTGTTACATATGTATCCATGTGCCATGTTGTTTGCTGCACCCATTAACTCGTCATTTAGCATTAGGTATATCTCCTAATGCTGTCCCTCCCCCCTCCCCCCACCCCACAACAGTCCCCGGAGTGTGATGTTCCCCTTCCTGTGTCCATGAGTTCTCATTGTTCAAGTCCCCCCTATGAGTGAGAACATGCGGTGTTTGGTTTTTTGTCCTTGCAATAGTTTACTGAGAATGATGTTTTCCAGTTTCTCAAGTATGGTGACATACTAGGTGAATTGGTGTAGTTATCCTGGAAATATATGAAACATAACATTTCAAAAGCATGGTTTTCTTTTTTACTATGGAACCAAAAAAAATACTTCGATGTTAAAGATGTTATATTTAAAATATGACTGCAACTTTTTTTGTATTTGGACAACTTTGGCTATTGAAAGTACTATTGATAGAAAAAACAATCCTACATTAGTTTTACTGTCAAAAATGTGTGCAATTTGAAATATAGCCTTTTATAATATTTATCCTTCTTGTAAAGATTTTTACTGCATTCATATTCCAGTTTATGAGTAGATTACATGTCAAATGCAGTAAGACGTTTTCTGGAACCTTGGGTACGTTTTCCTTACAAGTCAGTATTATGTAATCATTATGTTGCCACTTCAGCCCATAAAAGGTCTCTTAATTTACATACCGGAGAAGTAGTAGTATCCTTCAACCTGGTGTTTATCATATGTGAGAATGTGCGTTCTAACTCAAGCCCTGGGTCTCCACCCAGTTTCCTTAGTTATAATATTTATATATTATTAGTAGAAGTAGTCTTGATAGCTAAGGGAAGTTTTAGATGTTTTTGGAGAAGGGCAGATTATTTGCAAACTGTAAGTTGGGTAAATAGAATATTTAATATATTCTAATTACAGCAGGACCTCAAATGTCATTTTCTTCAACATCATTTCATGGTAACCTTCATAAAAAATAAAATTGATTCCTGACCCGGGCCACTACCTGTGTGGAGTTTGCACGTTCTCATGTATATGTGGATTTTCTCCTGGGTCCTCTGATTTCCTCCCACATCCCAAGGCTGTGCATGTTAGGTGAAATGATGTGGCTAAGTTGTCCCAGTGTGAGTGAGTAGGTGTATCTGTGTGAGTGCACCGTGCCACGGAATGATGTGCTGACCAGGGTTGGTTTCCACATTGTGCCCTGAGCTGCCAGAATAGGCTCTGGCTTTCTTCACCCCTCAGCTGAATAATGGAGCAAATAATTATCTTGTTTTTATTAATCGTTCTTAAATTTACATATAGCTCACATTTATTTCATTGTTTAATATTAGAAGTATTTTGATCTTTATCTAGAAGTTTGGTGATTTTTTTGTGACCAGAAATATGCTGTAGGAACTTAACTCTTGTTTTTATCAGTTAGCCTGTGGTAAAAATTGGTTTTGTTATCCATCTTTTGGCTTAAAGTTGCAATTTCCAAGAACTTATTGATAACGTTGAGTGAGTACTTAACTGTATGTTGCAATATTGCATTGTTCTTCTATTTTACATCCTACATTTGTGTCATATATCTTAATATCTGGTAGGTAAAATAGTAAAAGAAGCTGTAGGCAATTAATGGTAGTGCCAGTGTATGAATTCTTTCTTCCCATTCTTTGTCAAATAAACAAAGATATTTAGTATACACAATTTTACGAAAGTAGGGCTTAGGAAAAGCAGAGTAATGATGCCTGTGGTATAGTAGTATGGCTTATAATTACACTGTGTTTAGCCTGACTCTCCATTTCACTCTTTTGGGTTTAATAATACACTCTCCATTCGGAGACCAAGGCAGGAGGATTGCTTGAGTCCGGGAGTTCTAGACTAGCCTGGTCAACATAGACTGTCTCTCCGAAAAAAAAAAAAAAAAAAAATTAAAACTTAGCCAGGCATGGTGGCTGTGTACCTGTAGTCTTAGCACTATAGGTACAGGTACAGGTACTGGTAGCTAGCACTGCAGGTACAGGGAGGCTGAACCAAGTGGATTGCTTCACCTGAGGTGTTCAAGGCTATAGTGATCTAGATTGCACCATTGCACCCCAGCCTGGGCAACGGAGTGATACTTTGTCTCTAAAAAGTATCTGTATCTACACACACACACACACACACACACACACACACACACGCACAGTCTACAGAACCTTGTAAACTTGTTGAACCCTTGGCCCAGGATGGCTTTGAATGCTGCCCAACACAAATTCGTAAACTTTCTTAAAACATTATGAGATTTTTTTGTTGTTGATTATTTAATGTGTGGCCCAAGACAGTTCTTTCAGTGTGGCCCAAGGAAGCCAAAAGATTGAACACCCCGGTTATAAAGGGTGAAAAGCACTCCACTCAAACTGATAACCTTTTATAAGAACTACAGCTCTGAAACACTGAAAATTGCCTCCTGTCCTTTTTCTCAAATGATGAACCTTTATTAAAATTAGTGCTTTACCATTTCATTTGTTCCATGTTACTTTTTGTTCAAGTCAATTAGAACATTGTTTTTAAATTAGATACTATTGTGATCTCAGTACATGAGGAGGTAACCCATCACCTTCTCAGTTTGGGTGAAATTAACAGTTTCCTTTTGTAGAAACACCTTTGTTCTAGTAACAACTGCTTTCTTAGTACAGCCTCTAAGTGACATTTTTTCCTTCTTACTCAAAAACGACTGCTAAAGTTTACTACCAAGTTTTACTACCATTTACACCAGGGGTGTCTAATCTTTTGGTTTCCCTGGGCCACACTGGAGGAAGAATTGTCTTGGGCCACACATAAAATACACTAATGCTAACAATAGCTGATGAGCTAAAAAAAAAAAAGAAAAATCTCAAAATGTTTTAAGAAAAAAATGTTTTAAGAAAGATTTAAAAAATCTCAAAATGTTTTAAGAAAAATCTCAAAAAGTTTTACAAAGTTTACGAATTTGTATTGGGCTACATTCACAGCCATGCTGGGCCACATGTGGCCCACTGGCTGCAGGTTGGACAAGCTTGATTTACACTGATGTTAGGAGATGTTTAAGGAGAAGGATACTGTGAAAAACATTGGGTAGAAGAAGTCATTTGGAAGATAAACGTGTAGTGCCTAATATAGAGAGAGCACCGTGAAGAGAATCTTGGAAATTTTGAAGAAAGATAAAAATTGACTTCTTAATGGGGTGGCTAGAATGAGTGTCAGTTACAGTGCTAGACACTAGGGATTTAGTACTGAGGAAAGTTGGTCATGGCCTTTATAACTCAGTGTTTTGTAACTCTTCTGTTTTCTCTCTATTGCCAAAGTCTAAGAGTTAGAATTGTAACTTATGGGAATTCTCTCCAAACTGAATTTGGAGTTGATACATCCATGAAAATTGAAGTGGAGTACTGATGAGCTGTGAAGAAGAAAAGCATTCTGTGGAAATAATGTCACTGATAAGTCAAAGAGGATTAAAACAGATTTTTAAAAAATCATCATTTTCAGGCTGGGCACGGTGGCTCACGCCTGTAATCCCAGCACTTTGGGAGGCCGAGGTGGGTGGATCACAAGGTCAGGAGATCGAGAGCATCCTGGCTAACACGGTGAAGCCCTATATCTACTAAAAATACAAAAAAAATTAGCTGGGTGTGGTGGTGGGCACCTGTATTCCCAGCTACTTGGGAGGCTGAGGTAGGAGAATGGTGTGAACCCGGGAGGTGGAGGTTGCAGTGAGCCGAGATGCCACTGACTCCAGTCTGGGCGACAGAGTGAGACTCCGTCTCAAAAAAAAAAAAAAAAAAAAAAATCACTTTTGGTGATTGCAGTAATTCAATAGGATAGTAGAAATTACAGGGCATCTTGGGTTCGGTAGTAACAGAAAGAATGCTGATGCTTCATTTAAGGAAAGTGGCAGTGTAAAGAAGGAGATAGAGAGTGCCATAAGAAGGGAGGCTGGATGCAGTAGCCCATTCCTGTAATCCCAGCACTTTGGGAGGCCAGTTGGAAGCCAGGGTGGGCAGATAGTTTGAGCTCAGAAGTTCAAGACCAGCTTGGGCAACATGGCAAAACCCTGTCTCTACAAAAATAGAAAAACTAGCCAGGCATGGTGGCGCATATCTGTAGTCCCAGCTACTTGGGAGGCTGCAAAAGGAGGATCGCTTGAGTCTGGGAGGTCAAGGCTGCAGTGAGCCGTGTTTAAGCCACTGCTTCCTGGATGACAGCCAGACCCTGTCTGAAGAAGGGAAAGCAGAATCAACAGATTAGTGGTTTTTATTTTGTTTTACAGATAATGCACAGACATATCTGAGTGTGCATGAGTTAGTTAAGGAGTTGTACATTAGGATAAAGATAGGCACTTGACAAGTCCTTTGAAGGAGTTGTACGTTAGGATAAAGATAGGCACTTGACAAGTCCTTTGAGGGATGGCATGGAATAGCGTCTAAGGCATTGGTAGCAATTAGCTTTGGCGATGAGGCAAGCTGTCTTTGGAGTCTAATTGAGAAAGATCTTCACATAGATGGGTAGATGTAAAGAAAGACAGGAATATTAATCTGATGTTTCCTTGTAAAGCAGGTATGGGGTGAAGCCATATGCTGCAAGTAAACAGGTGAAGGGTGTTACTGGAAACTTAAGAGAAAAAGGTCTAAACTACTTGTATACCTACACTGTGGCAAATGGCCAAGAATGATGCGCGCCTGGAGAAGAATCTTTTATGCCTTTCGTTGCTTATAGTTGCTAAGGCATGCCTCAATGTAAGCACTGGGACCTGATGAATGAGATTCTAATTTTTTGAGGTACATATTTTTAGCATAGGAAAGCTATGGTTTCACTGGGGAAAAAAAAACTACTTCATTGGGTTTATTCTGTTACCCTTCCTAAAGGATTTTCTAGAGGAGACTGACTTTTAAGTGATTGTTGTGGTTTCCTTCTCTTTTGAAATATTTCCATTGTTTGTTTTGTAATTTTTCAGACATTTAGAAATAAATTGATTTCTAAAGGACTAACCATAACAATACTTTTTGGCCCAAGTGAAATATACCCCATGGTTTAGATTTGTCAAGTGTTTAATAGGAATTCCTTTTGCCAAGAGGTAGAAACCAGTATTCTTACAATTTAAAAAGTAAATAAAAAATACTTTTTCACATATTCTCAAAAATGTATCTGTATTTTGGTAACTTTTTTGTTTTAATATTTCAGATACAGATATACTGTATTTTGGGAACTTTATATTTCGGATACACATATATTTGTGGTTGGAAATATATTTGTGGTTGGAGATGGCTTTCTTTTTGGCTTAAGTGAAATCTTGAAGAATTGGTTTATATTTAGATTTCCTGGCTTGATTTTATAAGGCAGTCTTTTAGGAATAGGATTGTTGGCAGAAGAAATTATTGCTGTTACAGCACAGTCCTTAACTTTAAACAGTGTTGCTTATTGGAGGCATTTGCAAGGCTCATCATTTGTGAAAGGAGGCATCTCCTTTAAGATGAAGTGTAGTTTAACTCATCCACATGAGACGTTTTCCACTGGGTCTCCTTACTCGTGCTGCCGAGAGCATGGGAGATGGGCATATGCCCCACAGCTATGGGTGCAGCTCTATCTGGGAGCATTACAGTGGCTGCTGAGACTGAGAGTCTCTGAAAAAACTTGTCTGTTACTTTGTGATGGTAGCCCCTGGTGAGTAGGAGACCCTTTTCCAAACCCAGTTAAATGTATTTAAGTATGAAAGGCTAATAGAGTTAATAGAATAAAGATTAAAATTGCACCTTTGGACTCTTTGAATGATTTTTTATTATTCGAAACACTTTTCTGAAATAATGACCCTTGTATTTAAATTGCATTTTTCTTGCATGTATGTAAAGCATTGAAACAGGTGGACTCAAGCCAATCCTCTGTCTCTTTTCCGGCACTGTAGTTATAGATGTAAGCAGAAGAACAGCTTGTTTGAAGTAATGGCATGTTTGAATGTTGTCTTTCTCTTTCTTCTGCCAGGGAGGACATGTATGCCCAGGACTCTATAGAGCTACTAACAACATCTGGTATCCAGTTTAAAAAACATGAGGAGGAAGGAATTGAAACCCAGTACTTTGCAGAACTTCTTATGACTTCTGGAGTGGTCCTCTGTGAAGGGGTCAAATGGTTGTCATTTCATAGGTAAAACGACTACATTGAAAATGGCATTTGTTTTTCCATCTCATACTTGGTCCACACTTACTTGGGTCACTATGTTAGCAATTTCAGGTTTAATTCTAGAAAGAGTTGACTGCCATATAGAGTTGTCTCCTAACTTTTAGGAGGCTAATGTTGATCTACTTAAAGGTTAATTTAAAATATGGGATCCATTTTTGCCTGGGAGAAGCATGTTGCATAGTGGAAACAGTACGCGTTCTCTAAAAAGTGAAAGACCCTGGTTTAAATCCAGCAATGCCATTTGGAATTGGTGTTACCCGGGGTTTTCTTTTACTATTTCTATACCTTAGTTTTTAATGTTCTACAGGGGAAACGATTCATTTACATTTACACAACATTATTGAGTATTTACCATACGGCAGGCACTGAGATGAGATTCTAGGAACTAAGCTGTGAATAAAACACACGAAAATTATTCTCCTCATGGAGTTTATATTCTCATGGGGGTGGGCAGACAGTTTTTAAGAATGGAGTTCACATTGTGATTTGTTAGATAGTGATAAGTACTATCTCAAAACAGCAGAGAAAATGCTAGGGATGGGTGTGGAGGTGGATTTTAATTTTTTTTTAAATAAAGTGATAAGGCATCCCTTAGAAGAAATATCTTGAAGACTTGTTTTAATGGTCACTAAAATACTTTATAAACAGTAAATTCTCAATAAGTGGTGGTTTTAAATTCTTTATTGTTATGAAACTAGATTACTTAAGAGTGTTTCTGGTAAGGAAACTATTCCAATTTTGTGAAATAGACTTCCATGTATGAGAAAGAGTTTTCCCATCGAAGTAAACTAAACTGACATTTCAGGGACTAAAAGTAACCTTCAGAATGATACTGGCTTTCGTTAGGTTTTGAAAAAGCATTGTGTTACATAGATGTTAATACTCTCATACTTGATGCACTTCACACATTTATTTTAAATCTGAGTCTCCTGCATGGTTTAGTTTCTGTCTCTGATCTGTGGGATGTTTATAGTGCAGGACTGTTTATGTGGGCAACTTCGATGTGTACTAACCAGAAATTGTTGAGTTGTAAGTACTGAACACACTCATTCTTACCTGTCATCTTTTTTGTCTCTTCGGCACTTGAACTTGTACCTTAGGAAACATAACTTAAGACTCTTGATACAAATAACTTTTTTTTAGTCATTTGTCTTCCCTAGATATGAAGATGCAAAAGAACTGGAAAGTATTGCCCTACCATTTTACTGCATATGACATACCTTTCCATTTAAAAAATACTCTGACAAAATACAGTGTACTAGGCACTGGGTATTAAGATGAACAAAAACAAACAGGATTCATTCATGTCTTTTTGGAGTTTAGAATCTAAGTTAGACTGATATATTTGAATATCAAGATAGAAGATTTTATTCCATTAAATATCATTAGCTGTTTTCCTCATATTCTAATCTATTTCAAGTAATAAGGAATAGTTTAAGAAGTTTATAAATCCTAAGTGCTAATATAATCTTAAACTTTTAACTTTAGTAAGCAAATGTCATATAGGCTTCCTGTCAGAGGTCCTGGAAGGAAAGGTAGAAAAGGGACAGATGTGTCTAAGTGGCCTGGGAGTGTAGGGAGACAGAAAGCTGTGGAAAAGGCTGGACAAAGGGAGAAGAGGTCTGGATTTGAGAGTGTAGGAGTTTGCATTTTTATGATCAAGAGAGTAGTTATTTCTTACTACCCTTCACTTCCATGTGCAACATTTCCATTAGTAATGACTCTTAGGGAGCCACACTGAGAGGAAGAGAATTGTGAAGGAAGAAAAGGGAGAGACTACTTAACACAGTCATTTAAGAGAAGTGAAAATACCTTGTTACAGTATTCTTTGGATAAAGTATGTGACCACTTTATGTAAAAGGTAGGATGACTTGCATTACTTTTGCCTACCGAATGCCACTTCTCTTGCTACATTTGCTAACTCTTCTGGCCAAGTTTCCATTCATCTTTATTTCTCCATTTCCATAGTTATTTTAAAAAAATATTTTGAGACATCTATGGGCAGCTTGATACTCTTCTTGGTGTTCTCTATTCATATATCAACAAAATAGTATTTTAGTGACCATAGGCTTGGTTTGGTAGTGTAGGTCTGTGTTGATATCTCTGAATAATAAAGTGATAAAGTTCTTAATACTGTAAGATGACAGCACTTTCCCATTATAGTTCTCAATATGTTTCTTTTCTCTGTTCTTGTGTGCACTTCTCTTTAATGTTTTTGGGAGGGCTGTAGTGTGACTTGCTTAAATTTGAATCATAAAAACATTTTTTAAAAATCTTTATAGTATTTATGTGTCCCTCTTCTCTATTATTTTAACCCTTTTATAGCGGTTACGACTTTGGCTACTTAATCAAAATCCTAACCAACTCTAACTTGCCTGAAGAAGAACTTGACTTCTTTGAGATCCTTCGATTGTTTTTTCCTGTCATTTATGATGTGAAGTACCTCATGAAGAGCTGCAAAAATCTCAAAGTAAGGCTTCAGGTGGCATTACCTACAGCAGCACACTGTTCAGACCAAGTGACTGTCATGAGACCCTAGGCTGGGATGTTGTTTTAAACCGTATTTTAAAGTATTACAGTAAATGCAATTATATTATCTGGTCATGTGATTTTTTTTTTCTTGCATACGTAATTTATAGGGAATCCTTTTTTCAGAGCTTCAGTATGTCTTGGCAGAAGGCAGAATTTTCAACAAATTTCAGGCTTAGGTCAGGTTCTTGTCATTGCTTGCCAGATTGAAAATCACAAACCAAAACAAAAATCTGAGGACAGTGAGGCTCTCATATGCACACCAGTGTAAGTTCTTTCTTTCTCCCAAGACGCATAGAATCTGTTCTTACAAGGTGGAATCTAAGGTGGCCAGCGATATGCAGATGTATTCAGTGGTGTGGCAAAAGTTTTTGTTTCCTTTTGGCTTATCTTGTCTAGAAATTATTTTGTCAGTTCTTGTGATAGGATAATGTTCCTAGGATTAAACTACATAGCTAAAAGATTCTTTTTCTGGCCGAAAGATGTCATCTTGTTACAGTTAAGTACTATGGGAAATGTGTAGGTCCTGCCTAGATAGTAGTAATATTTTGACGCTGCATAACATGTATTTTTAAATTCTAAACATTAATTCTTTTTTTGTTTTTGAGACGGAGTCTTGCTCTGTCGCCCAGGCTGGAGTGCAGTAGCATGATCTCGGCTCACTGCAACTTCTGCCTCCTAGGTTCAAGTGATTATCCTGCCTCAGCCCCCTAGGTAGCTGGAATTAACAGGTGTCCATCACCACACCCAGCTAAATTTCGTATTTTTAGTACAGACGGGGTTTTACCATGTTGGTCACGCTGGTCTTCACAGATAATTGAAGATGAGAAGCTTTCTTTTGGCCAGTGTTTACCTTTAATACAGGATATGGTCAGCATATGACTAGAGAAATTTTCAAGAAAGATTATTTTATGTTTGTAGCAGTAGACTTCTGTGTAATCTGAGGGGCTTCCAGTAAGTGAACTTGCAGTAGGGTGTCTCGTACTTGAGAAAGTCAGCCCACCCTGTGAAAGCACTGCATGCCGAGGCCTATGTGTTTTCATCTGACTTTTTTTTTTAATTGACATGTCTGTATAATGACAGTTTTCAGGAACAGGGAACCAAATTATTGCTCATTCTGTGGTGGTTACTGGGAAGTTTCTAAGTACAGATATTCTGAATGTGTCCTGAGCAACCTGCTGTGTTAAAATTCAGGTTAACGACAAAGGTGCTTTTTGACCTATAGTCAGCCATGCTGTTCTATTCAGTTCTATTCTGTTCTCCTAAGCAGCTGCTAATGATACCTAATCCTCGTGCTATTTTTAGCACAGAAGCAACTGCTGTGCAAAGCCTTGTTTGAAGCTGTGATGCACAGAAGGGCCATTTTGCTGGTGGAGGCCTTAACAATTTAGAGAAGAATTTTTGTTTTGTTGTTGGTGTTTCTTTCCTTCACTCTCTACTCTTATTCTCCCCTCCCTTTACTCTCCTTCCCTCTCCTCCCACTTTCTTTCCTGTTACTGTCTTTCTCTTCCTTTCTTTACACTCTCATCTTTCTTTTTTAATCTTAGGAGTATTAACATAGGTGGATTATAGCAGACCACTCTAAGGAGTTGTGTGCATATACTCGTCTTAACTAACAAAACCATAGTGAAGCATTTAGCATATTCTTGATGATTTGGTTATTCATAATGGCTTTGTTTTATAAAAATGAAGTGAAAACTACAAATGGATGGTGGGAAGTTTAAGAAAATATGAAAAAGATAGTTTTATACTAGCTATTCAGATTTACAGTTAATACTGGATTGATAGACTATGAGTGTACTTGATAAATATTACCCTATATATGGTCTGCTTCCCTCCCATATCTAGGAACGTATTTACCTGTCATATGCCCTAAAACATGATGAAGATACATTTTCCCAATTAGGATCTCGTTTTCTATTAAATGATACTTTTTCCGCATTCAACAAATACGTTAGTAATTCACATTCTCTGTTTCTTCCCCCCAATCTTTACAAGATTCACCTTTACATACTAAAGTTTATTTTTATTTTGGTCAGCGTCTAAGTTTATAATTTGTGAATTTAGGCGTTGTAATATTTTTCTCCTTGACAAGCAATTTTTATTTCTTCTAGGGTGGATTACAGGAGGTGGCAGAACAGTTAGAGCTGGAACGGATAGGACCACAACATCAGGCAGGATCTGATTCATTGCTCACAGGAATGGCCTTTTTCAAAATGAGAGAAGTATGAAGACATCACTGCCTTTTTTCTCAGTTGGTTGTTAGGTTGAGAACATTAAAAATCTTGTGGCCAAAGATTTTGGGCAACAAGTACCTACTAAGTAAAGATATAATTAGCGATACCATATGAGTCACATCCACTACACTTAAAAGTATTCAAAAATAAGTCATCTTGAAATGTGGTTCAGAAGGAACCGGGAGAACATGTTCATCATAGAACCAAAAATTTAAAAACATAAACTACCTGAGAAATCATGTAGGCCCAACCATATTATTTCTCAGGTGAGAAAACAGGCTAATAACTTCCATGATTAAACACATTACTAGTGGGAGAACTCCAGAGTTCTTTTCTGACTCCCATTGGTGCTCCTTCTACAAGGCAAGGAATCTTTATATTAGGTTTCTTCTAGCATGGCCCCTTTTAGGCTTTAAACTGGTGATAAACATGTTATTTGCTCATGTCATTTTTCAATGCTTTGAAGATTTTATAGAGAAGAACTCAGGCCTTTTACCGGATTGAGTCTTAAAAGGGGGGTTGAATTCTGAAGGGATCAGATAAATCCAACGTAGTAGTTGAATCAGAAACCACATTAGGAAAACCCTCCTGAAATGGCAAAAGGCAGAGATCAGTTCCTTGGGTATAAAATGTTGGGTATGGAAGAATGAAACTTAACCCATTATCTACTCTTAAGTAATTAGGTGATATGCACAGATACACGTAGCTACAGGTAAACAAGAAAATTGGTTGTGCAAAAACAAGTGAGGTTTTTCTTGACTATAAGTTTTGCCTTCTGCAAAAATTCGCTGTGGATTTGAGTATATTTTCTCTTAGACATTAAATTGACTGAGACTGACAATTTAAAACTTTTTGCAGCAATATATTGATAATAGAAAGCATTAAAGCTGTTCTGCTAAGTAGTGTTGTTGATTCAGAAGTGATTTGGACTATCCATTCATGACACGTAAATATTTTGTTTTGGACTCCTTCCCATTGTTTCATAAGATAATTGAAACAACCTTTTGGATTTTTTAGCTTTGCATTTTAAAAATGTCTTAATGGTTTATTTAACTAAAGGTGGATTTCTGGCACTAATTTATTTTTCTTGGCTTCTTCAAGGACAGTAATAGAGTGCGAATGTTTGGATTTTACTGTCCATGACTTTATGGTTTGATTATTTATAGCCAGCTCAGCCTTGCACAGAGATTTAAGACAGCTTATGAACCTAAACTTTTTTCCCCCACCATCACTGGCTTTCTTCATTCTTGAGTATTGTTAAATTAATGGAATAAATATCTATTTTTCCATGGTGACAAATTCTTATAAAAATGGTCTAAATGGAAAAGACATGCATTTATACACTTTTTTTGTAGTCTTTTTGGTTTCTGAGCTCCGTACTTTTGAGGACATTGGTCTTACTCATTGAACTGAAATGCGTAGCCTCAAAGGAACACCATAGAAAAGAGCCATCATTATTGTCAGTGAACAGTCAGTACTTACATTGCTGAAATATAAATTACAAGTGATTCCTTTTGGTTAAAATTATCTTTTTTTTTCTTCAAAATTCCTTTTTAGATGTTCTTTGAAGATCATATTGATGATGCCAAATATTGTGGTCATTTGTATGGCCTTGGTTCTGGTTCATCCTATGTACAGAATGGCACAGGGAATGCATATGAAGAGGAAGCCAACAAGCAGTCATGACATGAAATAGTCCTTTTTTTATTTTATTTCGAGCTACACACATGCTTGTATATAGGTTTTATCTCTGGTTGAATCCCTTGAACAATAGACAGTACCTTCCCCCGCCCCGCTTTCATGGCCCATTTTATTGTCTGCCTTTCAATACTAAGTATGACCGTTCCTATCTCAGATCTTAATAAAAAGAAAAAAAAACCGCATTCAGGTTAAATTTGGCCTTAATTTAATATACTTGTTAGCAAGCGTGTGTGACAGAGAGTGGGGAAAGCTACATCACTGAATATTTTGATAAACTTTACCTACTTGAGTTTGGATTATTTTTCCCATTTCCTAAATTAACTAGCACTGACTGTAATTTATTTCCCTGTTTCATGTCTCTCCCTTCCATTCTGCAGGAGTTTTAGCTATTTGAGATTGTGGACCATCAGTTTTGCACTTTAGAGAGTGTTTCTGACTCAAAACCTCTGTTTTATCAGAAAATTTGTTTTTTCTTGATCTTAGCTGGAAAAATGACCATCTGCCAACTTTACACAGTATTTACTTGGTTTTGACCCACAGAATATAGCACATTGTGCAAACTGTCGATTCAGCGAAACTTACAAAGACAAGAAACTACTGAGGAGCTTAGTAACTGCTGTTTCTGTACGTAGTGTTTAATCTTCCAAGCACATCTAGTGTCTGTCAGTTTCTAATTGGCATGTGTAGGCTGCTCTGTGACTGAAGAATTTTCAAACCAGCTTTACACCCTTCAGGAAAAATCCCCTGTGATTGGATGTTTAGTATCTACTTAAGATGTTGAAGCTACAGTTATTTTATGATAGCACACTTCCTTGATCTGCTTATTTTTATTCCATCACCATTTACCCTTTTTTTTTTAAAATTTTGTAGCCATACTTATGATGCTCTTGATTTGTTGGTTACACAAATCAATTTTATTAAAATCCAAAGATAAGTCTTTAGGTATATTTTGTACCAGATTAAATTAGAGGACAAAGATTGTGCTTTCATAATTGCTATAAAGGTAAATAATGGAGAAATTTGGTACAAAACAAAAAAAATATATATATATTCTCATATATATATATATATAGCTAATAAAATTACCTGAGGAGTGTAATGCTTGTTTATTTTTTTGTGTATATCTTTGCAATCTATTTTATATATATTGACAAAAGAGACTGTGAAATATTTAGCCATGCAGAATATGTGACCAGACCAGAGCATGTGTAGGAAGACTTTTTGGTAATCATTAACTCCACCCTGAAATGATGGACTACAGGTTATAATGTGTGTTACCTACACTTCAATCAGTAATATTAGCAAATCTCCAAATGTTAGTCACATTGGTTTGTCTCCCTTGTACATTGTTTATTCATGATATTACAGTGCTGTAACTGGGTGGTCCTTTTTAAACAAAACATTATTTGCAAAACAGAGGGTATTATTTGTTTTTAAAGCTTTTGTAAATAAAGGCTTCAAAATGTTTTCTTATAAATGTTGATGACTGGTGATTTTCTTTTGGAAATACTCATTTGGGGGATATTGTTCATTTTTATTTGGGCAAATCAACAAAATTCAGTAACTTCCTTCATTAACCCTAGATGATTATTAGTCCATTAATTGAAAAATCAATCTGAGTTTTCTGCATTTCAGGTGTTGGCTTATTCTTGTTCTTTATGAGTACCTCAACTAGCTAATTAAGGACTGACTTCTGTTTCTCCTTTACAGGAATGCATTTATTCCGAAGGATGTACTTCACAAAGTAAATACATTTGGTATAACTGTGGCTTTTTAAAAAATCTAACACAATGTAGTAAGTTTCCAACTGGCTTTTCTTTTGTCTTCGTAAAAAAGGAAGTGAAGCTTCTTTTTGCTTGTGATTTGTTAGTTGAGAAAACTAATATTTAAATTCTGTTCAACGAATAGCTCAGCTATTCTTTGAGAAATCAATGCTGGATTTGAAATAGGAATGATAAAGATTGCCTTTTTATTAGCCACATAGTTGCTCAATCTCACAACTTGTATCTGTTCTGGCTTCTGTCCCTAAAAAGTATAGATAATCCCTAACTTACTATCTTTCGACTTAATGATTTTTCAACTTTACAGTGGGTGTATTGAGAGGTAACCCCATCAAAAGTTTAGGAGCGCCTTAGGACTGACAATGGGGTTACAGTTTCTACCGAATGTGTATTGCTTTTGCACCATTGCAAAGTCAAAATCTGTAAGTTGAACCATCGTAAATTGGGGGACTGTATGCTGTTGCCTGCATTAAATGCATCTTAGTATTTTTTCAGATGTAAACTCATTGTAGTTTGAGCACCCGTATAGTGTAACTTTCGTAGAGGAATATTTTGACTTTTACTGAGTCTAAGTTTTACTTTTTTATTTTGTTCCAGACAGTCTGAATGTTTGTAAAGTCTAGGTTCTAGATGTAAGATACTTGGGTGATAATTTTTTTAGTGTTCCTGAGCCATTAATTACAGACTCATATATTCTGTGAAATCTACTAGAGCAAGGGTTGTCAAACTATGGCCCGTAGCCAGAATCAGCTTCCTGCCTGTTTTTGTGTGGCCCATGAACTGAAAATGGCTTTCAGTTTTAAATGGTTGGGAAAAATAATCAAAAGACTATTTCCTGACATCTGAAAATTACATGAAATTCAAATTTTAGTATCTATAAGTTTTTATTGGAATGCAGCCACAATCATTTACATATTATCTATGCATACTTTGTTGCTATAATGGGAAAGTTGAGTAGCTGCTACAGAACCTGTGTATGTGTGTCTTGTTTCACGTTGCCACTTGGCAAGCTACAGAATCACAGTGATGCAGATATAACCTGAAAGCATTTGGAATGCCCTGTGTATTGCTAGATTTATTACTTTTTCTGCTACCAGTTTATGGCCTGTATCTCAGAACAAGAAAAGTACCTTGGAATGTTATGCTTCCAAGGCACACTGGAATATGGACTATTTTATTATATGGTGGTACATTGTGTTTATAATGCAGGGACACGGTAACTGGTAAAAGAATAGACTGACTGACAGTATCAGACTAACATCACAATATTCCCAACTCGTGGGAAATCAACAGTCAGAAGAATTAGAAAATTTAAATGAAACA
This sequence comes from Nomascus leucogenys, assembly GCF_006542625.1. Taxonomy (NCBI): domain Eukaryota; kingdom Metazoa; phylum Chordata; class Mammalia; order Primates; family Hylobatidae; genus Nomascus; species Nomascus leucogenys. The sequence continues at coordinate 134,481,298 of NC_044384.1, forward strand.
TCACAGCAAAATTTCACAAAAATAATAAAAATGAGGCTGCAACCAAAATGTTTACAAGTAGCCTATTTGTTAGCCAAGCAAAGAAAACCATTTACTAATGCTGAATTATATCATGCTTGAAGATGATAGATAGTAACCAACCCAAAGAAATGTGTCCAGAGAAAATTAAGACATCAGCCCATTGATGAGAACAGTAGTTTGAAGAATGAGGATTTTGGACACAACATCAAATGACACTGTTAATTCTTTGCCTCTTACTAGTCAGTACTGCCTAGCTTTATTTTTTGAGAAACCGTTGCTGGATTTGAAGTGACTGAAGAATTTGTATGGAACTACAAGTGGGAATATTTTCAAAAAAGTTGTTGATAAACAGTACAACCTGAACTGGAATCTACTAAGATGTGATGCAACTGATGCTGGGAAAAATGCATGGAGCAGAAAAAAAGTTTATTTGGTCGAATTTTAAATCCTGTGAAAATGTAAGTTGTAATAATCAAGTTATTCACTTGATTATTCATCAGCAGGTACTTAGCAGGAAATATTGGTGTTACTGAACTGGTCAACAGTGAACTTCATTTGCTCTTGTGGACTTAACCATCTTCAGTTCCATGAATTTTTTGTGAGAAACAGAAGCTGAATATCCTGATTTGATTTGCCACACAGGCGTTCAATGGCTTAGCAGTGCTAAAGATTTATTTTTAAGTTTTGGGCTCTGGGCTGACATTGAGATTTTTCTGAATGAGAAAAACCATCCTCAACCACTGTTTTTTAACACCGGGTAACTTTGGAAATTAACTTTTGCCACAGACTTGAAAATGTTTCTTAATGAATTTGACCTGAAATTACAAGGTACAACAACATAATATGGTAAATTCATTTCAATAAAAACTAAAATTTAAATAAGATTGTCAAGCTGCTTTATATACTTTCTGTGCTATGAGAAGTCAAAACAGTGCTGTATTGCCAAATCCATTTTTAGTGGATATATTTTCCTGTAGCAGTTTTCTGGACCTTGATGCAGTGCAAAGAAAATTTTTAAATTTTAAAAGCATTTAACTGCAATTGAAGAGTTTCCTCTTAATCTTCTGTTGGAAATGAATCATCTTGAATGAATGACATGCTAAAGGACAAATACCAAAAAGATGAATCCTACAAATGCCTTACAAGTGATGAATATGCTTAACTAAAATCACATGCTCATGGGTGGATCTGTCAGTATTTAGCAGTACCTTGACCTATTTGTGTGAAAAGATTTTCAAAGATGAAATATGTGAAATCTCATTACACATTAGCATTAACAGATTAACATTTTCAATTTATTCCAATGAGGGGATACCAACTTTCAGCCCAAATTGAGCAAAATGTTACATCCCGTCCCCTGCCAAAAAATCCCATTATTCCCATTAGTAGACCTCCATTACTAAAAAAAAAAAAAAATTGTACTCGATATTTTGAGTGAGTTTTCAATTTTTAGAATAAAAATTTTGTGAAAAGTTTCCTTGAGTACCTAAGTTATGTCCTTCATTTTGTCTTAGCTTGCATAGTCTCTAATATTTGCTACCTGCCCTTTTCAAAAAAAAAAAAAAAAAAAAAAAAAAAAAAAAAAAAGGCTTGTCCACCTCTCTACTAGAAGAAACTCAAGGGTCTGTATCTGCCCTGTTTGCTATTTCATCTGCATTGCCAAATGCAGTGGTTCCTCTGGGTAGACAACCTGAGGTAGAATCAAATTATGAATGCATATGTTATCTCATGTCTATAAAATAAATGTGTTAGAATTTATAAATAAAGAGATAGGAAAAATACTGATTATTCTGTGTCGGTGCTTTGTAGTGAAGGCCTGTTCACACATGCCATTTGTTATGTTGGTGTAATTTATATGAGAGTTTCATTTATAACAATGTTACCTGTCATTTATTTTTCTATGAAGACATAGAAATGTAGGACTGTACACATCCAAGCCTTGCAGAATTTTCATTTCAGGTTTTGAAAGTTAAAAAGTGTCACCATAGAGTGAAAATTCCAAGAAAACAAGATTCATGTACATTATCACTAGACAATTTCCATTTGTTTTAAACAGTTTTCTATAGCATTAGTTACATTTAACGTTTAGTATAAAAGCAATTGAGCAATTTCTCTTTAGAAGTCCATTTCATTGCTTTGTAGCCATAGTCTGTAGGTGAATGAACAGCTACATTTCTCCAAAATTACTCTTCATTTTCTTTTTACAGATAAACTGGTCAATACTCTCCTTCCTGGTATGGAGGAATTTTTTGTACACTAGAAGCATTCATGAATATTATCTGCCCTCTTGCTTTATTGTCATAGGAGGGGAAAATCACTGCTGTCACACCCTTCTGTTTTGGCTTTTTCTCCCAAAAGATAAGAATCTTTAGTACCATACCAAGAAATTGGAGTTCCTTTAGCTTCAGACTCTCATCATGGCTTCCAAATTGTTAGGAAATACAAGTTTGCAAGACCCCAAGGGGACTTAATATTTTACATCTTACTAGCCATGTCATAGGTTTTAAGTGCTTTTAATGGGGAACTGTTTCACTCATGCCATATACCTGTTTTGTCTTTCTAAAAAGTTAATACTGTAAGTTGTGAGCAGGTGTCTTGTATCACTGCAAAACCCATGTATAATAAAAACTTGTTCTTGTGCTATATGTGTGAATACAGACTTTTCTTCCATTCATTGTACCCATTTTGGGGCTGTCCTCTACTTCTTGCCTAAGTATATGTTTTTTAAATAACTTCAGCACATTTACATGCTACTCCAAGATTAGTTTATAATTAAGGTTGCTTTTTAAAGTATTCAGCTTTCACACAATAAGTGTTTGATTAGTTCATTTAAGATGTTTTTAATAGTACACTTTGGGGAGCCATACATACTGACAGAAAAAGACACGAAATCTAAACTGACAAAACAGCCTTGCTCTCATAACTGAGAAAAATACAACAGGAGAACTGACGCATTCTGTAGTATCTTTTTAAATTCAGCATCAACAGAATTTTACCTTGAAGCATTACCGTTTTTTTTTTTTCAACTGATTAAGCACCTTTATCCATCAAACAAGCAATATATTAAGTATTACTAATTTCAGGTAGGATTCAGCTCCTTGTCCTGTTAAACCTTCCCTGGAAGATGCAATATAAATCATAGGTTGTTTTCATAAACCATAAAGTAGTACCATTTTTCCTGAGCAATAGGGAACTAGCCATAAACCAGGGCTTACAATAACTTATTAAAAGTTTCCCTTTGGTTTAATTGCTACTCAAATCACTCAGATGATTAGCCTTAACACATTTTCCCCCAATTGTAAACAATACAGAAATACTGAATACTGGCTATGAACATCAAAAAGTTCTATTTTTGAACATTTTTAACCAGTTTGTTTTTGCCCTCACTTTCCTGCAACAACAAAGGTCTGCAAATGATTAAGAGTGTTTTCTGTTGGCATTGCCCAGATTATTGTATTTGAACTTTTTGCTGGTATAAGAACAATTCTCAGAGGGTGTTGGTGATTGAGCTATTAGATACCTGGACTGCATCATCATAGTTCTTTGCTCACATTTCAAGGAGAGTATTTGAGGAAGGAAAAAAAAATGGGTGCCCTGTTTCAGAGTCTCCTGAAACACTGAACATTGTTCTGGGAGATACTTCATATTCATAGTTGATTCACAGGAGTTTCTTTGAAACAAGCCTACTTGATTTCATCCTTTCAGTGATGTCCACTGTTTACAAGCCAGGGCACTACTATAATAAAAAAATAAATCTTATGGAAAAGAGAAAAGGAAAATGCATGGTTTGCAACATTATAAAGTCTAACAATTTCCTGTGTTCTGTAACAAAATAAGCTCCTTTGGTAATTCTAAAGGAAATCTGGTGGGCAACAGATTGCTCAGTTGTAAAATCTAGGTTAATGTTGGCTTCTACTTAATGCTTTTCATGGCGTTACAAGATCAAATTGCTAACACTTGCAATAAAAAGTAGAATCTAGGAATTTTTACCAAGGCAAAGTGAGAAAATTCTAGTGGTATCTTTGTAAAAGAGTAACAAATACTTCAGGTATGTAACATAGTCTCCTTCCACATACAAGAGGAAATCGGTGCTGAACTGGCTAAGTATGTGGAAAAGAAGTGTAAAAACATTTGGGATTAAGCCAGGTGGTTTTCTGCTTTAGGAGAACACGTTTCTGCAGAAAGATATTAAACACGTGTTATTTGTGAAAAATCCACTTGCTGAAATGTCACTTTGGTCAAAATATTCACAGATCAGAATCTGTAGTCTAGGTATGTGGGTGGGATGGTTGTGCTGGAGGATAACTTCATGATTTACAATGTAAACTGCTTTGCATTTACCATTTTCTGAGGTTTGTATCTATGTTTGATCAAAGCATCACTTCTACAAACAAGTATTTGACAATATAAGTAAATACCAAAGGATACAGTATGACTTCAGAATCAGCCGAGCCCGTTTATATGTATTTCAAAATAGAGAAAATCTGCTAGTTTATAACATAATGGAGTAACACTTTTTTCATGTTTTCTTGAAGCATGAATCACATGATTGCGTGCCTAATTTTTTTATAAACATGATTTGTATCTTTGATTTCCCTAGTTAAGAGTTTGTCAACATATGCCATGTTTCCAATAGTTGTCTTTTGATTACAGTGTACTTGAGTTTTATAGTCTGTTTCTAATTATCCTCAGAATCACTTAACTCCTACGAAGTAAATACCTTATCTTCTCACCACCCCTCCCCCAAAGACCTATGTTATGGCCACATTGAAGACATGAATTTTGCCATTAGTAGCTCTAATAAACTATTAGGAAAATTTATGCTTAAAATAATTTACATTGTCAGTGCAAAGGCAATTTCTTATAGACAGATAATGAAGGTGATCAACCACTTTATTAGGGTATATTAGGAGTGAATTCATGGATATGAACTTCATTGAATGCATCATGATTGTATTCAGATGCAACTGTTCTTTAATATATCTTTGAAATAACAATCCTCTTCCCTACATAATAGCAAATAACTAACGTATATGAAGCATTGGTACACTATTTTTAATGCAAAATTTCTTAAATCTTGATTCCTATATAGTAAAATCTATAAAAACAAAAATCAAAATTATCAGTTTAATGGACAATAAGGACAGCTGAAGTATGTGTCTTCGAGTTCGAGTTAAGCCATTAAATTTTTAAAAGTAAATACTTAAAGGTAAATTTTATATAAATATGTACAAAATGTAGATCTATTTAGCACTTTGTTCACTCAGATAAATTTATATTGCATATCTAATGAGATATGCAATCATCTCCAAAAACTATAACTCCTATAATTCAAAACAAAACAAACCAACCCTTTAAAGGTTATTCACTATATGAAAACAGAAATGGAACAACTACAACAATGAAATTGTTTGAACTTTTTCGAATTTGATTCTAATGTGTATTGACATATATTTAATTATATAAAAGACTGTGGGAAAGGGGCATTAACAGTACTCTAGCAGAGTAAAGGATAAAAATCCCTCTTTTTCCCCTAGCTTCCAGTTTGACAAGAGGGAATACTTAATCGAATCCTGTCCACAAAAACAGCTAACAGTACTGTGCTTTGAAGAAAAAAAAACAAACCTGACTTCATATAATTCTTAATACATCCTGTGCTGCTGTTGGTTTTAAGACTTCCAGCAGTAGCTACAGGTTCCAGTCTGGCACTTTAGGTATTTTAAAAAATAACCAAAACGTGCTCTAAAATGAAAGTTAAAATGTTATCCTATTTTCTGAGATTTCTTGAAGCAGATTGTCAGATGAAACTCTTTAGCTTAAAACAAATCTGTGAAAGACTGCAGATTTTTCTATTGTTTAAAGAATTGCACTCAAACTACACAATGGACTTGGCTGACATTGTTTCTTCCATAAGCACAATTAATATAAAACTATAGTTTTAGGAAGGATAAGTAATTGCAATGATCCTTTATTCCATTATCCTCTGGCCTTCTAGTTTATTTTGTGTTGAATGTTTGGTTTACCAAAGATTTTGAAAAGTTTATTACCATTTTCTCTTTGATTACCAATTACTTAGTTGGTCCAGTTTTAAAAGATAATCTGCTTTAAATTCTCAAAATCAGTACCAAAAAAGCATACAGAGTATTATTCTAATTGTTAACATTTACATAAATTATACTGGACTCAAATAAAAAAACTTTAAATAGTGCATACAAGGCACAAGAGCTTATCATATTTACTGAAGCTGAACATTCTGGCATCAACAAACACACCACTTTAGTTTATCTCAAACTAAATTTCCAAACAGCATGCCATTTCAGTTCATGTTGAACTAACTTTCCAAAAGTTGTATGATTTTTATTTAATAATTTGCATAATTTAATCGTAATAGGTGTTTAAGGAAAAATATAGTTTACCTGTCATCATTTTGATGAGACGAGAAAGAAATAATACAGATATCACTGGAGGGTAAATCTATTGACCTATTAGGAATTCTTAAGAGAAATTCAATATTTTTACTATGTTCAACAGGAGAAATAATCTAAAAAGAGATTTTTAGAAAGCCAAACTGACAAAAGAATGTCATAAAACAATCTTCATAATTGCTATCGTAAATTTCCTCCCAATTTAAGAAGATTAGAAGAAATGAAAATATATTTCTGATGTAATAGAAATGTACTGTATTCTGACAAAAGTATTCTAGCCAACTGCTTTGAGAGCTCAAGCTTCAATGTCCACACTTATTTTCCAGCAGAGAACAAAAGGCTGGAATTAAGTGAGGCAAAAATGGTTGATGATCTTCAACTGCAGGCCACCTGGACTCTGTAATGAATTCATAATTATTACAGTTCACAGTCTGAGGCTGGATTCACATCAGAGTAAAAAAAAGAAGTATGGTTTGCCACTTCCACCTTCTTAAAGGTAACAAGTTTTATGAATAACGCTTATCATTATAATGTGACTTGAAATCTCTGAAATCTTAATAGTCTCGATTTTCAGATTCGGAAAATCAGATGATTAATGGAGTTTCTATGTGATAAACTGTGCTACCCATATATCTGGGTAAAGACTGGTCCTTGGATTTATTCCAAGTTTTTCGGAGAAGATGTTTTCCCCATTGATTAATAAACCAGAACTACTTTTAATATTTAATAGGAATTTGTGTTACTTGTAACAATGTGTGTATTGGATCCAAAACGTTATATTTTAAGCAATGGCTTAGAGAGAACTAATCAATTCATATTCTGTATTTCCAGCCAAAGGGACATAGGCACAACTGACTGGTGGCACCTTCCTGTGGGAAGCCTCTTCCATCCATCTACAGCATTGATACCTTGAAATGAAACAGAAAACATGAAACTACTGTGTTAACCATAAACACGCAAAACAAACCGACTCATTTCATAATCTGTTTCAATAGCATCCCTCATTCAAAACTCTTTACTATGCTAGCAGGCTCAGTGGACGTGTTCTTGAATACGGACCTCTACATCAATACTGCTCAAACTTTAATACGCATATACGAGAGGATCCTATTAAAATGCAAAAAAAAAAAATTGCAGACTCTGATTCGGTAGGTCTAGGGTAAGGCCTAAGATTCTACATTTCTATCAATCTTCCAGGTCATGACAATGTTGCTGGTTTGGGGCTACAATGTGAGTGGCAGGGTTCTATGTTGTTAGTTCTGCATTCATCTGAGGCTGAATGGAGTTTAGGAGTGGCAACTGAGTCGGGAAGGACATTTAGGGAAATGATTTTAAAACTTCATGTGCATAGAAGCACAGCTTTGTTTCATTTTGTTTTGTTTTTTGAGACAGGGCCTCACTCTGTCACCCAGGCTGGAGTGCAGTGATGCGATCTCTATCTCAGCTTACTGCAAATTCCGCCTCCCTGGCCCAAGTGATCCTCTCATCCTCCCACTTCAGCCTCCGGAGTGGCTGGGACCACAGGCACATGCCACCACACCCAGCTAATTTTTTTTCTTTTTGTGTTTTTGGTAAAGACGGGGCTTCACCATGTTGCTCTGGCTGGTCTTGAACTCCTTAGCTCAAGCAATCCGCTTGCCTTGGCCTCCGTAAGTGCTGAAATTACAAGTGTGAGCCACCATGCCCGGCCAGCATTTTTTATTTATACCATATGATAGGAAAGGTTGGTAAGCTAAATTTAATTTACTTTTTAGTACTAACTATGGGTTTAGGTACATTATAACCATCTGGAAACTAGTGAACAAACAAATATTTTATAAAAAGGTGACATCATTTACTATTGTAGTTCAAAAATAGGAGAAAAAATATGACGTTTTTTCATGTGTTTTTTTTTTGTTTTTTTGTTTTTTTTCTTTTTAGAGTCTTACTCTGTCACCCAAGCTGCCAGGCTGGAGTGCAATGGCACGATTTCGGCTCACTGCAACCTCCGCCTTCTGGGTTCAAGCAATTCTCCTGCCTCAGCCTCCTGAGTAGGTGGGATTACAGGTGCGCCACACCACACCCGCCTAATTTTTGTATTTTTAGTAGAGATAGGGTTTCACCTTGTTGGTCAGGCTGGTCTCAAGCTCCTGACATTGTGATCCACCCATCTCAGCTTCCCAAAGTGCTGGGATTACCAGGCGTGAGCCACCGCGCTCGGCCAATATGAAGATACTTAATATAAATAAGGCACATCAATATCACACTATTATTTGATATAAATACAACTGGAATGAATTGAAAACCTGAGATGTAAAGCAGGAAAAAATTATTTTTAAAAGTCTAGTTTCTATTAGCTACTTTAGGGAAAGTTTAAGAAAACAAAACATGTTACTGCAACTGGTTATATCAATAGAATAGAAAACATTACATCAGAAAATCAGGGGTTTACTTTTAGATCTATAGCGCTGATTCATGCTGTCATTTTGTGATTATGACTACTAATGTCATATTTGAATTAATAAAATCAAGTTACTGTCAAATTTTAATTTCAATGTTTTTATTTTGTCACTTATCCATCAAATCTTGAGAACCTACTATGTGTCTATGGGTCTGGCATTGTGCAAGGTGTTGGAGATAAACAACCACAATACTGGTATTGTGTCAAAATACTGGGAAGTCTCGATGGCTTTTATATAATATTACCATGTAAATATGTAAAACACTTAACACACAGAAAAATTCCTAATACCACTGACCTTGAAAACAACGGTTATTGCAACTGATGATTTCAAAATATTGAAAAAAATCCTGTGAAATTCTATGTTTTACAGAACTATGTTCTGTATAATATTTTATTTGTGGTATTGGCTAGTGACTCATATTTGCTATAGCTACATTCTAAAATTACATTCATAGTTACATTCTAAAATTATTTTTCAGAAATTTAATAATGTCTCTTTGCTATTTAATTAAATTCAGATGAAATTTTCACTATTTTAACCAGTTATGGTCAGTCTGACCTATTGTAGCATCAGGTATTCAGAGCTGATCCTGGTCTTCCCAAAATCAGATACTAGTCAGCTGGCAAATTGCCAGGTCAGCATTTTGCTGATAATACATGGCTAATTTACCAAAACCAGAACAGACAAATAAAAACAGATATACATGAGCTTTGATGCAAATCTTTTTGTTTTACAAGTGAATCTCTTGCTTTTCATAGACTTTAGGATTCTAGATTGCCGTTTTGTAAACAGAGAGTTATCTTGCTATCTTTAATATTCAGCTCTGTAAATTGTTTATTATATAGTTGTTTGTTCCAAAGGGGTTCCTTATTGTAGCTTTTTATTGACTGCAGGCTTACAAACAGATAATATTTTAAAGAAACTGATTTGGAACTGTAGGTTTAAAAAAAAAGAAGGCTTAAAGAAGATGATTTAGAACACCTATTATTTTAAGGTTAACACATGCTACGCGGCCCTACTATGACCCAAAAATGGGAATGACAGTGTGCTAACGAGTACATTAATGATATATAATTACATTGCACTTAGACTTAGTGAACGTTTCCTAATGGATGGTCAAGGATATGACCATTGTATATTCTGAAAGATGAAGAAAAATTAAAAATAATTATTCTAATTTCCTATAAATGACAAGATAATTTTTATGTACAGTTCAGTATTTTAGGATTGATCCCTACCACTTAATGCATTACTATAAAATGACTTTTGTTCATCAACTTATTTCTATAATTAATCAAGTTAACCTAAATACCAGCTAATACTGAAGCTAGGTCTGTACTCAGAAGCCCCAGCATGGCTAATGCAATCTCACAAGTCAGGTAAAAGATCTTCTATATGAGTCACTCACAAATTATTAAAAACGTTTATGGAAACTATTTGCCCTAAGAAAATTAGAAGACTGTTAAAAACATAAAACAATAAAGGGAAAATTATCGTACTTTTATGAAGTATGAATTTATCTTGCTTGAGGAGTTAAGTCTCATTCTCCATGGTTAATGCAGGATTGCTCATACCTTAATGAAAGAATATAAGTTAGCATTTTTGGTTGCTTTTGAACAAATAGGCAGAAACTTGTTATTCATCTATGAATTATGAATCCCTTGGTAGACTCCCAAAGGTGCCTTGTACATAATAAGGGTATGTATAAGATGGTTATATAGAAACACACACACACCCCTTATACAGTGTCAGTTACAACCACTATGTCTCTCCCACACACACGAAACACTAAAAACAGAAATATACATCTGAGGGAGTACAGTAACTAATAATGAAAGATATATTGACCCACACTGCTCACATCAGCTTACATCAACGTTTCCAAATTCTTCCTCTACCAACCTCATTCTGGTCAAACCAATCTTTGAGCACTTTCTCATCTCATTTTTCTTGTTTCTTTTCCTTCCTATACATCATCCTTTAAACTTTAAGTAGTTCTTCGTTTCATCCATCCAACTAACAAAAAAATTAATCGAACATGCCAAAGAATTATAATAGCACGTGAAAATCAAGAAACCACTGCTATGTTAATATAAATTATATAAGATGAAACGTGAATCTCTTCTGGATGAAGAGGAGTTCTTTGTTTTTCCACTTCTCAACAATTGACCCCCAACTATTTATCACTTCTCTGCCTCTAACAAAACTGATGGATTCAAAGAACAAATTGGTGTCATCAACCGTTGTTTAGGCAATGCCTAGTCCTTGCCATAGATTAGAAAGTGAAATGGCATGTTTGAAGGTTGAGAGAGTGACCAAATTATGAATAGTCAAATCATGGGACCCTCTGGGAGGCAAATATATTTATTAAAAATAAGGCTACTTAAAGAAAGTTTATATTTTAGGAGAAGATGACTGGTAATATATTAAATAATGACTAGAATATGTACTCAGGATCATCCATTTGTTTTTCGCTACCACTAAATCCCAGAGGTTTCTTCAAAGTCTCGTGCTGCCTGACTTCGGTTCATTACACTTTAAAACGTTGACTGGTTTATTTGAAAAGACTAGAAACGAAGGAGAAAAGGTTAGTGTCAATCTGAAGGCTTTCTGGCTAATAACGCCTTAATCGTAGATGTATGGCTTTAACTCCTTTATGTGGACAACACACATATATACACACACATGCATGTATGATCACCCTATTTTGTCTACTCCTCACCAACACTGAGAAACAGGTAGTCTTTTGAAAAGAACGAAGCTAAGTCTAAAAGATGTTAGGTAACGTAACACATATCACACCCTACTAGGAGCCCAAATTAGGATTTTTAAATCAGGTCTGACTTCAAAGCCTTGCTTGTTCCTTGCTAACAAACTACACTGACTGAAGAAAACAAAAGATTAAAATCAACAACAGTAACAAGAGGAATGTGAGTGGGATATGAAGAAATCGCAGGCAGTTGAAGTTATGGTAATTACACAATAACTTTACTTAGACATTTTGAAATTGTACAGAAATCTTGGAGTAAAAGAACTGAATAATTTAAGGTCCTTTTCAGTAGACATTTTTCTATCTTCTATCTGATTTGATTGTAGTTTTTTCATTTTTATACTTTATATTTTGAATTTACTTCTATCATTTTATTTGAGGAATGGTGATAAAGATTTGGTTCTTTAAACAGAAAGAAGGCAATGCAGATCCATCTTTCACAAAATGATTTTCTGCTGCTAACAGGTATTAACGAACCTCGTGAGTAGTTCTTTGAAAATAATTCTGAATTTAAAATGGAAGTCTGACTCCAAACTAAGCAAACGCCTGTAGGTAATATAATTGATATATTTTTTAACCACGTTTACCTTCTAAAAATAAAATATATCAAAAGACAGCCAAACAAGCACACCCTTACCAGCTTTGCATTTTCCTGGGTTTATGCTGCTCTCCGTCCAAGACTGAGAATCAGTAAGAAGGTGGCTCTGGGACTCTCTCAATGGCTTTGCAGGAAACTGATGGTTTTCGAGACTGAATAATAATTGAATAATCATCAAAATCATCATAAGCTAATTTTTGATAGTAAAGTTGATTGTTTCTCAATGTATGGAACCAAAACCACTTGCAATGCAAGATGACTGCAGGAGGTACCCAAAATAATGTGGGGAATACAAGAATAAGACATTAAATAGCACTGACTTGCGGTGAGAAAAGTGTTCTCTCTTCAGTCTCTTTTCCTTCTTCTGCTTACAATAAGATGATAATCTCTAAAACTGGCAAATCTCCAGAGAATAGTCCTGAGCCCCAGGCTTTAGCAGGTAGTTAGAACTTAATAATAGTATTTTATTATCAATTTTATGTATGTATTTATTTTTGAGGCAGAATCTCACTCTGTTGCCCAGGCTGGAGTGCAGAGGTGCGGTCATGGCCCCAACCTCCTTGGCTCAAATCAATCCTCCTCCATCAGCCTCCCAAGTAGCTGGGACCACACCACCACCCTCAGCTAATTATTTTGTTTTTTTTTTTTGTAGAGTGGACTCCCTATGGTGCCCAGCCTCATCACAAATGCCTGGTCTCAAGTGATCCTCCTGCCTTAGCCTCCCAAAGTGCTAGGATTACATGCATAGGCCACCACACCTTGCCTATTTTTAAAGTTATATTCTATTTATAGAAAGTTATGCCAGTTTCTCATTTATGAGAGTGGTATAAACTTTGGTTTAAAAAAAAGCATAAGTGCCAATTTAAATACAGAAAAATATTAATTTTGTAAGTGATACGTGGATATGGAAGAAAATATGAATGTGATGGTAGGAAGACAAAGTTGAGGAAAAACTGGCCTACAGCTTCTAAAGTGGTCTAAATGGTCTTGAACAGAATTTTCTCTATCTTCTTCTATAAAACTGAAACAACAAATTTGAGCGAACTATCTTGCAGGAATATAAAAAACATCTGAAATTATCAGGTCTTACAAACCCAATGTTCAGTCTGGGGAATAAGGAGTCTTGTAAGAAGAATTTTCTTTAAAATTTACGTGGAAATGCCATACATCAACAGATTGGAGGGCATGAAAAAGTATACATAAAAATATTTCACTTAGGAAACATTATCGGCATAGAAACTATTAGTGATGTTTTAGAATGTTCTGAAATAGTAATTGCAATAGTATTCAAAAGAAACAACTTAAAATTCTTTCAAGAATAATTTCACATATTTGAGTTCAATTATATATAGTAACTATTATGTTTTAAAAGGATATACGGGTATGCTTTTTCTTAATTACCTCATATCTAAAATTTTAGAATATTTCAATTTTGTGCAGCTTTAACAACTCCTTATTAAAATTTTGGAGGTAAATCTTAAAAAATAGAAAACAGCATATCTCCATACAGGTTTAAATATATTATATAAAAAATCTTACTTTAATTCTTATTATTCTTCAAGAAAGGGACCATGTAACAGGTACAGAAGACTAACTAGATCCTGGTTTAGGGACTCTGAAGATTCATTACTGCTAACAGGACTCTAGCAAAGGGCAAGAATCCATTCATTCAACAATATTTATTGAGTACTTGTCACTTTAATAAACAAAGTCTTTGTTCTCATGGAAATTTCACTGTTACTGAGGAAGAAAAATAAATAATACATATATATATATACGAATGAAGTAAGTCAGGTGATAATAAGAGCTATAACAATCAAAAAAATCAGGCTGGGCACAGTGGCTCACGCCTGTAATCCCAGCACTTTGAGAGGCTGAGGCAGGTGGATCACTTGAGGTCAGGAAGTTCGAGACCAGCCTGGCCAATATGGTGAAACCCCATCTCTACTAAAAATAGAAAAATTTGCCGGGCATTGTGGTGTACATGTAATTCCAGCTACTGGGGAGGCTGAGGCAATAGAATTGCTTCAACCTGGGAGACAGAGGTTGCAGTGAGCTGAGATCACGTCACTGCACTCCAGACAGGGTGACAGGGTGAGACTCTGTCTCAAGAAAAAAAAAAAATCAGTGTAACAGGAAATGGCGGAGAAACTTACTATTTTACAAAGGGTTATCAAAGATTGCCTCTATTCTGAAGTTACGCCTGAACAGAATATAAATAAAGAGAAGACACAGCTCACTCAGATCTGGAGGAAGAATGGTAAGGAAAGGGAATTAGCAAGGACAAGGCACTACATAAGGAACATGCTTGGTCCATGTGAGGAACAGCAAGATCTGTGTGTCTGAGGATTGTGAGTGAAAGGAAAGTAAAAAAGAATGACATCCAGAAGGCCAAGGTAAGAGGACTGCTTGAGCCCAGGAGTTTGAGGCTGCAGTGAGCTATGATCACAAAACTGCACTCCGGCCTGGGCAACAGGCAGTTAACAGAGACATTTTATTATTATAACAGAGACATTACTAACTTGCTTTAATAGAGACAGGAAGACCCTGTCTCCATTAAAAAAAAAAAAAAAAAAAAAGAATGACTGTCTGGGGTCAGATCAGACAGTCTTGTTAAATGATGGAACAGACATTCATTAGCTTTTATTCCGAGTAAGATGGGAAACTAATAGAGCTTTCAGCAGAAGAGTGACACAATCTGACTTGTATTTTGAAGGGAAAATAGACTGGAGTGGGGCAAAAATGTTAGAACAGTTAGAAAAGTACTGAAGTAATCCATGGGAGCAGGGATGAGGGCTAGGACCAGGAAAGCTGTCTTGTAGGTGGTGAGAAAGTATTCAGATTATAGATATACTTTAAAGAGACATCTGATAGGATTTGCAAATGAAGTAAATACAAAGTAACTGAAAGAGAGGAATCCGGGATGATCCCACAGTTTCTAGCATGAACACGTGGGAGAATGGAGGTCACTAATACTGATATATGGAAGCACGGAGGAGATTCCGGTTTAGGGTGGTGATGAGGGTACACATGGCTGGGAATGAAATTCAAAGTTCTGCTCTGAACCTGTTTAGTTGGAGATGATTTTTAGGTGTCCACGTGGGTATGTCAAGTAGACAGCAAGATATTCAACTCTGGAGTAAGGAAGAGAACAGAACTTGCCACGAAAATTTTATATGGGCTTAACATGGGAGATAGTAGAATTCTGCAGAAGAAAGAGACTTTAGCTGTCTAAATCTGACCTCAACATTCAAAGGAAAGGAAACAGAGGCCTCAAAAGATTACTTAACTTCTTCAAGATCACCTAGTTGGGTAACAGTGTCAGAACTAAGATTTCTCCCAAATCTCATGGTGCCCTTAGTGGAAGGAGAAATATTATCTCTAAAACCAAAATAATTTCTTAAATTATTAAAAAAGCACAAAGGGCAAAAAAGTATTATAAACTACTACTGAATTTTGTAAAAGCTTGAAACATTCTAAATAATTTATTAAAATCAGATTTTTCTGCAATGAGGTATACGAAAAACCATAAACATTTATCTCTGTGGGATTTTCAAGCCCAAATGCACAAGGCATGATCTAGTAAAAAACTCTGATGCCCTTGAATGTCCCTGTGAAATATATACACCGGGCCCCTTCACTAACTGGTAGGGTCTGGCCTGTACATGGCTCACTCTAGGGATGGGGTGACAAATACCTTTCATCTCTTTTGACAATTTAAAAGGATTTTAAATATAAATTCCTTTTAAATTTAATTCCCAATTTAAAAGGGCAGAGGCAGGAGGATCACTTGATCCTGGGCGGTCATGGCTGCAGTGAGCCATGATCACTCCACTGCACTCCAGCCTGGGTGACAAGTGAGACCCTGTCTCAAAACTAAAACAAAAACAAACAAACAAACAACAACAACAAAAAGAACTTTAGAATGGCTACCAGGAACACTGCCTTGAGGCTTATGGGGTCACTCCAGGCCCCCTGGGAAAAAGTACTGTGATCAATAAGAAATGTTCAATATGGAGTGTTGGTGTGGATACTGTGTGTGTGTGTGGCACTGCAGCAACTAAGAAAAGCTCTAACATTTAATGAAGAATTATATTATGGTTATGCTTTTGCTACTGGCTTTCATTGAAAAATTGGAGGAATGGTTACACTCAAATCTGTCACAAAGATATAAAAACTGTTGAAAATTCATATGCAGCATTTTAAAAGTTTAAGTAATTTTTCCTTTTGCCAGTTAGTAGCACATTCAGAATCAAATGTCAGGTCTTTCTGTGGCCATCCTCAAATTATTGATAGTCTCGAATGAAAACAAACTTAAAGCTGGAGCAAAAGCCTCCAGACAATGAATTTCCAAGACTCTGGCTTCTCTCTCCACAGAAATGGCTCAGATAATCCTTAGAGGTCTTCCAAGGGCACTAAGTCCATAATATACATTAAAATGGAATTGTGAAGAAGGTGTCTGGGATCCATTTGATCTCCAAAAGCCTCAAGTTTCTTTACTCTAACAGTTATCACAGAGAGGAAAGACATGGCGGGTCAGAGGAGATTTTACCCTGTCTGCCTACCTGAGCAGTGGGTAGCTAATTTTGACTTACATTTTTTTTTTCTTTTAAGCACTACATTTAAAAAATAAGATTTCAGTCAACCAAAACGTATAGAGAAGTAACACCTTTTTACTCACACTTAGATTAATAAACCATTTTACAAGTATAATTGAAGCTTCCAATGTATCCCTCCTCAATCATACTTTCTTTTTTTCCCTCATTTCAAGTCGAAACCATTGCAGTAAATTTTCTTATGGTCTTCCATTTTTTTTTCAAAGGAACATATAACCAAAAGACACAATATAGTAAAATATAGTATTTGAAAGTAAAATGAAAAAAAAAATATGAGATTACTTTTTAGCTGTGGAATTCAGCCCCGCGGGAGTAGATGCTTGTTCAGGATCCTGGTTAACAAGGCAAGTTGGAAAGGAGCAGCCATCACCTAGACTAGAATTAAAATAAAAATTTAGAACTGAACCATAGAAAAGACAACAGAGTGAAACCCTGCCAAAATGCTGATGTCCGAGAGCAGAACATGCTATACTCTAGGCAAAAAAATGTGTATTACACATTGAGTTCAACACAGTGTTTAGGAAGATGATGAATTAACTGACTTCCACACTGATATTATGGTGAATCATAGAATAATATTTTTTAAAAATAAGAGTTCCTACACAGAATTACAAGCCTATGGAACTAGAGGCTTTTCCTGAAACTATCTTTTGCTGTATTATTTTCATTAAAGTCTGAAAATTTTCAAAAAAGTACCTTGAAAAAATGGGTAGCAACCAGTACTTCTTCTCATCACCAAAAACTTGTCGCATGTTTTTACTGAAACCCAAGCTGAATCCATTCTTATCTGTTCCATGTCGAAATACTGGACTTCTGAATGCCTCTAAAAAAAGACGGTAAAGGAATCGCATGAGTAAAGAACATATTTACTAGCAATCCTGAATATTAAGCAACAATTGAAGTAAATGAAGAAACTCTGAAAATCAATGGCTGGCTGACTGTGAGTGCTTATGTGCCTGTCAACAGCCCTGAAATACAGGGTGTCCATTCTGTTTTAAAATGTCATAAGATATATCTATTTTAATTTTAAAATACGCCTTTTTATTATAATAGTACATGTGCATTGTAGAAAATTAGGAAATACAAACTAGCAAATAAACTAAAACTGCATCTTCTGGATCTTTTGATCAACAGATAGATAAACGGATGGATCCATAGACATAGATCTACAAATCTACGGGTGTATTTTTTAAAAAAACCAAAATCAGACTATCTTTTACATACATTCTAAAACCTTTGTTTTTAAGTAAATCCATTTTATTTTTTGAGTCAGGGTTTCACTCTGTTGCCCAGAGTGGTGTACAGTGGCATGATCATAGCTCACTGTAGCCTCGAATTCCCAGGCTCAAGCAATTCTTCTGCCTCACCCTCCTGGAGCAACAGGTGCCATGCCACCATGCCTGGCTAAGCATTTTCCGATTTCGTTGAAATTGGTTCTCATCTAATAAAATTTTTCCAGCTGACTATAAAATGTACTTTTAAATTAGTCTGTCCAAACCAGGATCCAGTCCAGAACCATGTATTGCATCTGATGATGCTCATTCTGCATGTGAAAGCTGGTTCGGAGAGGCTCTGGGACTTGCCTAAGGTCACACAACAAACCCACGACAGAGTGAGACTTGAATAAGGTCATCAACATTCCTTCAAAAATATTACATTTTCTTCTTGAATCATGCTGAAATGCAAAATCTAAAATTTTGGTTTTGGAATGTAAACATGGAGGTATAATCATTTTCTCCATTAAAAAGAAAAATCTAACCAGCAGAATTAGGCGCTATGAAAAAATGTGGTCATTTGCAAGATCCTTAGCATTCTTCATCCTAGGATACATAGCTTTTTCTAAAACATTTCATAGGATCATATTATCCAGGGGAAGTCCTTTCAGTGCTACAAGTTAAATCTAGAAGTTTCCAGAAGTTAAAAACCTCTAGAAACTATAAATTTACTTTTGATGAATTATAATTTAACTGCCTAACAGATAATCTGAAATAAAATTCCTGGGCTTAGAAATTACTTTATCAGTATTTTCACCCTAATAGTATTTGGTGTAATGATTTCATTTCAGAATTCCATAATGTTTCATTTCAGAATACTGAAAATGAACACTAATTGACTGCCCACTGTAATTAATCCGCATTGCATATTATAATAACTGAAGCTCACAGCTTGGAGTGTCCTTTATGATCATAAGCATGTGTGGTCCTGGTTGCATTCTCAATCTCCTAACCTTGGCCTAGAAACTCTACATAGCTTAGTCCTTGCTCACCTCTGAAACCTCATTAATGTATTTCTCAATCTTTAGCTTTCTCTGCTTCAGCCACCATGGAGTGTTTCTCAAATATTCCTAGCTTTTTTTCTCTTTTCCTGTAGGGTCTTTTATTTTCAATTGAGGTGAAATTCACAGAGTGTAAAATTAGACTTTTTAAAGTGAACAATTCAATAGAATATATTCACAATTTTGTGCACTTCCCACCTATATCAAATTTCTAAATATTTTTATCACTCCAAAACAAACTCCATATCCATTAAGCTGTCAGTCCCTACTCCCCCATTTCTTCATTCCCTAGTAATCACTAATGTGATTTTCCTCTACAGATCTATCTATTCTGGATATTTCATAAAAATGGGAATCATATAATATGTAACCTTTTGTGATTGGCTTCTTTCACTTAGCATGTTTTCAAGGTTCATATATGTGTAGTATGTATCAGGACTTCATTCCTTTTTATGGTTAATATTCCATTGTATAGAAATGCCACATTTTCCCCATCCTTGGATGGGCATTTAGGTTGTTTCGACCTTTTGACTATTGCGGATAGTGCTGCTATGAACACTGGTATACAAGTATCTCTTTCAGTCCCTGTTTTCAATTCTCCTGGGTATATACCTAGGAGTGGAGCTGCTGGTTCAGATGGTAATTCTATGTTTAACTTTTAAAAGAACTGCCAAGCTGTTTTTCACAGTGGTGGCACCATTTTATATTCCCACAAGCAAAGTAGGAAGGTTTCAATTTCTCCACATCCTCACCAAGACTTTTTAAAAAAATTGCAGCCATCCTAGTGAGTGTAAAGCGGTACCCCAAATGTGGTTTTGATTTGCATTTTCCTAATGACTAACGATGTTGAGCATATTTTTCTGTGCTGGGATTTACCAAACAACAAATAAATGATGGAGTGAGATTTGAACGAGGTCATCAACATTCCTTCCATAATACCACATATTCTTCTTGAATAATGCTGAAACGAAAAATCTAAAATTTTATTTTCCCCTTTTGTATATTTTCTTTGGAGGAATGTTTGTTTAAATGTCTATTCAAATCCTTTGCCAATGTTTTAACTGGGGTGTTTGTATCTTTTTGTTGTTGAGTTACAAGATTTCTTTGCATATTCTGGATAGTAGGGCCCTTATCAGATAATGAATTGGAAATATTATTCTCCTTCTGCAGATTGTCTTTTTACTTTCTTGTGTTTTTTAATGCATGTAAGTTTTTAATTTTGATAGTGTACGTTTCGTATTTTTTCTTTGTTGCTCATGCTTTTGATGTTACATCTAAGAATTCATTATTATTTTCAAAGTCCTGAAGATTTATCCCTCTATTTTCTTCTGAAAGTTTACAGTTTTAGCTCTTTCATTTAGGTCATTGATGCATTTTGACTTAATTTTTGTGTGTCATGTGAGGTAGGGATACAAGTTTATTTTTTTCCATGTGGATACTGAGTTGTCCTCACGCAACTCAAAGATATTATTCTTTCCCCACTAGATGGTTTTGACACCCTTGTCAAAAATCAGTTGGCTAAAGATATATGGGTTTATTTCTGGACTCTAATTCTATTTTATTTGTCTATATGTCCATTGCTATGCCAGCACCACACTGTTTTGATTACTGTATGCTTTATAGTAAGTTTTGAAATCAAGAATGTGAGTCTTGCAGGTTTGTTCTTTTTTTGGTTAATATTGTTTTGATTATGTGGGGCTTCTTGCAATTCTACATGAATTTGAGAATTGGCTTTTCCATTTATGCAAAAAAAGCCATTACAATTGCAATGAATCTGTAAATCACTTTGGGTATTATTGCCATCTTAACAATATAAGGTCTTCCAAGTCCATGAACATGGGAAGTCTTCTTTAATTTGTTTCAGCAATGTTTTGTAGTTTTCAGTGTGCTAGTAGTGTTATATGTACCTTCTTGGTAAATTTATTCCTAGGTATTTTATTTGTTTAGATGCCTTTTCAAATGGAATTTTCTAAATTTCCTTTTTGGATGGTTTATTGCTAGTGCACAGAAATATAACTGATTTTTTTCCATCCTGATCTTAAATCATGCAAATTTCATATTTTGCTTATTAGCTAATCATTTTTATTGTGAATTCCTTAAGGTTTTCTATACCTAAGATCATGTTATCTGTAAATTAAAATAGCTTTACTTATTTCTTTTTGATGCCTTCATTTATTTTCCTTGAGTAATTACTCTGGCTAGAACTTAGGTACAATGTTGAACAGAAGTAGGGAAAAGGAGCATCCTTGTTTTGTTTCTGATCTTAGAAAGAGGGCTTTCAGTTTTACACTATTGTGTATAATGTTAGGCATGCATTTCTCACAAATGCCCTTTATCTCCTCATCAGGTTGAAGGAGTTCCTTTCTTTTCCTAGTCTAAGTGCAATTTTTCTTAATCATGAAGGCATGTTGGATTTTGTCAAGTACTTTTTCTGCATTAATTTTTTCCATACTGATCTTAAATCATGGAAATTTCATAGTTTGCTTATTAGCTAATCATTTTTATTGTGAATTCCTTAAGCTTTTCTATTTCTATTTCCTTCATTCTATTAACGTGGTATATTACCAGTGATTGATTTTCATTTATTAAACCACACTTGCATTCCTGGGATAAATCCCTCTTGATCATGGTTGTGTAAGCCTTTTAATATGTTGCTGGATTTGGTATGCTAATATTTTGTTAACAATAGTTCAATCTATATTCATATTGGTCTATAGTTTTCTTGTGATGTCTGTGTCTCTGGCTTTGGTATCAGGGCAATGTTGGCCTCACCGAATGAGTCAGAAAGTGTCCCCTCCTCTTCTAATTTTTCGCAGAGTTTGAGGAGCAGTTAATTCTTCATTAAGTGTTTGGCAGAAGTCATCAGTTAAGCCATTTTGTTCTGGGCTTTTCTCTTTGTTGTGAGTTTTTTTTGATTATTGATTCAATCACTTTACTTCTTACAGGTCTGCTCTGATTTTCTACTTCTTCTTGAGTCAATTTGGTAGTCTGTGTGTTTCTGGAAATTTGTCCACTTTATCTAGGTTGCCTAATTTTTTGACAGACAATAGTTCACGGTATTTTCTTAGCCTTTTTATTTTCATAAGCTCAGTAGTAATGTTCTCACTTCCATTTCTGATTTTTGTGATGAGTCTTCTCTTTTTCTCTTGCTAGCCAAGGGATGTCATATTTGTTGACTTTTAAAAAAAGAACCAACTATTGATTTTATTGTTTTTCTATTTTTTAATTCTCTATTTCTATTATCTCCTATCTTTATTATTTCCTTCCTTCTGCTGACTTTGGTTTTACTTTGCTCTTTTTCTAGTTCCTTCAGGTATAAAGTTATTAATAGAGGTATTTCTTTTTTTAATATAGGTATTTACAGCTATACATTTCTCTGTAAGCACTGCTTTTGCTGCCTCCGATATCTATATGGCTTTTAAACATACATGTTCTGGCTTTTTCTATAGCTGACTTCTTAGGTTAAGTACTTTTTGTTGTGATAAGCTCTGCCCTGACCACTCATTCTACACAGGCTCCCTTCCACCATCCCCATCCTTTTATTCATACCTCAGCATCCTTTTGTTTTCTTCAAAGCACTTTGTATTCTGTAATCACTTTTATGTTTGGTTATTAATTTTTCTGCCCCTCATTAGACTGTTTTGCCCCTGCTCACCAGTGTGTGTGTGTGTGTGTGTGTGTGTGTGTGTATACATATGTCCATATATATCTATATGTCCATATATATATGTCCATATATACCTACGTGTCCATAGATATATATGTCCTCATATATATATATATATGAGACAATCAATAAATATATGGAATGAGCAAACCTGTATGTGTCTAAGCGACATATCAAAAAAAATAATGAGGGAAATAAGAATGACTTTTCCACTTCAGGGCAGGTTGGCATTTAATCACATAGCAACTGTCAATGAATGTTGGTATATGTATTTAAAGTTCTGTCAACTACAATAATTGGATACTCACCTAATGTAGACTTATTTTTGCTGACTAGCCAACAATGATAGCCAAACAGAGAAGACAAGCTGACAGAAAACATAGCTGCAGCAAAGAATAAAAACATAATATGGAACTTGGCTTGAGTATCAGGTAGGCCATTCTATAAAGAAAGGAAGAAAATAACGTTTTGTCAAAGGGATATGTATTCCCCTACTTTTATAAGTAAGTTAGTAAGTTTTTTTTTTGCTTAAAATTTTTCTTAAATTTAATATGAAAAAAATGTGGTTTTATGTTAAAACTTTAGGAAAAATATGTATATATTCATCAGATTAAATGTTTACCAGAATATGAATATATATGAAAATGATATTAAAATTTGGAATATTAACTGTGTTTTTCATAACCAAATCATAGAAAATTTATGGTAGTATATGTATAAACTGTAATAGTACGAAGCAAGATAAATGGAACTAAAAAATGTAGTTTTACATTTATTAACGGAGTATGTTTTGTTAACATACTACAGAATCACAAATGTTTAAATAGTTTCATTATAATGCCAGAAAATGAAGGCTAACTGGCACAATTTGGCTACTATCCTTTTTGATGTTTTACGTTACTACAAACAACAGCATCAACTAAATGAATACATATAACAACACATTCACAATAATGCCTCAAGCTATCTTAAATAATAGCACCACAGAAAAGATAACACCAGTGCATAACACCTGTCTAAAATAAATCTTAATATCCATGGGCTGAAACAGTCCATCTCAAAGAAAACCAGTTAGACTCTCGTTGTTTATAAATCCAAAGAGACCTGGAATGGCTCTAGAATGGAGGGCTTGGGGCTATGGACACATAGTGAAGCACAATGGCTGCCAGGAGGTGGTTCTTCTGATAAATGGTCCTCAGATTTCAATACCCTGTAGTACCTGACTGACTGACACAGGTCACAAGACCTCACTGACTGTTTTCGACAGCAGCAGGTTTTTTTGACAAACAGTGAAAATTCTGGTCATTCCTTTTCAAATATATTTGTGGTTTGAAACTAAAATCATCCACAGGAAGGAGGAGCAGTGAGGTAATGTTCTCCCAGACATTCATTAGGGATCATTTTTCAAGCTGGACACTGAAAGAATCCTTGAATGCTAGCAGCAGGTATCTTCACTCATGTCTTTCTATGCTTAGCAATAGAACTGGCACATAGTAGGCATTCAATAACTTTGGTATTAAATTTGGTTCAAATCTCACATAAGTGATCTAGCAATTTAGAAATTCTTACCATAATAAAGATAATTTAATGAAAATAATAAATCAATCGTGGCATCAGATAAATTGCTTTTTTACTGTCATTTGGTGTTCACAAGGAGGACCTCCGGATATTTTAAATCCTCAATTTTAATTTCTTTTTGCCTACATTTAAAATATATAGTATATAAAGCATAATCAAGAAATACTGAATAAAAACTCAGGATATTACAGGCATAAGGACATTATAGGCATAGTTTAAAAAATTTATTAAACATAAAGAAAATACTTCTATTTTTAAATCCTGAAAAAAATCTTATATAGTCATCAATTCTCGTTATTCGCAGTACTTATGTTTGATAAAGTTTCCACAAACACTGAACTTGTGAATACTGAAAAACTGCTCCTAGGGAAGACACAGGTTTAGGTTTCTATGAACGTCTGGTCACAACATCTTTGACAACTGATCAATGTGTAACCTTGTTTTATGTGTGTTTCTGCTTAAATGCACCTTATTTAATATATATTATTGATTTATTAATATAGAACTCATAGCTAACAGCACTATAACTCATGCCTGAATTAAGCTTATCTAATACATGTATTTTCTCCATAACACACATCGGTTTTCTTTTGTTTAGAAACATGAGACCACACTTCAGCACTACACTTGAAGACCTTTTTTTGACAGCAAAATCACCAACAAAAAGCACAAAAATGGAAAAAAGCATGGCACTAAATAGACTGTGGAAAGCACACTTGTTTACAGTATGAGAGCTGAAGCAAGAAGGCAAAAGCGTCGTCTTGTTCAACCTCAACTGGGAATGGGCATGGGGGCAACTCAATGTTTCTGCCACTCTGCACATGTCTGCAGATGACGAAAGCTGTCAGCATTGATGTGAGGGTTACAATTACATTTTAGTGAATTAACAAATAAAGAATCTGCGAATAATGAGGACTGACTGCATGTCAATGAGCTCTAGTCTATAAAATCAGTGTCTGAAATAATTCTGTCCTGAAAAGCCTATATTATCTATTATTGTATACTAAAAAAAGAGTTACCAAGTTAATGACTTACTGTCCAAAATTTGATAAAATACTGTATATCTGTTGCCGCAATAAAAAGGCAGTAGAGCAGAGAATAAGCCAAGAAAAGGAGAAAGAACTTATAATTTGAAAATCCAACACAATTGTTCACCCTGTTAACAAAACAAAAACATTTCCAGTGAGTTTTACATCTTCAACCTACGTGTGCATATGCTCAAGCAAGTGTTTAGCTTCCTCTCACTTTTAATTTATTGGCATTTCTTTAAATATAACTCGTAAGATTTCTTTATGCATACAATCATTTAAAAATCCATTTCGCTAAAAAGAAATCTGCTTCTATTTTTGAAACATGATATTTAACATTGCTTTAGTCAATCACAAACAATGTAACTGCATGTCATGTCAAATTACGCAAGTATGCATATCCCTCAAAGCACAGAGCCTGCGAGAAACAGTATCAGGCCAGGCAGCTTAGGTGAATTTACTGAACCCTTCCTCTATGCCATCTTTGGGTTTGATTTCCAACTATGATTACTTAAGTTACAATTTTTCAAGTATTCCCAAATTAGATGGAATATCTTCACAAATTACTCTTTGCATGCCATCACTGAAGCAAGCGGACTGTCAAAGCATATTAAATGGGAGCTTTAAGAAAAGAAGTAGGCCTGAGAGTTAGACAGCCGGGTCAGAAGGCCCATTTGACACTAAGTAATGATGTGGCCCTGAGGAAGTGAAATCATCGATTAGAATTTCATTTTCTTTATCTGTAAGTTAAACACTCTGAGGTCATTTCCAAAAGTCGGTTCTAAATATGCTATAATTCCAAATATGGAAATTTATAAATCTCAGTTCTCAATCCAAAGTTGCTATCTGAGGGGGGACAACTCAAACTATTGTATCAACAAACCTAAGTACAAATACAATTCATTTCTATAGGCTCACTTTCTTTTTAAGATTTTCCTTTTTAAAAAAATTATTTATTTATATTTTATTTTACTTTAATTTTTGGGATACAAGTGCAGGTTTGTTAGACAGGTAAACGTGAGTCATGGGGGTCTGTTGTATAGATTATTTCATCACCCAGGTATTAAGCGTAGTATCCATTAGTTGTTTTGCTTAGTCCTCTTCCTCCTCCCACCCTCCTCCTTCCAAAAGGCCCCGGTGTGTGTTGTTCCCTCCTCTGTGTCCATGTGTTCTCAACATTTAGCTCCTACTTATAGGCTTATAGGCTCACTCTCTTTCTATCAAAGTTTTTGATTTCCTTTTCATAAAGACAAGGGCACTACTGGATGACCTTGTGTCAATGTGATACATCACCCATGTGGAATTGGCTAATACCTTCATGGGTTCAGTAACTTCTTGATTAACCGGTATAATGAACCTATTAAATAGAACATACAGGTTTCCTTTCCTAGTATTCAGCCTATTGCATAGAACATACACATACTGTTTCCTTTTCTCAAATGTCGTTGTTCCCGTTCTAACATAGGTAAAAATCATCTCACTCTCCATCGACTTAGCTACTAAGATGAAACACTTTTCGTTCTAGATTTGTAAAAATGAAACCATGTTCATGTGAAAAAAATGTTTACATCATCTCCCTCAAAAAATATAAGGTAAAGTGAATAGCATTAGATTTAGTAATTTTTAAACTTAAAGGTCTTACATATAGGCAAAGAATTCATAAAGAAGCCACAAGTTGGCTGGGCGTGGTGGCTCATGCCTGTAATCCCAGCACTTTGGGAGGCCGAGGCAGGTGGATCACAAGGTCAAGAGCTCAAGACCATCCTGGCCAACATGGCGAAACCCTGTCCCCACTAAAAATACAAAAATTACCTGGGCGTGGTGGCATGTGCCTGTGGTCCCAGCTACTTGGGAGGCTGAGGTAGGACAATCGCTTGAACCCAGTAGGCGGAGGTTGCAGTGAGCTGAGACTGCGCCACTGCACTCCAGCCTGGCAATAAAGTGAGACTGCCTCTCAAAAAAAAAAGAAAAAAAGAAAGAGAGAGAAAAAGAAGAAGCCACAAATTGTGGGTGCACATTGTATGCAAACAGTTACATCTGCATCTCTAGAGGTTCCAGCGGGGGGATGCAAGCCTATTGCTGAGGTTGCCTTTTATGGTGTTTGAATGGAACCATGGCAGGAAATCATATAGGAAACAATTAGCCTAATCTAACTGTATTCTGTCTCAAAAGGATACAGGATATTCCCTTTGCTTACTTATGTTGGTTTCAAGGGGAAAGAACAGGCAGGCAAAAGCTGGGATGCTTTAAAACTTTGGACAACATGGGTGGGCGCGGAGGCTGATGCCTGTAATCCCAGCACTTAAGGAGGCCGAGACAGGCAGATCACCTGAGGTCAGCAGTTCAAGACCAGACTGGCATGGTCTTGGTGAAACCCCGTCTCTACCAAAAATACAAAAAATTAGTCGGGCATGGTGGCACATGCCTGTAGTTCCAGCTACTCGTAAGGCAGAGGCAGGAGAAGTGCTTGAACCCAGGAGGCTGAGATTGCGCCACTGCACTCCAGCCTGGGTGACACGAACAAAACTCCATCTCAAAAATTAATTAGTAAAATAAAATAAAAATACGAAAATTAGCTGGGCATGGTGGTGCAGGTCTGTAATCCCAGCTACTCGGGAGGCTGTGGTAGAAGAACTGCTTGAACCCGGGAGGCAGAGGTTGCAGTGAGCCAAGATTTCACCACTGCACTCCAGCCTGGGTGACAGGGAAATTCCATCTCAAAAAAAAAAGACTTCAGGCAACATGGGTGTAAATAATGACTTGTGGACTAGGAAGAAATTGGAAGGGATAGAAAAGATTATTTCTCTTCCTGAAGCAATATAAGAAGCAGCTTTTGCATTAAATAATAAAGAGTATTTTTATAGAAAGAAAATTTTATAGAAGATCACAGATTTTGTAACAACTAATTTAGCTTTGCTTAAGAGGATGGTAAAATTTGCCATGTTAGAGCTAGGGACACAGGTCAGTAAATAAAGACCACGTATTTTAGAGTTTAATATGTATATACGTAGAGTATGTGTGTGTGTATATGTGTCTGTATATACATACATACATATATATATATGTAAAACTAAAAGAAATATAGTGACATTGATTTTGAATACTACTGTCTTCACAACAGACAGCTTTTGGCTAGACATTTTAACTGCCTTTGCTTTCTAGACTCAATTTGAAAAGGAAGATGACTTATCCTGAATCTATTTCTCCATCTAGAAAAGGAATGATTTCATATGGAGAAACAAAACACATTCTAGGTAAATATCCTTCTTATGTTGTTTAAGTTCAGTGTAAAACACAGCTGTTGGCCCTGTTTCTGGGCAATTGCTTTCTGACTTTAAATTATAAAAAGAACAAAATACACTGGAAGGAGTGTGGCCTTTGAAGTAAAAAAAAATTCCTACGTGACTTTGAGCCCACTCTTTCTCTTTTCTGAGCCTCATTTTTTTTTCCCCTGTAAAATGAAACAAATACCCAGAAGGCGGAGGTTGTAGTGAGCCGAGATCGCGCCACTGCACTCCAGCCTACGCGACTCCGTCTCAAAAAAATAAGATAAAATAAAATGAGACAAATAATTTCTACTTCTTTCTGTCACTGTTAAAAGTATTACAGATTATATGTATGGCTTCCAGAACATAAGTGGCACTCAGTAAATTGAAGCTCCAATAATTTGTTTTTATTTGTGTTACTTAATCTTTGGCAAGCATGTGAAACTATTACTAATATGAAATAACTACAATTTTATACTAAAGGAAAAAAGTACTTTTGATAGAAAATCCAATAAAGCAAATACTACAGAATCTGTTTTAGTTAAAACACAAGTAAGAGACTGATCCCCGGAATTCCAGTGGGTAATCTTAAGTGGCCAGAGCAGAGATTGAGAAATCATTGATAAATAGAGAGGTATTGTTGATCTAATATTTCAAATGTTCAAAGCTGACAAATATTAAGGTTCAAAAGACCTGCTTAAAATATCTGTATATAAAAGCTGCCCTGGTTGGGCATGTTTGCTCACGCCTGTAATCCCACCACTTTGGGAGGCTGAGGCGGGCACATCACGAGGTCAGGAGATCAAGACCATCCTGGTTAACACAGTGAAACCCAAAAATACAAAAAAAAAATAGCGAGGCGTAGTGGTGGGCGCCTGTAGTCCCAGCTACTTGGGAGGCTGAGGCAGGAGAATGGCATGAACCTGGAAGGCGGAGCTTGCAATGAGCCAAGATCGCACCACTGCAATCTAGCCTGGGTGATAGAGCGAGACTCCATCTCAAAAACAAACAAACAAACAAACAAACAAAATAGAAAACGCTGCCCCTGGGTCTGAAAACATCCTAGAAGTCCTATAAGTGACTGCCATTAGACGAATACATTCACACAAAGCCTGTAGAAAAAGATTTTTTATATATTCATATGGAAACATTTCCAGGATATATTAAGTGAAGAAAATAAAAAGAAATAGATTCAGCCAATAGTGTAGTCACTTGTACTAAAAATAGATAAATTAAAAAAAAAATGAGGGGGTTTATAGGCTACGCATACATACACTGAGATCTGAAAAGTGCCATGACATTAACAACCCTGGTTCTCTGTGTGCAGTGGAAGAAGGTGGGGAGAGGGACTGGGAAGAACATGGCCACCTGTTTTATTTTTTAATTAGGAAGCAACAGCATGTTATTAGCTACAGACTTTTTTATTTAAAACTTTAATTTGAAATTAAAAATTAAATACAATGGCTGCTCCATTCAGCTGGCACCAAGTGAGTATTAGGCCCCTGGCATAGAATCCTTCACAAGTCAACATGGCTGCTGCTTTCTGCAAGGGAGTACCCAGAGCTAGGACGGTGGCGGAGACAGTAGATGCAGCAAGAGAAGTGATGGGGAAGGGAACAACGACACAGGTTAAAAGGTACCGCAGTCAGTTCATTCACCTTCCCACACTGCCACCTAAGGGTGGAGCAAACAGCAGGTGGTGTGCAGGCATGCCACGTGAACCTATTCTTAAAAATTCTAGGGTCTCATTTCTGTTGTTTTCCTTCACTTAGTTAACAGAATCTGTGAAAACTGGAAAGGCTATCAGACTGTAAGTTTCTCATGAGGCCAAAGTAACTGTTGATTTAGCAAGATTACTACAACGGTAAATTATTATTTTTCTCTTTTTGTAACTTTGTGAGTACAGAAAGGGCATGGGAAGCTTTATAGGTAAGTACTGACCTGATTTTTTTCCACCTCTCCATTCCTTGTCATTACAATCCCTTATTAAGGTCAGAAAAATAAAAATCAATGCTATGCCTATGATGACTACCACTCTGCTGAATGTATCTGGAGTATACAGTTATCTAGAAAGGAGGGTGCTTAACATGGGTTTACCCCAAAGCGGACTCTGAGACAAGAACTTGGATACAGTTCACTTGAGACAGGAAGGATAAAGCATTTTTTACCGACCAGGCTGTCACTGGTTGAGGGTTGCCCCAGAGGTATGAATGCCTTGGCACTTTGGGACTGCCTGACTTGTGAGCTGAACAAAACTACCCAGGTAGAAGAGACCCCTCAGGCAGAGAAGAAAAGAAACACAGGTGCCTGAATGGGGGGCTGCCAGTGGGTACGGGAGCTGTTCACCACAGATGCCATGAACTCAACAGGTGGGTCATGGGGACACAGGTGGGGCATGACAGCAGCTGCAGGGGAAGTCAACAAATGAACGTAAGGAGAATTAAGAAGACACTCGCCAGGCGTGGTGGCTCGCGTCTGTAATACCAGCACTTTGGGAGGCTGAGGCGGGCAGATCACAAGGTCAAGAGTTCAAGACCAGCCTGATCAATATAGTGAAACCGTCTCTACTAAAATTACAAAAATTAGCCAGGCGAGGTAGCAGGAGGCTGAAGCAAGAGAATTGCTTGAACCCGGGAGCTGGAGGTTGCAGTGAGCCGAGACAGCGCCACTGCACTCCAGCCTGGGTGACAGAGCAAGACTCTGTCTCAAAAAAAAAAAAAAAAAAAAAAAAAAGAAAAAAAGAGAAGAAGAAGAAGAAGAGGAGGAGGAGGAGGAGGAAGAAGAAGTCTAATTAAAGACACTGGGGGAGGGGGAACACTTATTGAAAAAAAAAAAACAGAAAAGAAAAGTAGGCGGGCAAAAGAATGAATGCAAGTATCAATTAGTACGAAGGCGGCGTTATTTATTGAGACCCTTAAGAAGAATGCCATTCTTATAGGTTGACTAGCCTTAACGCTTTAAAGGAGAAAATCCAGGTGGAGAAAAGAAAGAGGTATACTGGTGAAAGATACAGGATACCATAATCCTACATTCCCCTGAGAATCTTTCCTGCTGCTAAGAGAACCATTCCCTACATATATTTCACCCTGCACCTACTGTGGACTTCTGAGCATGTCTACCTTTCTGTAGAGCCATCCCTGAAAGAAGGCTTGAAGAGTAAGTATTACTCACGACCAAATCCAACCTGGCCAGCAACCTGGGCATGACTGTCAGAGATATGTGTACGCTGAGATGAAAAATTATTGGAAAAGGAAGGAAAATTAGCCTTACTAATCAGATCTTTCAAATAATCCTCTATTAAATTACCTAATTTCATGACTGAGAAATATTAGCAAATATTAATGAATTCTATGTGGAAACTCTTGCTTAAACTTATGTGTGCATTTGTGT
The DNA here is from genome assembly GCF_006542625.1 of Nomascus leucogenys. Classification (NCBI taxonomy): domain Eukaryota; kingdom Metazoa; phylum Chordata; class Mammalia; order Primates; family Hylobatidae; genus Nomascus; species Nomascus leucogenys. The sequence continues at coordinate 134,513,376 of NC_044384.1, forward strand.
ATCTGTGTAGTTGCTATTCTACTTCTTAATGTCAAGTTTTTCATAAAATAAATTGTTAAAAAGCTTTAGATGACTTAATTCTTTCTAAGAACCTTCCAGTGAGGTACTATGTATTATTTATGTGTACATCTTTGTGTATATTTCTGTGAAGTATTCTGGAATCTGTATGTTTATGCACATGCATACAAAGAAAATCCTTTGTTCTGAGCTAACATGCGATATTAACTTTTAGATTGTTAACCCACTGGTTTTAAAAGTATTTCATGGAAACTCCCCTAAATAAAGTCTCTTTTAAGTTAATCAAACAAATATTAGCAACTAAATCTAAAAGTTCCTGCTATGTCAACTCAAGTAATATTTCATTTCTGAAAAGATTTACATGGATAAGTGATTCAATTTATTAACATTTTTAAGGGACACAAACTTGTTTAAATATACAGCCAACTCACCATGGGCAATGATGATCCATCTTCAAAATACATCTAAAAAACAAAGCAAAACACAAAACCCAATACCCCATGAAATTTTAATCATATTAAATTATAAAAATATAAATTATGGTTAGTTCAAAGAGCTACAGCAAGTAAAACATTGCAAAATTATTTATTTATATAAAATTGGATAATAGCAGAAGTTCTCATCTAAAATAAACACTATAGCCAATTCTTATAATAATATAACTTGAATTCAAAATATACATGCTTAAGATGCAAAGCAACTAATTTCTTAAAAACAACATAATGCATTAATATACAACTATCTTATGCTAAAGAAAGAACAAAACTGCAACAGATTTACAGAAAGTCTGGATAAAACTGCTCCTTCAATATCAATCCTTATGCCAAGTCATACTGTCTTTGGAGTATATTAAATACATAACAACATCTGACTGTCAGGAAGTCAACTGAGTTATCTTTACAAAAATGGAAAACACTCATAGAAGTATTTCCTAAATTGAGCTAGCCAAGTCAGAACTGCTAAAAATCACATACTTCAGGGCACCGTGAATCTGGGGACAAATTGACACTTGACTGTGGCCTTAGGTCTCACTGGTATGAATGCCAGTGGGTTACACCAACTGTATTTCCTAAATCAAGGGCTGAGAAGCGAGAATATGGAGAAGATAATCAGGAAAACAGTGAGAAAAGAAACATAATGAAGAAAAAGACCACCAGCATGTAGATATTTTAGAAGTTAAAGGTTCTCTTACTTATCACAGACGGAGCAGTGATGGCAGCGATCTGGCTTTACAAGTTGGCATCTGTCACAGTATCGGATGGCTAGGGACAAAAAGCTCCACTTAGTCTTAGAGTTAACACTGAATTGAATATACAATTAAATGGCTTTTATCATCTCTCCAAATTTAAATTTTAAAAAGCATATAAAATTTAAATTTGGTAAAAAATAAGATATTTGATGCTGTTTAAATACAAAAATGGAGTGACTTGCCTACAGCCACAGTTCTCTGGAGGTTTAACAAGAACAGAGAATCTCCTAAGGACATTTTTCTGACGCTTTTGCAATTGTCAGTAGTTATAATAAAGCTCACAAAGGGTTCAAATATGTCCATGTTAATCAAAATAAATAGAATGTCTCCATCAATTAAACCAATTTATTTCCTGTACCCTGTTATTTATCAAAAAAAAAGCTTTAAACTGAACTACAAATAAGGACACCAGGTTTTTGCACCTTTTACTGTCACTAACTAGCTTTGGAAACTCAGCAATAATTTATTTCTAGGGGGCTTAAATTTCTGCAGTATTTGTTTAGACTTACAGGGTAAATATACCTAAACATATATAAGCACATCTCTGTCTTTGTAGGATAAAACCAAGGTCACAATATTAACCAGGAAATTACCATTTGATGATCAAGAACCAGTGAAAACCAAAAGGATAAAAAGTATGTGTGAGACTTACAGTTAGATTCAATTATGATTCTAAAGTGAGTCAGAAACAAATATAAGTAATATAAAAACCTTATTATTATTATTTTTCTTCTGAGACAAAATCTCACTGTCACCTAGGCTGGAGTGCAGTGGTGTCATCTCAGCTCACTGTAGCCTCTGCCTCCTGGGTTCAAGCAATTCTCCCACCTCAGCCTCCTGAGCTGAGTAGCTGGGACTACAGGCGTGCACCACCACGCCCAGGCTAATTTTTTTGTATTTTTAGTAGAGATGGGGTTTCACCATGTTGGCCAGGCTGGTCTCGAACTCCTGACCTCAGGTGATCCACCTGCCTCGGCCTCCCAAAGTGCTGAGATTACACATGTATGAGTCACCACACAGAGTCACAAATCTTAATGAGTTTTTCCTGTTTTTTTTTTAAACATTTTTAATTTATTTTATTTTTTAGAGACAGGGTCTCACTCTGTCACCTAGGCAGCAATGCAGTGGTGCAATCACAGCTCCCTGCAACTCCTAACTCATGGGCTCAAGCAATCCTCCACCTCAGGCTCCTGAGCTGCTGGGATTATAGGCACAAGCCACTGTGTCTGACTATTAATGAGATATTTTATATTTATTTTTCATACTGAGTCTTTGAAACGAGTGTGTATTTTATACTTAGAGCACATCACAATTTGAACTGGCCATATTTTAAGTGCTCAACAGCCACATGGGGCTAGCAGCTACCATAATGGACAGCACAGGTCTGAAGTCACAGAAGTTCTGGGCAAGTCTTGGTGGGTAAGCATCAGTAGTCCATGTATATCAGTTTTAAGACAACTGTTTAATTGGATAGTTGTCAAATTACCTTAAAATATGTCCCAAGTAAGAGATGTGTTCATTTATTGCATTGGTAAGAAAATTTTAAAGATAGATAAAAAATTATACCAATACCTAAATGAAATTTTACATCATCTATATGACTGTTCTAAATTTATGAAAAAATACATGTAAAAGTATTCATTTTATTTTCATTACAGATACTGCTGCCTTAAATTAAACATGAATAGGAAAGTCTACAATTAAAACCTTAAACATGAGTACTACTATAAATCAAGATTTCAGTAGTTCTCACATCTTCACTGAGTCATAACTAAGTAGGCAGAACAGGATTAAAGTCAGTTCTGATTTCCTTGAGATCTCTTTGCCACAGTGTTATTCATGTTTCCATTCTGTTTTACGGAATCATACAGGAAAGATTTAACAGCAATCCAAGAAATAACACAGTATTCTGAAATGAGTGTTTTACCATTTCAAGTACATAAACACACTTTCTCAAAGTCACCTTAATGATGTTACTTGCATACCACTGCAAAGCACTCATTTTCAACATTTACCTCCAGACATGGTCCTGGTATAGATGGGAAGATCCTTGGCTGCTCGCCTAAGAACTTCCTGATGGGCTTCTCCTCTTGGCTCTCTCTCCAACAAATCTTTCTCTGCATAAGAGAGATGGAACTGTGGAATACAGTTAAATTTTAATCAGTATTTTCAAAGAAATTATAACATATTGGTCTTCTCTACCATACCCGGAAAAGGGTATTTATAAAATATTAATGGTATATTGCACATTCAAAGAGACAATAGAGTTTGAAATCTGGGCAAGTCTGTTCACCTCACAGGTCATTCATTTATGCATCTAAAAAAAGGGTATAATAATCATCATCACAATACAACTATACCTACTTCCTCTGGTTTTTGTGTAACTCAAAAGGAACAGAGCACATAAAAATGCTTATAAAACGTAGAGTTCCAACAAAATACGAGTTATATTTACAGATAACACAGCCCAATGAATAAATATAACTCAATGAATAAATTTTTCATTTAGATCATTAAGAACAAATGTAGAAAATCCATTAAGCATATTTTCTTATCTAAGTGAGTTTTAACTTAGGGATAATCCTTACATAAAATCTCCCCCAGCACTTCTAAAGGGTCTAATTATTTATTTTACTTCTTATACTGACAATTTTGCCCAGCTAATTTTAAAATATTTGAGAAAAATAAAATTTGGGCTTCTGTTTAATAGTATGTATATAAATATATATTGTACACACACACACACACACACACACACACAGACACACATACACCTGTATAAATTTCTATAAATGTGCGCCAGGGGCATGTACAAGAAAAATCTCAGTATCATTGTTTGAAATACAAAAAAACTAAACACAACTCAAATGTCCATCGAAAGCATGATGGATAAATTGGAGTATGATATATCCAAATAATGGAATAGTACCAGCATTTAACAATTAATAAACTATAGCTGTGTAAAGCAAAGAACCTCAGTATATTGAACAACATTAAACAATCTTATAGAACATATATACAATGATTAATTCATATAATTTTAAAGCCAGCAAGCTAAACAACATAGACATGTGACAAAATTATAAAGAAAAAAGAATAAAAGAAAATGCAAGATAGTTGTTACATTTTGAGGAATAAACGGAAACAGCTGGGAGATGCACAGCAGAGATGGAAAATATGAACAATATTTGACATACTGGCTCGGTGGCTGCTTAGGTGTTTGCACTTAATATATAATGCATTATATATACGTTTTTGTATATATACAAAAATATGTATAAAATATTTTACAATTTAAAAAACTTTAAAAGTGATATGTCAGTGAAATAATCTACTATAAAGACAGATGCACACATATGTTTATTGCGGCACTGTACACAATAGCGAAGGCTTGGAACCAACCCAAATGCCCACCAATGATAGACTGGATAAAGAACATGTGGCACATATATATCACGGAATACTATGCAGCCATAAAAATGGATGAGTTCATGTCCTTTGCAGGGACATGGATGAAGCTGGAAACCATCATTCTCAGCAAACTAATACAAGAATGGAAAAGCAAACACCACGTTCTCACTCATAAGTGGGAGTTGAACAGTGAGAACACATGGACACAGGGAGGGGAACATCACACACCAGGGCCTGTTGGGGGGTGGAGGCCTAGAGGAGGGACCACACTAGGATAAAAACCTAAGTAGATGATGGGTTGCTAGGTGCAGCAAATCACCATGGCACATGTATACCTATGTAACAAACCTCCACGTTCTGGGCACGTACCCCAGAACTTAAAGTATAATTTAAAAAAATGCTAATAAGCCACTGATGGACTATTAAATTTAAAAAATGGGAACAGTTACACTCTGAATACCAAAAAAAACTAGAAAGGTTTTTGACTGCACTCTTTGGATCTGTGATGGCATCTCTGGACCCGGCCAGGGCCTGCGCAAACTCTCTACCCTGAAGGAAAGGACCCAAGCCTGGCTGACTTTGCTACCTACTGACTGCAGAGCCCTTCAGCCTTGAGCAAACATAGATGGGGGAGGCAGGCAGTGGACATAATGGGCCTTGGGCGAGACTCAATGCTATTCTGACTTTGGGTCTGACTGAGCACAGTCCCAGTGGTGTTGGCCACAGAGGTGCCATGTCACCCCTCCACCAGCTCCCAGCAGCTCAGCACAGAGAGAAAGGCTCTGTTTGTTTAGAAGAATATAAGGCAGAAGAACAAGAGTCTCTGCCTGGTAATTCAGAGAATTCTTCCAACTCTTATCCAAGACCACCAAGGCAGTACACATCTACCGGTCTGTAAGAACCACACGATTACTGGGATTGGGGTACCTCCTAATGCAAATGCAGCTTGGATCACAACACCTAACCTGGAAAGCCTTCCCAAGGAGGACAAATACTAAAATTTACATGGAATCACAAAAGACCCAGAATAGCCAAAACTATCCTGAGGAAAAAGAACAAAACTGGAAGACTCACATTACCTGACTTCAAATTATACTACAGAGTTTAGTGTAGGGGAGTAACCTAAATAGCACGGTACTGGCATAAGACTACCATTTGTACATAGTAACCAAAATAGCATGGTACTAGCATACAGAGACCAATGGAAAAGAACAGATAGCCCAGAAACAAATCCTTACATCTACAGTAAACTCATTTTCAACAAAGGTGCCAAGAACATACACTGGGGAAAGGGCAGTCTCTTCAATAAGCGCTGCCTGGGAAACTAGATATCCATATGCAGAAGAATGAAATGAGACCCATATCTCTTGCCCTACACAAAAATCAAAATGGATTAAAGACTTAAATCTAACACCTCAAATTATGAAACCAGTAAAAGAAAACATTGGGGAAACTCTCCAAAGCATTGGTGTGGGCAAGGATTTCTTGAATCATACCCCACAAGCACAGGCAGCCAAAGCAAAAGCAGACAAATGGGATACATCAAGTTAAAAGGCTTTTGCACAGCAAAGGAAACAATCAAGTGAAGAGACAACTCACAGAATGGGAGAAAGTATTTGCCAACTCCCCATCTGATAAAGGATTAATATCCAGAATGTATAAGGAGCTCAAACAACTCTATAGGAAAAAATCTAATAATCCAATTTAAAAATGAGCAAAATATCTGAATAGACATTTCTCAAAATAAGACACACAAAGGGCAAACAGGTATATGAAGATGTGCTCAACATCCATGGTCATCAGAGAAATGCAAATCAAAACTACAATGAGTTCTCATCGCACCCCAGTTAAAATAGCTTTTATCCTAAAGATAGGCAAAGGGCAGGTGCAGTGGCTTATGCTTATAATCCCAGCATTTTGGGAGGCCAAGGCTGGAGGATCATTTGAGCCCAGGAGTTTGAGGCCAGCCTAGGCAACAGAGTGAAATCTCATCTCTACAAAAAAAAAAAAAAAAAATTAGATAGGCGTGGTGATGCACGCCTATAGTCACAGCTACTTAGGGGACTGAGGTGGGAGTATTGCTCGAACCCAGGAAGTCAAAGCTGCAGTTAGCTGTGATTGCAGCACTGCACTCCAGCATGGCCAACAGAGGAAGACCTTGTCTCAAAAAATAATAATAAAGTAAAATAAAGGCAATAACAAATGCTGGTGAGGTAGTGGAGAAAAGGGAACGCTTGTATACTGTTGGTGAGAATGTAAATTAGTACTACTATGATGGGTTTCTCAAAAAACTAAAAATAAAGCTACCATATGACCCAGCAATCCTACTGTTAGTATATCCCCAAAAGAAAGGAAACAAGCATGTTAAAGAGATAATCTGCACTCCCATGTTTATTGCAGCACTATTCACAATAGCCAAGATTTGAAAGGAACCGCAGTGTCCATCAACGGATGAATGGATAATGAAAATGCGGTGTTTACTTACACAATGGAATATATTCAGCCACAAAAGAAAGAATGAGATCCCGTCATTTGCAACAACATGAACGGAACTCGAGGTCATTATGTTAAGTAAAATAAGCAGGGCAGAGAAAGACAAACTTTGCATGTTCTCACTTACTTGTGGGAGCTAAAAATTAAAACAACTAAACTCATAGAGATAGAGAATAAAAGGATGGCAACCAGAGGCTGGGAAGGGTAGTGGGGAACTGGGACAGAAGTGGGGAAAGTTAATGGTACCAAAACCAAAAAAGTTAGAAAGAATGAATAAGGCTGGGCGCAGTGGCTCATGCCTGTAATCCCAGCACTTTGGGAGGCCAAGGCGAGTGGATCACTTGAGGTCAGGAGTTCGAGACCAGGCTGGCTACCATGGCGAAACCCCATCTCTATTAAAAATACAAAAATAAGGGCCAGGCGCCATGGCTCACGCCTGTAATCCCGGCACTTTGGGAGGCCGAGGCAGGCGGATCACGAGGTCAGGAGCTTGAGACCAGCCTGGCCAACATGGTGAAACTTCGTCTCTACTAAAAATAAAAAAATTAGCTGGGCATGGTGGCGGGCACCTGTAATCCCAGCTACTCAGGAGGCTAAGGCAGGAGAATCGCTTGCAACTGGAAGGCAGAGGTTGCAGTGAGCCGAGATTATGCCATTGCACTCCAGCCTGGGTGACACAGCGAAACTCCATCTCAAAAAAAAAAAGAATGAATAAGACCTAGTATCTGATAGCACAATAGGGTGGCTACAGTCAATAATAATTTAAATGTACATTTTAAAATAACTAAGAGTATAATGGGATTTTTTGTAACACAAAATACAAATGCTTATGGTGACTGATACCCCATTTACCCTGATGTGATTATTACATATTGCATGCCTGTGTCAAAATACCTCATGTACCCCATAAATATATATACCTATTAGGTACTCACGGATTTTTTTTTTTAACTACAAAGAAATTCAGAATGTAAAGTGCTTGAACTGGTGTAATGGATTTTTTCCTTTTTTCTTTTTGCCTAGTCTCCATTTTCAAAATATAATTTAGTGCAGTTGTATTACTTTTATATTGAGAAAATCTTACGAACGAAAAACTATTATCACTTTAACAGACTTGCTATGAAAAGGGCAAATTTTAATTCACATGTTCTAAGTTCAGGATCCTCCTTTTACAAGCGAGAGGTCTCCAACAGCTGATCAATTAAAAGAATAGCCCAAGACCTTGCATTTTATAAAGGGAATATTCTAAGGTTCTTAACCACCAAACAAGGGCTCTTTCTTCCTAACAGTGGTCTCCAAACTCTTTTGATCATGTTCCCCTAGCCATAAAAAATTACATGAGATCACACTGCTAACAGATGAGTATTTATTGGTATATATTCTTTTCTCTTTCTTTTTTTTGAGACAGAGTCTCGATCTGCCGCCCAGGCTGGAGTGCAGTGGTGCGATCTTGGCTCACTGCGACTTCCATCTCCCAGGCTCAAGTATATTGGTATATATTTTATCAGCTAATATCTTATGTACCTCATATACAAAACTTTAAAAAACACAAATATTAAATGAATAATATGTAAAAAAATTTTTGCTATATTTTCCCACATGCTTCAATTGAAGTCCTAGGCACTCCCACCCATTGTGCTTGCTCTCCATACTAGAGCATGGTGTAGCGAAGAGAAAGTGTCCTCAAGGGTTGAAAGGACTTTTGTTTGAAACTTAGCTCTCCCACACAGTAGCACTAGATACCTTAAGATAATTGTTTCATGTTCGAAGCCAATGGCTCCATCTGTAAAATAGTAAAAAATAATATCTATCTCACACAGTTGTATGAATAAGGTATATCTTTTGTAGAAAAATCACACAACGAAGCCTGATACCATTATAATGTCACTGTCATCAATTTGACTGCTCCTTCAATGCTGTGTTCTTTCTTCCGTGTTTGTGTTTCATATCCTTTTGCCACTCTGTCCAATCCACTAGTTCAAACCTTCTCTCCTCTCCCAACCCTTAATTAACCCACTATGTCTTCATTGTTAGCCAATGATGTCATATATAATTTTAGAGAGAAGTTAGAAGTCACTTCAACTTCCTGCCAAGGTCATAAAAATAAACCTGCATCTGTATGCATAACTTCTTCCCTACTTTCAGTCACTTAAAAAGTATCTCTTGAGTACCTTCTATAGGTCAGACACTACTTTAGGCACTGGTGATGAAGCAGTGAACAAAGATAAATTTCATGCCCTATGGAACCTACATTCTAGCGATGGTGTATTTTTAAAAGTACTCAACAAATAAATATGGAGTGTGTTGCATGATGGTAAATGTTATGGAGAAAAATCCAGGAAGGTAAGGTGCAGGGAATGCCGAGGGTGGTGGGGTTGTTATTCTATGCTGAGTCATCACAGCCTCAACGATAAGGTACCATTTGTATAAAGACATCAAAAAAGTGAGAGATTTGCCTTGTCTTTTGAAAGGATCACTTTGGCTACTGTGTTGAAAATATACGAGGGGAGGCAAAATAAATAAATAAATAAATAACAAAATACCAAAAAAAAAAAAAAAACCAACAAAAAAAAACCTGTTAAGAGGCTACTGCAAATGTATAAATGAGAGAGGATTGTGGCTTGGACCGGGGTGGAGGACCACTCCAGCTTCAGGGTACTGGATGAAGTTTTGCAGGGTTCTGGGAAGGAAAGGTAGGCAAGGCTGTAAACAGAAAACCTTAAGATGGTTTTCCAGTATGACCAGACAAACATTGCAAAAAGTAGATGACAGGCCATCAGGCACATAACTAAAATGAGAGAAACATAATTATCATTATAATATGCAAGTACAGACTAAAATTACGGTATTCACAAATGATCTGCTTGTTTTAAAATAACCAAATCACCAGGAGAAGAATACAACGTCTCAGACAAGGGAGATGACGAAGATCCAGAATTAGAGCAGTGATAAACTGCCCATTAACTGACATAAGAAACAGACGAGTCACAGCCTGAGGAAGAAGGTGATGACTTCTGTTTTTGATGTCTTGTATTTGAGGTGTCGGTGGAATTCTCAAGAAGCTATGCTTGGCAGGGGGATCCATAAGTTTGAAATTTAAGGGGGAGTTTAGAACTCAAAACAAATTTGGGAGTTATCAAAACAGAGGTTGTATGTAAACTACCAGAGTGGATGAGACTACCCATGATAGAAGTCAGTATTTTTCTTCAAACCTACTATAAGGACAGGATGAGGGTTACGAGAGATGATGGAAAAGAAGCAAATATGGTAGGAGGAAGGGAAAAAAAAGACTGGGAAAGAAGAAGTGGAGAATAGAAGAAAAACAGGCGATAGAGCATTCTAAGCCAGGCATACCATTAATTCTGTGCAAACATCTGTGGTTTTTACCATCCTCTCCCAAGCCAAATAGCATATTTATTGGCTTTTTTGACCAAAGTTGCATTTCAAACTGATTACTTCGGCAAACAGTCTACAGTGATGCTTTTTTTTTTTTTTAAACTTGGCTTACTAAAACTACACTGTTATTAAAGTTAGCAAAGTATATTTTTATTCAACAATGTACTGGGCTATACGCCAAGGATACAAAAATGAGTGAGACACAATTCTTTGCTCCAAGAACGTTTAACCAAGATGCATGATCCAGAAACAAACAGAATGATCTTTTCAACATGCAAATTTGATCCATCACCCTACTTAAAACCCTCTGGAACAGAGATTGCTAGTTGTCTCTCAGTAACCGTATTTCTCTTCTTCTCTCATGTTTAACATGGTCATCAAGAAGAAAGGCTACACTGCCCCTTCCTTGTGGGTAGATGTGGCCATATAACCAACTTCTAAATGTAAGCGGGAATGACATCAGCAATGTCTAGAAAGTGTTCTTGAAGAGAAGGACATTTACTTCTCCTCTTTCCTACTTTCTTTAGTCTGCTGGCTACAATGTAGATGTGATGGTGGGAACTGCAGCAACCCCCTTAGACCAAGAGGGGACCTTGGAAATGGAGGCTACACGTGGCAGAGAAACAAGATAGAAGGAATGTGGGCACCTGGAAGCTGTGGACTAGCTACAGACTTTTTGAATGCAGAGAAGATTAGCTAAGCCATTATTTTGTTGTTGTTGTTTCTGGCGGCTGACAACCAACTAATACACATTTAATATGATAATTATCATAGGATTATGTTTACCTTCTAGCTCTATTTTATTATCTATCTTTGTCTACCTATCCATCCATCCTGATATCTGACTCTAAAGTGGAAATAGAATTCATAACAGATTTAATACAGAAAATGCAGTGCTCACATGGTGAAAAAAATAATATTTCCAGGTGAAAATTCAAGTATTTATTAACAGACATATTAATTTTTTTAATCTAAAAAGTCACTACACTCAATAAGTTTACAACATTAAAAATAAAATTCATGCTTCAATAATACATCAGTATTTTTGATTTCAATCTTTAGAATAATTTTGTTAATATTTTAACTTACTTCTTTTGAAGGATTCATTGGTAATGTAAAGATAGTTTTCCAGTATGACCAGACAAACATTGCAAAAAGTAGATGATAGGCCATCAGGCACACAACTAAAATGAAAGAAACATAATTATCATTATAACATGCAAATACATACTAAAATTACGACATTCACAAACAATTTGTTTGTTTTAAAATAACCAAATTACCAATTATAATACATTATGAAAGTTCCTTTATACTAGAATAAACACAACTCAATGAATTTATTTCCAAAGCCAAGAGTTTTTACAAAAATTCCTAAATGCATAATGAGATCTATGCCCATGAATAAAAGCCTTCCATCTGCAGACAGACCAACTATTGGCAAAATCACTAACAAGGACCTTTTCTAAATTCTAAAAATGAGGCATTTATGCCTGCAACTTTAAACAGCAAACACAGCATTAAAAACAAGTGTTAAAACACTCAGGCTTTAAGAACTTTGCTTTACTGACACAGATAACAAAGACAGTTCCTATTTGAGAAGCTGTTTGCTTATTTGCTTGGCTCTAGTCAAAGCTGGTATAATGATAACACATTTAAATGGAGAACATCTGGACAAAGAGATTTCCTTCAGTGGGAGTTCAAGTGTCTTATTTATCACATGGGACAATTGTTTTAAAAAAGTGTTCTGAATACTTTTTTCAGTAATGCATATAAACACACTCTGGGTGGTGTTATAAAGTCTTGAAATACTATCCAAAATTTTCTTTTCTTTTCTTTCCTTTTTTTTTGAGACAGGGTCTCACTCTGTCACTCAGGCTGAGTGCAGTGGCTCACTGCCACCTCCACCCCCTGGGGCTCAAGCAATCCTCCTACCTCAGCCTCCTGAGTGGCTGGGATTACAGGCATGCTCCACCACACCTGGCTAACTTTTGTATTTTTCTTTAAGTAGAGACAGGGTTTCACCATGTTGGCCAGGCTGGTCTTGAACTCCTGACCTCAAATGATCTGCCTGCTTTGGCCTCCCAATGTGTTGAGATTACAGGTGTGAGCCACTGTGCCCGGCCCAAATTTTAAATATTAATTTTGTATATGGTGATAATGATTCCTTCTGGGTAATACATTAATACACAATTTAATTCTGTAAGATATCATTGAATAAAATATGCTAATTTAAATATAGCATATTTGGCATTTTAAAACTTTAATAGCAATTTTTAATTTTTCTAAAGAATTATGATACTCATAGAATCGTTAAAAATTTGAATTATTCAATAAGGCACTTAAATCTGTGTGAGATGACTAAAGCCAACAATATTTTTCATAAATTATGTAGGTGACTCAGTTACAAATTAATAATCTGAATAAGGAAAGGAAATTGTTGATATCCCTATACCTCAAAGCCTTAAGAATCTGTGGCACAATGACAGCCATTTCAGGATAGAATTCTTTGCCAAGTGTCTGACAGAATTCAATCTGCAAACTTAAGAGAAATGAGATATCTTTAACTCTAGCTTGTCTCCACATTCTCAAAGAATAATGTATTAATCCCCACCAAATCTAAGTGAATACAATTGGTTTTTCAAACCATTTAAAAAATCTGTAACATTAATATAATCTAGCTTACCTTGTTCGCCAGTGTTTTCCATGGACACTGTAAAGAGAAAAAAAGGTAATAGGTTATATGAAGCTTATGGCAAACAGGGCTTGACACAGACATAAGGCATTTAAGTAGCTTAATAATTTGGCTTCCCTTCAAACCAACATTCTCTAAATATTTATTCAACTTTATTTGGAGGAGAGGTGAGCACAGTGTGGAGAGAGGGTGGAGGAAAAGGCTGCAGGCTGCAATCAGCCATGCCTCCACTGCACACTTCAGCCCTGGCTCCTGTGCTGCGGAACAAAACTTGTCAAGCGCTCCCCTTGGGGGTCTTATTTCTGTATCATTTGGTTGATTGGTTTTCCTTCCAACTATAGAGTTCAGATAAAAGCAATGCTCTCCAGGTCATTACATTTCCACAGGCATTTATTGCTCTTGATAAATTGGCAACCACCTGGTGAGCTTTCTACAAAGAATAAAATGTTGTTTCCACAGCAGATACTCTTTTTTTCCCCCTAATTTCTAAAAGTACAAATGCTTATGCACGGTGACTTTACTTGCTTCCTACTGCACGATGAGAGGCCAGGCAATGCTGGGAAACTGCCATTCCTCAGGGGCTGTTGTAAATATTCCAAGCTAGCAGGTATTATAGATTAGGACAGGGGCCACAAGCGCTAAAACAAGATGCGACAAGAAGCTGTATTTAGTAATCAAGACATTTGTACGCCTTTTGTATTGTCTATTTGGTTTCTCATTTGGTCTCGCTCTTTGTACTACAGTCTTTGGAAGTTTTGCCCTATCTCAGCTGTACCAAGTCTAACTTTGTATATTTTTGTCCTTATTCAGCTTTTCAAAAGGGCACAGGATCTCAGGCCTTGGTGCTGGAATGAAATGTGCTGCCTTCTGAAGCCTGGAACCAGAAGGTAGTGTGAGAAGTTTTTAAGATTGCTCAGTCTAACCAATCTCCTGCCCAAGACAGCTACCGAATATAAGTTCAGGCATTTCTAGAGCTAGCAGAAGCCCGTAGTTTTTTGGAGGGAAGCCCGTTCCATTGTTGGATTGCCCTAAGAATAAGAAAATTTATCCTTCCAGGGTGTTGAAATTTGCTGCTTTGTGACTTTTACCTGTGATATCGAGGTTTCCAAACCATAGCAATAAGCAGAAGATCGAAATGACAGATCTTCACATATTTGGCGTTATAGTGTCCCCCCTTAAATGTTCTAGTTTGCACCAACTAATACATGGTTTCCAGATCTCTTACCAACCTAGACGTGGCATCTGTACATGCTTCCTAGGTTCTCCACTCCTTTTAACATTTCTGATCTCCAGAATGAGACAGGCAGGCGTGGATGACCTTTGATTTACAAATGGCCAGTTCTACAAGTCCGCTTGTAAGTCAGAGGCTAGTCAGAGCTTGCTTTCTCATAGAATCCCTGAAGCGGCTCATCTGAGGGCACAGGAAAGGCTTGAGGCAAGCCTGTTTTTTAATATCTCAACCTACCGCCACAGCTATGCATTTTCTCTAGACACTGACTACACCCTGTCTTCAAAAGTGCTCCAAAATTGACAACTCTTTTCTGGATCAAAATTTCCAATCCTTCAGTGGAGCTAATCTAAGGAAAGGAAAAGCAATTTGACTCCATTTGTGCATTTATATATGAATGACCCTTACTGACCATTCCAGAGGTGCTGGTGCTTGCATAAAAATGTGTTTGCTACTCCACTGACTCGAGTTGAGAGAACTGAAAACTGTAAAACAAAATGACATTTAAAAAAAGGTATAGTTAGGGGCTGGGCATGGTGGCTCACACCTGTAATCCCAGCATTGTGGGAGGCCAAGGCCGGTGGATCACCTGAGGTCAAGAGTTCAAGACCAGTCTGGTCAACATGGCAAAACCCCGTCTCTACTAAAAATACAAAAAATTAGTCAGGTGTGGTGACGTGCACCTGCAATCCCAGCTACTTGGAGGCTGAGGCAGGAGAATCGCTTGAACCCGGGAGGCAGAGGTTGCAGTGAGCCAACATCGCGCCAGTGCACTCCAGCCTGGGCAACAGAGTGAGACTCTATCTCAAAAACGACAACAAGAAAAAAGGTGTAGTTGATACGAGTTGCTATCTTTTTGACCCAGACCACTACTCTATAAACGTGATATGCAAAGACTTTGTTTTTAAAGCTATTATTATTATTATTTTTGCCATTCACAGCTTGCTTTTCCCTAAATGTAATTCAAAATCCACAAATGTTCTATTTTTTAAAAAGTACACAACTTACACATAAATTCATCCTTATAGTAAATAATTGTGTAACATTTGTAGAATGAAATGGAACAGTTCAAAAGGCTGTATCCAATTACACTTTCGCCAAGATTATGAGCCTGTTCAATTTCCTGTAAACATAAGTCTGTTTAATTTTTGTCAACATCATAGGCCTAAACAAAAATCATGATTTTAGCATTCATTTCCCTTATTATTAGTGCAGTTTGGCATCATTTTTAAAATACTATGATTGGGATTTCCTTTCTAAGTGAAAGATTATTTTTCTATTGGCCTACTTAGTTATTGAGAGCCTTTTATACATTCTGGGCAGAAATCTCGTATCTGTTATATATATATATATTTCAAATAAAGTTGCATATAGCTATTTTAAATGATTTAATAAATACTAGCAACATTTTTATCACTTGCCACTGATTAAGTAACATTATCAAAGTTTGCAAATTAACTTATCTCATTAACAGATACACAGACTATACAAGGTTTTTCTTTGTGATACTCAGGAAATGAATGTTCTCTCAACCATGTTTACTTAATTAGTAAATCAGTGATTTACCTTGTAATTTTCCGTTTAACGCACAGTTGTCAAGTTCAAAGTTTCCTTTCTCACAGTGTAAAAACACATAAAATACAAACTTATTGTCAAATGCAAATATTTTTGCTCAAAAGTAAATGTTTAAGAAAAGATTGCTCAAATTTAGCCTCAAACACTTTTCTAATATATATGTATATAAAGATAATATATGAAAAATAGAGACTCATTTTTGAAATAATATAGATGGTAATCAAATATAATTTGACTATTTATAATCATACAAAGACTAAATAGCAATATTGAACATAATTGGGACAGGTCTTCTAAAAATAACTATTGGTTTTAATGTGGATTTTGAGTTTCAATCCAGGATTATTTAATTTTCTTACTTCACAGACAGAATTTCAGTTTGGTTGATTTAACAATGATGCTGATACCTATTCTCCAATTTTACCATAGAGAAATTTCAAGTGTTGTAGAGCCTTCTTTATCCCATTTCCTTTAAACCAGTATTGAGATAAATTAATAGTTATTTCAATTTTGTCAAACTGAGGTTCACTCAGTTTTTACTAAAGCAAATGAGCTTTATTCTCAAAGTCACAATGAGTAGCACATTAATTCTATCTTAGAAATTCTTTTATTTTCAATTTAAACATTTCTTGTATGTGACAAAAATGTTACAACTTCGAGTTCTGCTGGATCATATTAAAATTAATTCCTCATTAAAGCACAAGAGCTGGCACACAGCATCTGCCCCATTAATATTTATTGAGTAAGAGACTGACTTAGACAAACAGACCATGACAACTAATTTGAATCACATAAAACTGGTATATCAAAGTGGACATATGAGAAGTGTTCATTTTTCTTTTGTGGGCATGAAAAACTCAAGAGAAAAGTTATTTCTATTACCATGTTAGCTTAGCACACTGTAGGACTCAACTCACAGTTGACAAAAGCGAAAGTAATCTCTTCTGTGAGGTGAAGAAACCACTTCTCTAAAGAGAGGAGAGAGGGAGAAGACAAAATGGTTCCTGTTCCTTTAAAAAGGAAAAGGTTGAGGGAGACACTGGCTTCATCTGGACTTCATGCAACTTTGAAAACAGACAGGGTCTATAAGTTTACAGGGTTCCCTCCACCCCCCACCTTGGTTTTGGTTCTTCCTTAGTATTGTACCTTTTTACAGTTGAATTTGTCAAAATGGAAAAGAGATTATTACTAAGCATAACAGCACCAAGGAGCAACGGCTGGGGATAAAGAAGGCAAGGTCCAATCCTGCCTCCACCACTTGCTCGCTTACACAAGCTATCCCACTTAGTCCACGACAAAATGAGGGTGATGGCCGCAGCAACAGCATTAGGGCTGTAGTGACAACTCAAAGGGAAAAGAAAAGAATGTACTTAACATAGAGCCTTGAGTAGAGTAAGTCCCATGAATGTACAATTATAATATATAATCTTTCACTTTGATAATATTAACTGTAATGTATAACATACAGGAAAGGGGGCTAAAAACTGAAGACAAATTACAAAGAGAAAAGTAATATTTGTATAGGCTCCTGAAAGACATAAATGCAAAATGTTGAATAAAAACAGACTCGGTGAGTGAAAATAAAAGGTGAAAAATAATGTAAATCTGAATTATCTTAAGTCAACTGCCTTTTTAAATGGATGTGTCATTTCAGAAACTTGTTTAAACCAAAAAGGTGGTCTTCGTTCTCAACACAGAGTAACGATGAGATGTTAAAACTTCGATCCTGATGTGCCAGTTAGTTCTCTTGAGTAGTTCTCTTGAGAACTTAAATGTGAAAGAATCTATTTTGGATAGGCACTGTTTAACTTAATGAATAAAAAAATTACTTTAAAAAAAAATAAAGACCAAAATCTTATATCCACCCCAAAGAAGTTAGGTGCAGTTTATTCCTGGGAATTAAGAGAATTGCTATTATTACACTAAAATATTTACCAATCCTACATCTGGTGGATGGTACCATTCATACCATCTAAATACACACAATAGTAACACTGTGAATCACAATTTTAATTTTAATTTCAAACACTTATTTGCCTAATTTTATCTTGGATTAGCCTAATTTCTTTTTGGTCCATGCCCTACAATGATAATATTTTGCTTTGGCAATTTCTAATCTTCCAATATACCTCCAAAACTTCAGTTCCTCTGTGATTAATTGTGGGAATTGCCGCACTTTCTTGGCCTCAGATGGTATATAGGAAGAGAGAAAGTGAAAAAGGTAATTTATTACTATAATTACCAAGAACATTCCTGTTTGCTAAAAGTAAAATTATGGCCTTCAGGAATTACATTTTGGGCTGGGCGGCCCACACATGTAATCCCAGCACTTCGGGAGGCCAAAGTGGGAGGATCACTTAAGGCCAAGAGTTAGAGATCAGCCTGGACAACACATTGAGACTATGTCCCTACAAAAAAAATTTTTAATTAGCTGGGTATAGTAGCACTGCCTGTGGTCCCAGCTACTTGGGAGACGGGGCGAAGGAGAACTGATTGAGCCCAGTAGTTCAAGGCTGCAGTAAGCTATGATCACATCACTGTACTCCACCCTGTGCTGTAGAGTGAGACCTGTCTCTTAAAACAAAAAAGAAGAAATAAAGGAAAGAAAAAAAAGAAATTCATCTTAAAATCTAGAACCATCATTGATACTACAAAGCTTGTAGTTTGGGTCATCAGTAGTATTATCTGGCTGCGCTTTATGCTCACCCTCTCCACCGCCACTAATCATTCCTGCAAGAAACAGAGAAGAGCCAGGCACAGCAGGTCAAACCTCTAATCCCAGCACTTTGGGAGGCCAAGGTGAGAGCACAGTTTGAGGCCAGGAGCTTGAGACTGGCCTGGGCAACATAGTGAGACATCATCTCTACAAAAAAATTTAAAAATTAGCCAGGCATAGTGGTGCCCACCCATGGTCCCAGCTACTTGGGAGGCTGAGGTGGGAAGATCACTTGAGGCCAGGAAGTTGAGGCTGCAGTGAGCTGTGATCCTGCCACTGCATTCAAGCCTGGGCAACAGACCGTGATCCTGTCTCAAAAAAAGAGAGAAAGAAACAGAGTAGGACACAGATAAAAAGGCTGAACTAATTAGTCCTCAGTTTAGAATTGGTAAGACTGATAAGAGTGACAGTTTTTTGTTACAGCATTAATTGTTCTTTAAGAAATCCTTATGTAAAAATAAAACAGGTAAAACTGAAGTTAAAGAGTGAGACTGTCAAAGTAATAACCCATAATATAGAAAAGGATAACAAACTGCCCCTTAATCCAACCTGGCTTGAATGAAACATCCTTTCAAATGTATACTTCCCTTATCTCTTTTGACTGAACTACCAAGCAATCATTTAATCCTAGAACCCTTGGTCCAAATACAGCTAGATGCCTGTTTCTATAAATAAAGTTTTATTGAAACATGTATGCATTCATTCACTTACATGGCTACTTATGTGCTACAATGACAGAGTTAGGTAGCTGAGACAGGGAAAGTATGGACTGCAAAGCCTAAAATATTTACTGTCTAGCTTTTTATGAAGGAAGTATTCCAGACCTATGTATTAGTAAGGGTTCTCCACAGAAAAAGATTTAATAGGATGTGTGTGTATGTGTATATATATATATAGTATAATAGAATTGATTTAGTCTAGAATGATTTAAATTCAACCTTGATTAAAAGCAGGGGATCATCTCAAAGGTTATTCCACTCATATATTTTTTACCAATTGATTATTTAATAATTGGCTTTGGTGATTATTATTAAAGTGTTACAGTCCTAAATGGTATCTATTGAGATACAGCAGCCTAGTAAACGGATGGTAACTTAAATCTAGTTGAACTTTTAGTCATAAATACATCCAAAATTCAAGCTTTCAGATACTTACATGGCTACTTGTGTGCTACTACGCCTTCATAATAGACAAAAAATGTACTCCCCCTTTTGAATTAGCAAAGAACAGTAAAGTGTTTCTAAAACAATGTGATATGGGGGTGTTTTATTGCAAATGTATATTGCTGTGATTTTAACATTTATTTTCTTAATCTGAATTTTTTCTTGTCTTCAAATTCAATGTCACTCCTTTGGAGAAATAATTTACCTTTATTGCTCATACACAGTAACTTTTCAATATAAAACCACTACACAATTTCCAGCCTAGCCTCAGACATCTGATAATGAAGAATACTGCCCCCCCACACACAAACACACACACCAACACAAACACACACACCCCAAAACAGAGACTTGGTCCTAATGAATGAATCTTAAGGATAATTTTATAGCCAAGCTCTACATTTTTTTCTGTTTATCTTTAACTCATTTATTGAGAAACATTAATTGACTATACTGTGCTTATACTGTTGAGAACAAAATGGTAAATAAGACTCTACCTCTGTGCTGAAACTTAGCGTTTATGATATCATTTCAGCTAGAAGTAACAACTAACTGAAATAACAAGGATGTAGTTATGAAAACATTTTCAGTTAATTCACAGAAGTAGCTCACATTCAAAAGATTATGACAAAAATACTTTATGCTTTAATATCTTTATAATATGCTTTAACATCTCCTGTCCCAACAAAATCTGTCCCTTGACTTCATGTCTCTAACTGCCATCCCATTTCTGGCCTTTTCACAGGAAAATTTAATAATCATCCAAAATCACTCTCTCTACCCCCAACCTCCTTTTACCTCCTCCTCCAGCTCCAATTGGTCTAATTCCCCAGGATTCCACTGCAATCACCTGTGTCAAGGTCACCAACACCCTCCCTAAGCTAATTTTCTGTACTCAAATTACTCTAACAAAATTAATTATGCTCTTCTTTTGGAAACAGTCTGTCAAATTCATAGTGAATTCTTTGACAAAATTGGCCAGAGGAACCCCTTGAAGCCAAATCCTTTGTCCTTTTAGCTACTTTCCAAAAATCTCTGGTTCATTTTTAGTGTATTAGAGGTCAAAATTGACACCCCTTCCTGATCTTATTTAATGACATGCAAGAAAAATATGTTATTCACGTTATCATTTTCAGTTTAATTGCAACGGTACCCTTTTCTTCCTAATACGTTTTTGAATTTATTTTCTTTATAACCTATCTACTTATATATTTTTACATATTATATTTTTATTATACTTTAAGTCAAACTGTTTCTTTTTTTTCTTTGTTGTCCTCATATATCATTGTGATTTTATTGATAACTCAAAACGCCTGCCTTTCTCTCCAAACTCACCTCACACGTCTTTCCTCTTGTGCATGATGCTTCTGTCACTCTGGGCTTTCTTGTGTCTTAACCAAGCTAACATTGTACCCTCCCTTGATCCTCTGCACTGGCAGTGAACTGGGTGGTAGGAGACCCGGACTCCAGGCCAATCCTGCCAATATGTGTGATCTTCTTGATCACGGCACTCAGCTGAGCGCCGCTTTAATTTTATTGTTTAAACTAAAATTTGCACTTTACCTTGAAGGTTTCTCTGGCTATAAAATTATCTTAAATCCTACCCTGATGTATTCTCGGGGAAAAAATCTTAACTTTTAAAGATCTAAGGCAAAAGCCATTCTAACAACAAACTGATCAGTAAATTAGCAGGAACTGCTTTGTCAAGGACAGATAAGTAGCTTCAAAATAGAAGCAAAGGTTAACAGTAAGTCTTCGACGGTGCAAAACTTGAATTCCAAACACATGGTTTTCAGTTTGTACTTTCTCAGTTAACATACAAGCCAGTCCTGATATTCCTAATAGTCTAACTACAAACACGGGGCAAGGCGATCCACTACCTCAATGGATCCCCACAAAATTCCTTGAAAATTCATTTTGCAATAAGAAAACCATGATCTCATTTAAAATGCAATTCAATGATATCATCTCACTAAGAACCCTCCCAAGGCTTTGCACTCAATTTACAGTAAAATAAAGTCCAATCTCTTTACTTCAGCCTCAGTGGTCAAGCATGATCTGGCACTTCCTCCCTGTCCTCCAAGACCATTTCTGGTCACTAGTCCCTTTGCTCACTAAGCTGCAGCCACAGTGAGCTCCTGTTTCAAAAACACACCAAACCTTAGTGTCTTTGCCCAGTCTGAAAAGCTCCACACCTGACTCCACGCCTGGCTCCTTCTTTATCATCCTTCAGGTTGCAGTTTAAATACCAGCTTTTCCTGTCTAGTTAGACCCTGCAATCACTATGGCAATACATTATTTGTCTCTTAGCATCTCACACAACCTGTATTTTCATTTATTTGTGTCTTTTCCATGACTCTCACTGAGGTTTAAATCCTGTCTGATGTTTTACCTTGAACAAGTTATTTAGACTCTCTGAACATTATCTCAATGTTTATCTCACCAAGCTCTTTTGAGAATTAAACTAGAAGGTAAAAGCACCTAGAATAGAATTTGGCGCATTATTAAGGTCTGTTCATCAAATATGGAGGATAAATTCATCACCAAACTGTGACATGTTAAGAGTAGGAGTTTCCTAAAGTTTAGTGCTAACGGTTTATTAACAATCTAGGGGAAGAAGTACATAGTGAATAATTAGCACGTACTAATGCTAAAATTTTCTGCAGCGTGAAATGGCAAGTTGTTAGGAATAAACTGTTGGAAGGCCTTTTAAGCGTGAATAAGCAGAAAAATGCAAATAAATTACAATGTGGGTGAATTAGTAGAATGAGAAAAAAACTAAACCAGTAAATTTTTAAACTTTTGCCCTACCTCTCCCAGAGCTCCTTTCCTGTCAACCCCACCCACACTTGCAACCCACTACGCCCTGCCAGATTCTAACAGGCCCTGGCATGCTTTGGTCCTACGCCAATGCCCTATGGAGTGTGATGATTTCCCCAGCCTCTACCTCAGAACACATATCTAAATAGCTATACTGAGCTAAACCATGTGCTAGAAATTATCAAAGAACTATGGAAAATGGCCCAGAAATTACTGGCAACCTTTTCCTGAAGAATAGCACAATGTGGCTGGGTGTGGTGGCTCACAGCTGTAATCCCAGCACTTTGGGAGGCTAAGGCAGTTGGATCACTTGAGCCCAGGAGTTTGAGATCTGCCTCGGCAACATGGTGAAACTCTGTCTTCACCAAAACAAACAAACAAACAAAAAACTCCACAATTAGCTGGGTGTGGTGGCGTACCCCTGTGGTGCCAGCTGGTCAGGAGGCTGAGGTGGGAGGATCCCTTGAGGCCAGGAGGCGGAGGCTGCAGTGAGCTGAGATAGTGCCACTGCACTCCAGCCTGGGCAACAGAGCCGGACTATGTCTCAAAAAAAAAACAAAAAAAACCCAAAAGAATAGCACAATGCCAAACACAAAAATGAATAATACTAAGTTAAGTCATAAAAACCAAGATATGGGAAGTCTCTTAACGGTAGGTTATGACCCAAAAGATTTGCTTTCTGTGGTTTGGCCTCTAGATAAGCCATCAAAAGCTTCTGCATAACACTATTAACAATATAACAAAAACTAGTGACTGTGTGTTAAGGGAAGCCTACTGAGGGCAACATCCAAACACATCTCCCTTCCAGCACAGTAGACCCAAGGCTGCCCTGATTTTCCTCCCTTACCTGCTCAGCTATGAGACCAGGTGTTCATCGCATTCCAAGTCGTCAGTGATAATATCTGTATTTGCTACAACTGTCATAACAAAGTATCACAGACTATGTGCCTTAAATAGAAATCTACATTCTCACATTTCTGGACTTTAGAAGATGGAGATAAAAAAAAATTTTTTTAATTATAAATTAGCAGGGCATGGTGGCATGCACCTGTGGTCCCAGCTACTCAGCAGGCTGAGGCAGAAAGATTGATTAAATCTGGGTGGTCGAGGCAGCATGAGCTGTGATTAGCCACTGCATTCCAGCTTGGGAGACAGAGCAAGACTCTGTTAAAACAAAAAAAAAAAAAAAAAAAAAAGAAGAAGAAAAAGAATTGAGCACAAATTGAGGTGTCGGCAGGGTTGGTCTCTTCCTAGGTGTCTCTCCTTTGCTTGCAATGACCACCTACTCTCTGTATGTTCACATCATTTTCCCTCGATGACTCTCTGTATCCAAATTTCTTCTTTTAAGGACGTCAAGTCACATTGGATAAGGGATTACTCTGATGACTTCGTTTTAACTTAATTATTTCTTTAAAGACCCTTTCTCCAAATAAATTCTGAAGTCCTGGAGTTCAGGACTTTCACCTAAGAATTTTGGAGGCACAGAATATAGCTTGCAGCATCCTCCAAATTCAGACTGCAGCTTTACAGGACCATTGGTTGAATGCTCTCTATGCCAGGAATTTGTGCTCAATTCTTTTTCTTTTCTTTTTTTTTTTAAGACAGGGTCTTGCTCTGTCTCCCAAGCTGGAATGCAGTGGTGCAATCAGAGCTCATGCTGCCTCGACCACCCAGATTTAATTAATCTTTTTGCCTCAGCCTCCTGAGTAGCTGGGACTACAGGTGCATGCCACCATGCCCTGCTAAATTATTATTTTATTTTATTTTGTAGCGATAGGGTCTGCCTTTGTTGTCCAGGCTATTCTTGAACTTCTGGGCTCAAATGATTCTCCTGCTTCAGCCTCCCAAAGTGCTCGGATGACAGGCATGAGCCACCACACCCGGCCTTGTGCTCAATTCTTTGAATGTTGATCTCATTTAAACCTTACAACAATCTGTGAGGTTGGTATTATTATCATTTCAAATGCTGAGAAGACAGTCTCACAGAGATATAACTTCTAACGTCATCCAAGTCATGATGGGATCTACATATAGTCCTGTTTGGCCCCAAAACTCATGCAAGGATTCTGTGTGGCCTCCCAGGATCTGTGACATCGGATGCCTCGCAGCCACTGGGCTGCTTTGTCCTGGGCAGCCGTTCTCTTCCTTGCTTCCTCTCAGTTCTTGGTCTGTGCTTGATACTCTTGCCACTCTCTGTTACTTCTGATCTGGGTCACTCTAGAAAGTAGGGTTTAAAATGTCCTCTTGTTGTCACCCTTGCTCCACCAACCAACTTAAAACCTCTGCAAACAGATAATTTTACAAACTTTGGATACAAAAAATTCAAATATTTGGCCATATTTCAGGGCAGTACCTGAATATGGACTTTCCTAACCATCCCACTTCAAGAATTTGGGGAGGAACGGGGCTCTGGGTTCCTAGAGCAACAGTAAAATGGTGATACTAGAAACAGTAAGAGATGGGATAGGCTTCGTGACCTCCATCCTCAGCAGAAGAAAGGAGGAATGATAATTACTCCGGTTTGTACTACACAGGCACACTCCTAAAACACATTTCTCACATGTAGACACTGACATTAAGAGAGACAGAATATGGATCTGTCCTGGTTGGTAGTTCTTAATCCTTACATTTATAAAGGTCTCCAGGTTATAAGCGTTTCTCTTCTCATCCACTCAGCAACATCGTTTCTTTATTATTATAATTTACTGCATTAAGAAGACTTGAGATCTACTCTCTGAAATAATTGTAAGTGCGTTAACACCGTATTGTTGAGTATAGGCACTAGGATGTAGAGCCGATCTCCAGAACTTATTCATCTAACATAACTGAAACTTTATACCTACTGAACCGCAGCCCACCCCCCATCTCCTTCTCCCCCCAGCCCCTGGTAACCACCAAACGGTCTCTGTTTCTTTTAGGTGACTATTTTAGATACCTCATACACGCTGAGGAATGCAGTATCTGTCCTCCTGTGACTGGCTTTTTCTCATTTAGCCCAATGTCTTCCAGGTTCATTCATGTTGTCCCATGTGGTGGAATTCAACATCATTTCTGTAGCAATTTGATGACCAAATCATTGCTCTAAATAGCTAAGCAGCTCTACTCGACAGAAACAGATGGTGTACAATCTAACTTATCTAATTGAAGGCTGGGTAAACATTCACTGAATGTTTGTATTTAAATCATTAGGAATGTGTGGGTCTTTCAATCTATCAGTTCTGAAAAAGGAATAAAGACGTCACCTCATAATGACGGCCCTGAAAAACTCACTGCCACTTTCATCTTGGCAAAGGGAAGGACAATTTCTGTATCACTGACTGCACTAAGCAATGTAGATAAATAAGGAAATCTGATCTCAGGGCTGGCCCCCTGATCTTAGTGTCCTCATTTCAAAGCTTACTCGATGGAATCCTATAATCCCTGTCTCAAATTAAAATAGAATAGGCTCCCAGTGCCAGCAAGTAGCACAGATTTGAGGGCAGGTGTAAGTTTACTTCTCCTGCTTAGATAGAGTTGTATGGGTCCTTCCTTTTCTACACATGGCTACAACTCAACTCCAAGTTCCTATAATCACTGAATCTTTTCAGCCCCACCCCCTTCCTTTCCAATTCCAGATGCCCTTCTTGAGGAAAGACCAGAGAGGCCATGACTGACTCCGTAGAACCATGTAAGTCTATGGTGGATGCTACACCCTCAACACAGATCCGCCTGCTTTCCACACAATGGCTGTTTACGATCAAGGGAAATGTCAACTAGGGGTTTATGTCCTGAAATACTGCCCTTATTAGTCAGAACCAAAATTTTAGAATTGGAAGTGCCTCAATGATTATTTTGCCCAATGTAACACTCAACTTTCTCATATATGTGTGGATGTATTTATTTATTGGCAACATGCAAAAAGTCCCACACGTACATTGGTTATTCCACCACTTAAAAAACATATACAATCAAGTCAAAACAATTTTTGTAGAGTATTTTTTAATGTCCTTACATCAGTTTCTTATTATCTGGTATACTCAGAATTATCATACAGGACAATGTTGAGAGTTCCTTGTTTTTCATGACCAAACGTTACTAGCTATTTGATATATTAAGCACAAAAACCAATGCATCTTTTCTGCATCTCCAAGGAAACAGGCAACATTCTAAAACCATCTAGCAGGGTTAGCAGCTATATGTTGAGTACTATACGACCTGAGTACACACACACATAACACATTTAAAAATTAATCCAATTATTTCTAGGTTCATAAAATTATTTGACTCTTATTATGAGTACAACTCTCCAGAGAAAGAAACTATATAAGGATGTAATTCTGACCTTTGTGTTTATGAGCTCATTGGAATAAAATTTACAGTGGCACACTTGAAGAGATGAATTCAAAGATTTAAACCAATATTAGCACCAGCAGTAATTGCTGCATGATAGCACTGGGTCACAACATCTATTAAAACATTCTAGAGTATCCAGCTATTCACCAGCTCACCCTTCATTATTGGGTCATTGAGAAGCACTATTTTCTTCTGTAACTTCACTGTCACATATTCACAAAGCAAACATACACAATCTTTCTTTGATCCCAGCTGGAATTATACAATGCCTTTCTCTTCTTACTTGCAGCAAATCATACTCTTGCACAACACTGCATTCACCTACAGCACTAGCCCAATCTCTCTGACAGCAATAGCTGAAACAGTGTGTATATTCAGTCACAGCCAAAATAAATTTGACATTGTCATTATCTGGCCACCCACAGTTGAAAGATTTCCACGACTACTGCTTAAAGACACAACATATTGTAATAGTGTAATATTATACAAGTACCACCTATTTATATACATATATTCATTAATGTGAGAACTTCTAAAAAAGATTATGCAAGGAATTGAAGAATCCAGTCATCAATATTTGGAATGAGTCTCTTCCTCTGCTCAATGTGTAACCTGCATCTCAGGTTTCCTGCCTGTATCTCTCCCCTAGTTTTATGTATGGATTTATGCTTTCTCTTACTAAAATCATTTCACTTACTCTGGATCTTTGGGCAAAACAAAAACCTTGCTCTTCATTTATAAATCATGTTCAGTCCCTGTGCTGTGGATCAGAATCTAGTTCATGATTAACACCATGCATTCACATGTATTCAGGTGATATTTCCCCCTCCTCCCCAACCGCTCCTGTTTACCAGTTTGCGTACCACTTCCACCTGCTAGTATGTTCTTTCGAGATTAAATTTCCACCTGTCATTTCTGCGCTCTGGACACTCTAGCTACTTAAAAACTTTTGCTAAATTCCTGCCTATATACAGTAAGCTAGAGGCTCTTGAGTTTTCTGTCCTGGGTGTGCCCGACGACCAGGACTCTCATAAGGAACACACTACCCAGTAATTAAGGCCACCATATGGGCAAAATGGGACTCTTCACAATCCCCTGCCCATCAGCTTTTCTGCTGAACCATGAAATGGCAAGATGGTAAAAAAAAAAAAAAAATTGCTGCAGTGACACTGATACATCTCATGGATACCTCTAGAGACCTTCAAATTTGGACATGTTGGCCGGGCGCGGTGGCTCATGCTTGTAATCCCAGCACTTTGGGAGGCCGAGGCGGGCGGAACACAAGGTCAGGAAATCGAGACCACGGTGAAACCCCGTCTCTACTAAAAATATAAAAAAAATTAGCCGGGGGTGGTGGCGGGCACCTGTAGTCCCAGCTACTCAGAGAGGCTGGGGCAGGAGAATGGCGTGAACCCGGGAGGCGGAGCTTGCAGTGAGCCGAGATTGCGCCACTGCACTCCAGCCTGGGGGACAGAGCGAGACTCCGTCTCAAAAAAAAAAAAAAAAAAAATTTGGACATGTTTACAACGGCATATAGGCTTCTCTGGTTGACACTTCCATCAAAAATCACCTGCTGCAGAAAAACTGTATGGTGTCCTCAAAAAATTAACACAGAATTATCATATGACTGACCAATTCCACTCCTAGGTATCTACCAAAAGAATTTAAAGCAGGGACTCAAACAGGTATTTCTATATACTGTCCATAGCAGCATTATTCACAATAATGCACAAAAAGGTAGAAACAACTCAAACCTCCATTAATGAATAAACAATATGTGATAAACACATACCATGAAATATTATTAAGCCTTTGAAAAAATGAAATTCTGACACGCTACAACACGGGTGGACTCTGAAGATATTATATAAGTGAAATAAACCAGACTCAAAAGGACAAATATTGAATGATTCCACTCATAGGAGCTACCTGGAACAGTCGGACTCATGGAGGCAGAAAGTAGAATGGTGGCTGCCAGGGGGTGGGGGAGGGAAGAATGAGGGTTAGTGTTAACTGGAAGAATGAGGGTTAGTGTTAACCGCACAGCGATGCAGTTTGGGAAGATGACAAAGTTGGTAAATGGAAGGTAGTGATGATCGCACAGCATTTTGAATGTACTTAATGACACTAATCTGTACACTTAAAAATGGTTAAAATGGAAAATTTTTATGTTACCAATATTTTACCACAATAAAAAATAAAAAAATAATCTGTTCTAGGGCTTATTCTCAAACCACAAATTAAGTTAAAAATCAACATTAGCTAAAGTTTTCTTACCTCTGGTCATTTCCATGCTGAAAAGTTTTCACTGTTGTTTAATATCTCAAAAAAGTAACCCCAGAAGTGATAAGCAGAGAAAAACAAAGCTTTGTTGAGCTGTGTATGCCTAGCTAGGCATTTCCACATGCTAAGTGGCTCATTCATGAGTCTCCCCGGATTCGCAGCGCTTGAGATTCAAAAGAATGCTGAGCCAAAATTCCGGTCTTCCTTGACCTTTTTCAGTCAATAGGAAATAGATCAAAGTAAATCTAAAATCCTCAAACTCCAAGGGTCTTGGATAGTAGCTTGAAACACGTATCTATCTCGGATTTACCACCTTAAATCAGAGTTAAATTATATTCAGTATACTCTAAGAAAGATGGGACAAGGAAAAAGAAAATTGAAAGATATGTTAGAACGTCTTTTGAAATCTAAAAAGTGTAACAATTTTAGCATATTAAGGGCGGGTTGGGGTTAATTATCTGAAAACTAGTAAAACGGACTACAGTTATCTCTAGGCAATGCTGTTGGAGTGTTTCCTGTAAATACATTCCACTTATTTTTTTGTGATTATTTTATAAGTATACTGCGGCAAAAATTTTACATTTTAAATTATTATTTTTATATAGATACATGAGGATATTACTTATTCAATTACACATATGAAGATAATTTATCTTTTAAATTTTCACGTGAGTTCTATAATTAACTTTATCATCTAAATTCTCATTACAGATAACATTTTAATGTCCAGAAAGAAGAAAAGATTTTTTATTGTTATATGTGAAACCATAAAAATATTACCAGCTTGTGGCCAGGCGTGGTGGCTTACACCTATAATCCCAGCACTTTGGGAGGCCGAATCACCTGAGGTCAGGAGTTCAAGACCAGCCTAGCCAACATGGTGAAACCCCGTCTCTACAAAAATGGAAAAATTAGCCAGGCATGATGGCAGGTGCCTGTAATCCCAGCGACTCGAGAGGCTGAGGCAGGACAATTACTTGAACTTGGGAGGCGGAGGTTGCAGTAAGCCAATATTGTGTCATTGCACTTCAGCCTGGCTACAGAGCAAGACTGTCTCAAAAAAAAAAAAAAAAAAAAATATATATATATATATATATATATAAAACCAGCTTGTTTATAAACATTTGGATGATCAAACAGTAAAAAGCCAAAATACATAATCCCCTCATGTAGGATTCAACATTCTTTGTTGCTTGAGATGTCCACCCTGCTCAGAGGGCTCAAACTGAACAAATTCAGCTGGCACTCATCTTTTGATTCATCCGAGAAACATATGTCCCAAATGTTACTACGTGTTAACCTCTGTGTTAGACAGCAGGGCTATAAGGGTGCATAAACCAGACGTGGTTACCGCTCATGAAATTTTCTGTAGATTATTTTCAGATAAGAAAAGTTAAGCTTGCCTAAAAGACTAAAATCTTTCTAATTTGGATTGAATTAATTCAGATATCCCAGCAACTCATACACTGGTATACGAGATTCTTTTTGGTAACCTTGTAAATTACACTGAAAGTCATCAGAGTCAGTAATAAGTTCAAAACAAGGGTTCAATGTGCACATTGTTAAATTCTCAGTCCTCCCCCACTTGATGGGCCAGTACATGTGGCAATGTTGATTCCTCCCTCCTCCTTGATACCCTTTCCTCCCCAGGCTTCAAGACACCACTCTCTCTCAGTTTTCCTCCCCTTCACTGGGCACTCCCTCTCAGTCTTCTTCGCTGGTTCCTACTCATCCCCTGAACTCTCAGTGTTGGTCATCTTTGGTCCATTTCTCTGCTCATTTACATTCTCACATGTGGTAGAACAAATGTATCCAGTGCCAAGTCTTTAAATCCACTTATTGCTGAAGACTCCCGAATTTATTCCCACATTCTATACCTCTCTCCCAAATGCCAACTTCATGTGTGCAACTGCTTACTCAGCATCTCTGTTTCATGACAGCATATCCATTCCAGATCTAATGCAACCCTGCACGCCACCTAACTGATGCCTTCTGCATCTCAATTGAACATCCTTTCGGTTGTATGGGTCAAAAACAATGGCATCATTTTTGACTCCTTTCCTTATTACACAACTCAAATCTGTCTGTAAGTTCTGCTGTCGCTACTGTAAAAATACATCCAGAATCGGACCACCTCTCACCATTTCCAATGCCCACGCCATGGTTTGACACACCATCATTGCTCACCTGGATTGACGCAGTAGCCTAGGTCCACAGCGGCCAGAAAGGTCTTTTCAAATCTAAGTCGCAGCACATCACCTCTATACTCAACAACCTGCAATGGATTCTCAAGTCACTCCAAGTAAAACCAAGGTCCTCACAGTGGCCTGTGGCCTGAGGACCTCCATGATCTCTGCTTTCTCCCCACATCTCTGCCCTGTCACCTACTTCCCTTTCCCTTGCTCACTACACTTCAGCCAAAATGACCTCCTTGCTCTTCCTCACACATGCTGGGCTGACCCCTGCCTCTGTGCTTGTAAATCAAACTCCTTTGGCCTGAGATACATTTCTCCACAATACCCGCATGGTTAAATCTTTCAGCTCCTTCAGTTCTCTGCTTAAATTTCATGAGTTCTTCTCCTTCTCTGGCTACTGTACTTAAAATCGAAACCTTCCTCTGGCATTCTTAGTCCTTCTTGCCCTACTTTTTGCTTTGTGTCATGCCACTGATGATCCTTAACAAATTGTCTAATGTACATATGTTTTTTATTCATTTTCCTTCCCCCAATCAGAAATGTAAGCTCCAACATCTGTCAATAGATATTTTTTGAACGAATAAATTAAAAGGGTGTCCAATGAATTACGGACGGTTAAAATGCCTTCAGTTCTTGGATTTGCAAAAGGGCAAGTTTATGGGAGGCTGTGGTGAATCACTACCCTTCTCCCTCCTTTGAACGACATACAGTTCTTTGTTTTGTATATCTTAATTTTCAGTAGGTATTAGCCCTGGAATAAGTTGCATTTCATTAAAATATGCTATAATTAAGACCTTGATTAAGTCAAGCTGGTCCCCGCCCTATATCTTTTCCCATTCACTGACCTCTCTGGAGATGCCCTGGCTAATCACTAGTCATAGTTAAGTACATAAATCCCTGACTGCCTTTCTTCCTAAAACAGGTCACATGGAGTTGCCCATTTAGTAGTAAACTTGATCACAAGTTAGCCCCTGGAATTTGGAGCAAGCTTATGACTTTCAGTGTGAGACTCATAATTGAAATCTTTTTCATGCTCGCAGTTGGCCTCAGGTGTCTCTCATTACAGCTCCAGCTCAGCTGTTCTGGAGTGGACTGTCTTTCCCA
The DNA here is from genome assembly GCF_006542625.1 of Nomascus leucogenys. Taxonomy (NCBI): domain Eukaryota; kingdom Metazoa; phylum Chordata; class Mammalia; order Primates; family Hylobatidae; genus Nomascus; species Nomascus leucogenys. The sequence continues at coordinate 134,546,054 of NC_044384.1, forward strand.
CTAAAATACTTCCAACATGCTGTGTACATTACAAACACAATTCCAAGTCACACCGTTCCTCACATCCCTACAAATCTGGTGAAAAGCCATACTTTGATTCAGCTCTTTGAGAGGACTCACGGGATCCAAAGGGATGAGGGACACAGTTCGGTCTGAATTTTAAGTCACCTTACTCCATATATACTCTTCAAATATGATGAAAATCCACTCACAGCAAACAGAGAGACAGAATTTAATTTTATCTGTACATAAGAAAATAGGTAATCACGACAACGCCATTCTGCTTTCCCAAATTTCACTGAATTATAATCACATAAAATTTTTGAAACTATATGAAATTACTTTTATAAGGATTATATCTTTTACAGCATGATCACGAAGATAGACAACTACCTAGAAACTATTTTATTATTTGGATGTTTGGTTTTAAAAGAATTAGAGAAAAAGTTTTCTTTTTTTTTTTTTATTGTTTAGCGTATATTTTGCTGATGAACTCCTCTGCACCACTCTGTTCCTCTGGGGTGGCAATGCTAGTGAATAAAAGTTCTAATTAAAGTATGGCAGGAATGCTTAATTGTACACTTCACATGAGGAGAAATTTCAGGATACCAAGAAGAAATACTGGCAAAGAAATAAAACCCAGCCATCTATAAAAGCACTTATTCATTTGCATTTTTAAAATGTAATCCAATCAATAACATATCTAAAATGAACTACCATTAAGTATGCACTTTAGAGTGAAGTGCTAAGACGACAAATGCAGCATATATTTTCGCTTACAAGTATCTCTCAAATAAAAATGGGTTTTATAACACTTCACGCAACTAATATTTATAACTGAATTTAAAAGTCATAGCCAGATAAAAAGTCAAATTAGGAAAAATGCTACATAAATGATATAAAGTGTGATATTATCATTTTGAAAGGAAAATTCTCAAGCAATCATGTCTGGTTTCTTTACAGCTATCCTATTCTTCTTAAGAAATAACAGCATCCTACCCAGCACCGCCTCCTCCTACCCCCTGCCTTGATAATTTCGCCCTTTTCACTTTTGCCATTTGATTGAAACAACAATCAAGACAATTATAATAAAATTCCCTTAAAGGAATTAGGAAAAAATTTTCAACAATTTTCTAATGGACTATTAAAAACCTCATTCAATTATTTTATGCTTTCATTATAAATTCTCTGTAGGATTTCTAAATGGTAATATGTAATAACAGAATTCCACATAATATTAAAACTGTCTTTCTAATCATCTTTGGAATATTGTTTTCCCAACAGACAGCATTAAGAATCTATGCCATATTCTAACCTGTCATTCTGCAAGTTAGACAAGATAGAATTTCTACACTCATCATGAACAGTGCTGGAATCTCAGGGGACCCATGAATACACCACTTTCTGGAGAAGAGAAGGCTGGGTGATGTGATGCAACTGTCAAAACGCAGTGGTATAAATCAGCAGTATAAATTATGAAATGTAAGTATAGTTCTATTTTTCTGAGAAGGAAAATCACAAATTCTCCATCAAGATAAAACATAAAAACAAATGGAACAAAAAAATCAACAAGGACCATTTCATGGAGAACCCCTCGCCCCCATATATACTCATCTATGGGATACATTTGTCTTTTTTCCCCGCTAGCACACTTCTCACCATGGTAACGAAAAAAGATCACACACCTGAGCTCGCTGGACCATGCAGCCTGAGATGTGGGCGCAACCACCTCAGCCCTGCCAGCTGGCCACTGCCCAGGCTGGAACACTGGACCCGCTGTCACCAGGTTGTGGGAGCAGTGGTGGTTCCAGTGCTCTGTGGTGACCGGCTGCCAGGCAGCAGCTCTTTCCAAAGGCCATTCCTCAGGTGCAACGTCAGCTCCACTTCACCCACCTGCCCTTGGTTTCTGTGCATTTCTAAGCTAAGCTCTCCAGGCTCGCCGTGGATTCGGAGAGGTGCATTCATGCCCAGTTTCACCCACCAGGTCACAGGCCCTGGGCAGAGTAAAAGTGGCCTGAGCATTGGGTAAGAAGTGAGGGAGCTAAAACAACCTCCTACTGCATAGCACAGGCAAACACTGCTGCTTATAATCTTACTCTGAGACTACGTGAACCACTAAATATATGTGGTAAGATCTGTAACATGACTTAAAATTCATTTCTACTTACATGCTCCCCAAAAGCTCTTTTTACCTGCCTCATTTTTTATCCTTTTCCATTGGCCAGGCAGCCAACTCACATGTCTAGGAGTGAGACGTTTTGCTTTCCATTTCTGCTTTCCTACCACTCTGCTGTGGAAATGGCATCCGGAAAGGTGGCAACTCCTCTCCTCGTGCTCAAGCCAGCTAGAAAGCTTTGGGTTTGGGTTTTTTCCCGAGGCTGTTTTTTTCTTGGCTACTAGGAAAAGATCTCTATTAAGTTATCTTCTAAATCATTTCCATGGCGGGAAATGCCTGGCAAGTAAATGCTTTTGAATGAACCCTACTGAAGCCCTCAAGAAGCTGCCTTCTTTCTAACCTCATGGAAACACACCTTCTCTAGAGACAGTTAATTATTGTGATTTAAGAAACCATCCCATCAGCTTCTGTTTAATTACTGGAAACATGCCTGCAAGTACCAATTTAATGGCATGAATGACATTTTCAGTAAGCAATTGCAAGCAAACTTTTCTATAATAAGCCTCTGTTTAAACTGAGGTTTGACCCCAGATCCTGTCCTCTCACTTATTTGCATTATGCGATTGAATAAGACTAAGTAGAAACCACGAGATTAATTCATTCAACATTCATTGCGCATTTGTACATGCTAAGACTGTGCTAACTGCCTGAAATATTTCTCTCTAATAGGGTTTAATAGCAAATAGTAATGCTGCATTGTCCAGCACATCAAAAGGAAGTCTCTGACACACTAAATGGAACCAAAAAAGCATTAAGCAGAGTCTTTTCTGTTACTCCCCTTCCCGACTTGACCATTTATATTAAAGCAAAATGGCAGCACAGATCAAGAGTTTGGAACATATCATATTTTATACATTTGGATTTTTGATTTGAAGAAATGTTGAGTTTTTATCACCCTATTCACATAAATACAAATCTTTAAAATATGCCACAATATCAAGAAAAGTCACAGAATTAATATATTTTGAATCATATTGCCAATAACTAATAATTTCTTTTTTTTATTTTTTATTTTTTTGAGACAGGGTCTCGCTCTGTCACCCAGGCTGAAGTGCAGTGGTGTGATCTCGGCTCACTGCAGCCTCTGCCTCCCCGGTTCAGGCAATTTCTTCTGCCTTAGCCTCCCCAGCAGCTGTGACTACAGGCATGCACCACCACACCTGGCTAATATTTGTATTTTTTTGGTAGAGACGGGGTTTCCCTATGTTGGCCAGGCTGGTCTCAAACTCCTGACCTCAAGTGATCCTCCCACATCAGCCTCCCAAAGTGCTGGGATTACAAGGGTGAGCCACCGTGCTGGCCAATAAGTAATCATTTCTAAGGTGATTTAGGCATTAAATGTCTGGCATGCACCAGTTTTCTATGGATGTGCCTTATATTCCACTTAAAACTATTTTAATATTTAAAACAGTTGGCAAAACCAAGTAATGGCAAAAACTGCAATTACTTTTGCATCAACCTAATAGAACATCTGTATTCCCAAGATGTACTGCCTGTTCTTTTTTGTAAAAAATGCTTTATTGTCCTACACAGTTTTTAAAGTAATAGTTTAAGTATCAGGAATATCAAGATACTAATAATATAAAGCAACAGTTTAAATACCAATAACAAGAATACATTTCTTCTTCTGTGTAGCTCAAATTCATTTCCTGGTGGCAAACAATTGAGAGCCCCAGCAGTCTCTATCCTTGAGCCTGCAGTGGCCTTGAATGAATGGTAGGTCATAACTTCACAGAATCCAAGTAGGAGGCTTTATATATTTTGTTCTTAGGGATGTTTGTTTTCTTGTTTGCTTAAAAGAATGAAAACATGGCTGCGTATCTCTCAAACTGATCCCTAAGTATCATAATCACTGTAGAATATAATAGGCTGCGATCATTGCTGAAGGATACTTAGTAATAAAGACAGCAAAACTGCGAGTAAAACCTCAAGATTCTAGTGGTCTAACTTCCAACATACTCCAAAGCGCAGCAAACTATTGCCCAAGGGCCAAGGTTAGCCAAATATTTTTGTTGAATAAAAGCCACGCCCATTTGTTAAAGTATCTTCTATGGCCGCTCTCTAAGATAGCAGAGTTGAGTGGTTGGAACAGAGACCACATGGCTTGCAAAGCCAAAAATATGTACTATATAGCCCCAAACTACAAAGCCCTTTAAAACTCTGAAATTGTGTAAAGACTGTTGGCTTATTTTCAGAGCTCTGTCAACTCTTTGTAAACAATAATACAGTTAAAAAGAGATGCTGCATAACTTCACTGGGCTAAGAGATTTGCAGAGGGGTTTGCTGGGAAAAGGAGACATCTGGACATCTGCATCACAGCAGCTAAGGTCATAGTTGACACCTCCACTAGGTAACTCGGAGGAAGAACATTGAACTTGTAGTAACTCTGAAATACAGTTTAACTCTTTCATTTAAAAATACAGGAGTGGTTAGCCTGGATGACCTTTAAGCTTTTCAAAATTCATGATTGTTTAAAATGATGTAACTAAAACCATAAGCAAATTCAGAACCACATGAGCGTGCAATATCATAAATGTCCCATAGCACCTGCCTAAGGAGCAGGAAACTAACATACTAAGAAAAATGGGAACTGAACTGGTTACACAAGGGTATGTGGAAGTTTCCTGTACTATCGAAACTTTTCAGTAAATTTGAAATAACGAAAATGGTATGAAATAGTTAAAACAGTTTAAATGTTAGCACTTAAAAGGGGAAACTTCAGTGAACCTTCTTCAACAAGCGAAGTCAACACAGCAGCAGCCATAAGGGATCTGTAAAACATACCTAAACCACGTCGTGTGCTCACTGAATGGAGCATGCCTGAGGCTGCAGACCACCCTCACTCCCTCTCATAGTGCATTCTAAAGTTCCCCTTACAAATGTTACCTTTGAGTTTATCTTACTTCATGGAAACCATCCTAGTATCTAAAGAGAGCAAAGACAGTTAAGACACAAAAGAAGCCAGGAGTGGAGAGAGGGACAGGAGGGACAGGGAGAGGGAAAAGGAGTGGTAAGGGAAGGAAAGGATGGAGGGAAGAATACGAATAGAACAGCCTCGTTAATCAACAAACGAGATAAACGTGGTCCAAATGATTAGAAGTATAACTGTCTTCTGTGATCTTTTCTTTGGCAGAATAGGAAGCTGACTTAAACAAAAATACTTGACTCTCACACAATATATGTACATCCCATATATTTTACATATACACATATTCCAAAAACAGAGGTTATTTTTATAAAATACGAACACTAAGCAAAAATTATGCTAACTGAAAAAGTGCCTAGAGAGCCACATACATCCACGTTGTTAAATATAGAAACTAACTGTAATGAGAATCATTATCTCCAGTTTCCAAGGATACCAGGATAAGCACTACTCCTAAATTGCAGTTCATTCAGCAAAGGGCACAGAATAATTTATATTCAGGGTCATCCCTAGCTGAGAGCAGACGTGGAAGGAGGACCAGGGTAAATCACTTTGTTTCTTCTATTCCATTTGCTACCTGATCCAGTTCCTAGCCCCCGACCCCCACATTCTGGTCCCAACCTTGGCCAATGTTTTATGGAAGAAATTTGGAAAATCTGCTTGTAAATGGCAACTTCCAAGAGAAAAAGAATCTTCAAAAGGCAGGGCAGTCTGAGATGTGATTAATGCTGGGGGTGGGGTGGGGGCTGGTATTTCCATTTGCTTTGTCTGTGAAAAGGAAAGGAGGCTGGTTTTGTGTGTCAGTCACACTAGTCGCCATCTTTCCCAGTGCCTATAAGGAAATTTCAACTTCCCACTCAACCAAGGCTATGCAAAGCTTGCCACTCATGAACTGCTATGGTCTCTACAATCAAATTCAGCTTCAACTTGTTCTTCCTTCTTAGACTCTAGAATCTAGATCTTTCATAACAATTACTTTTTGTTTCTACAGCAATAAAAATGTAAAAGCTACTTTCTGAAAACCTAGGACATATTGCCTCTGAATCATTTATTTGTTTATTCAAGACCACTTACTGTTGCTTTTAATGTGGCAGGCATTGCGCCAGGCCAGGCAGACAGGCATTGCGCCAGGCAGGCAGGGACAGGAAGTGATAGGTAAGGTATCAATAACAGGCCATGCCACTTAGGTAGTTTAAAAAGAGCTATTCCTCCTCTTAGTCAAATCGTCACTTACTAAAATAGTGATGTGGATTTTATGGATACTCCAGATTTGTCTTAAACTTACAGAAAGTACACATAAACGTACGATTCAGATATAATAGCAATTTTCCATTTAGTTCCTTCCCCATCACCTGTCTACCCAATATAATAGTAAGACCTGCCATGTAGCACCTCGGCTAGGAGCAGACATCCTTCTAACGGGCAGAAGAGCTCTCTCTGCCTTCAAATGCTTCCTCTAAACGGACATGAGACACTGTACCAAGATAAGCGTCTTGGCTTAATGTGATAACACAGGAGAATAAGCTATTTTGACAATGAAGGCCTTCTAGGATGTCCCTTCTTTGCAGGTTATATTAATTGATACTGTTCATTGTTTTTAAGAGGACGAAGGAATGAAACACAACAAAGGTTCCCAACAGTTATGTAACATATAGAGTCCATCTCAATAAGGCAAGCTATTTTAATATTAACAGTTAATACAAAATTTACCACACGTCTTTTCCTGTATATTTTAGATGACTTGACGACTGCATATCTAAATGCATTCTCATGATGATGCCTGTACAGCCTCATCTTTTCCTAACAACAGAGTCAAGGTTTATTTGGACTATTAAGCTTGTTTCTAAATCCCTTCAAGTAATAACAGCAAATTTTAAAACTATAAGAAATAAAAGTCTCTGTTCTCTTAAAACTTACATCAGTGATTATTGTGATGTATTATTATGACACTTTCTCACAAGGGGCAACATTTTGAGGTAAGATGGCTTCAGACAAGATTTTATGTCTGCATCTTGAGGCTTTGAAAATGCTGAGGTTGTGAAGGCTCAATACAATAGACCACGATTTAATCTTTTCCCTTGTCCCACCCAAAGCTAGCGCTTGGTAGGGCAAAAACAGACACTTTGTTAGGTGGAGAACCAAACACAGAAAGCATTCACGAGTCACTGGCAGAAAGGTCATTTTCTGTTTTAACATGTTTTTCTGATAACCCAGATCAGTTTTCATAAAACCCCTGAAGGTAGAAACCAGCTTACATTAAGCGACATCATTGTACTCCGTACTTGTGCATAATAATCAACTTTTTAAAAAATTTTCATCTTCAGCATTACAAGTATCCTACCCACCAATTCAGGAACCTAGAACTCGGACTGGAGCCACTTCGCTCTCTGGATGTAAAAACCTCAGACCTCTTTTTCTCTCTCCCTACTGTTCAAACACCTAAATTATGGTTTAGTGTGTTGCACATGTCCTCAAAAATACTTTCTAGTAGCTCACCTCCTCCACATCCTTTTTAACTAGAAAAGTGTCCAACTGGCAATCCTCAAATCATAAAGGCAGCAAAAACGCCCCTGAGCGCTGTCACAAATTTTTAACGAGTGGATTGACGCCAACCAGCAAGGGATCCAGCTCCGCCGCCAAGGCCAGCACCCCCGCGCGGGTCTGGCGCAGCTCGGGGCCGGGCCCAGCTCAGCCCTTCAGCCCCCGGGGAACCTCGCCGGCCTCGGCCTCCCCTCTCCGCAGCAGTCCCGAGGACCGTCCGCCCCTCTAGGGGGTGTGGCCGGGGCGGCGGCGGGGAGCGGAAGGCGGCGGGAGGCTCGGCGGCGTGTGCCAGGCGGAGGCGACACCGTAACCCGAGAGTTGGGAGGGGAGGGCGAGGGGCGTGCGCGTGGAAGAAGCTGCCCCGAGGCTGCTTTCGGCGGCGGAGACGGCGGGACGCGGCAGGTTGGCAGCGCCCGGGGCGCATCCGGGGGGCGAGGGCGGAGGCGCGGCTGAGCGTCCCGGGACAGTCGCGGTGGGCTGCGCTGGGGACGCCGCGGCGGGGGGCGCACTCACCTATGCACAACTGGATGGCGTAGGCGTAGTAGGACCAGCCGAGCAGAAGGGTGATGAACACCACCGGGATCCAGTACAGCACCCGCCGGCACCGCCGCCTGGCGCTGCTGCCCGGGCCCGAGGGCGCCATCTTCCAGCCGCATCCACCTGCCCAGCTCCGCCGCCGCCCGCGGGCCTGGCTACGGGGCGGGCTGGGCGCGCCCGGCACCCCTGGCTGGACGGGCTCCTGGGCGGCGGCGGGGTGCGCTGCGGCCACTGCCGCCACCGTGGCGCTAACTCCCCATCCCGCAGCCCCGAGCCGGCGCCGCGGACTCCCGGCTCCTCAGCCTGGCGGAGGCGGAGGCGGCGGCTGCGAGCGGAGGACGAAGAGGCGGAGGGGGGCGGTGAGGCGGCGGCGTCGGGAGGCTGCGCTCCGCCCCCGCCGTTCCCCGCCGCCCGGCCGCCTCCCCTGGCGTGGTCGGCTGCGCCCTCGGGCGGGCTCTGCGGGGATGCGGGGCCCTCGCTCGGGCCACCTCGGGGGCTCCCACCGTGGCCCCGCCGCCTCCGGCTCGGCCTCTGGAGTCCGGGGAGGCGGGGGCTGCTCGGCACTGGCCCCCGGGGCGGAAGGGGCGGTGGCGGCCCCTCCCTAGGCGCCCGGCACTCGGGGCAGTTCGGTCGCGAGCGCTGCCGCGCTTGGCGCAGGGCGGGGGTCGGAGGCGAGGCCGGCGGAGCAGCTGCTGCGCGCGGGACTCCGCGCCGGCCGCGACCCAGGCGCCCTGAGAAAGTCTGCAGCACAGAGGCCCGCGTCCCCGCAGCCCGCGTGGAACCCTCGCGCTTCAACTTGCTGGTCCCTGGGAGCTCCCGGGGGCCACGAGGAGCCTCCCTTTACTACTCGGGCTTTGGGGGGAAGCAGAAATGCACAGCGAAGAGGGGGTGCCGAGCCGGCGTCTGGCATGGGAGGGGCTGTGGGGAGCGAGGAAGAAGCATTTTTGGTTGTGAATCCAGGCACCTCTGGAGTTAGAAACAAGTTCTTTGCTCTGAGAATGTTGATGCTTTGGATAAATGATTGAGTGATTGTGACAGGGGCCGTTTCCACTGTCCCCTCCCTCGAGTACGGTGGTTCCTTCCACCAACTATTTATTCTTTTCCTCAACCCGCTCGTCACTACGGTGTTTACTTTCGTGGTGGCAATTCCGAACTTAGCAGATAGCTGATTCCAAAGCGGTTCCCAAAAAACACCGTAAGGGAACCTAAAGGTTGTCAGCCCAAACCTCTGATTTTATGATTCACGAAATGGAAAATAGACAAATGCCTCCTTTGCTTTTCCTTCTTCTGATTATGAACGCACCTGATCCACAGGGAAACACTTAAATCAATGAGTGTATGTAGATTATGTGCATCACTACTATACATAATAGGCACAATTTTTCTTAACATTAGTGAATATGTGTATTTACACCACACAGCAATCATAGTGAATGAAATTACTTCTTATTCATGTGTAGAAGTAAAAAAAAAAAAATACTGATTTACGTGAATTCAGTCAAAGAAATTTAGTTCTGGTGTCTGCGATTATCTTTCTGTGACTGGATTACACAACAAGCTAATCCCTCCCGAAATAGCTACTACGTTACACACAACCCCCCCACACACATCTCTTTCCATTTCTCTTCAAAAATACATAGAAAATGTCAGTCAAGTTTCTATGGGACTTTAAATAATTGAAAGGAGAGACGTATTATGTCCCAGTGAATCCCTTGATTTTGCTGTAGCATTTTATATTCTCTTTGGAGATTCTGTATATTAATATAAAAATATAACTTCTCTGGATTCCTTAATGTTTTCCATGGATATTAATCCTGTGTTCCCCCCCAGTCAGAAGAGAGTAAAAAACAGGAATGAAAAGTTCCTCCTGGGACTGAAATACTCTCACAAAGAAAGCAAATCAGTGACCGAAGGTCAATAGAGACCATCAAGGAATGAAAAGGAAGGGGTCGGATTTTCCATACTGGCAACAGTGGAGAAAGTGCAAATAGTGCCTCTGTAGATCCTGGATGCGACAATGCCCTGTGCTCTTCATCCTCGCACAGTCTTAAAGGGTCTTGAAATCGGAAATGGAATAGCGTTCTGCCCAGTTTTCACATCTACTACCCTTTTGGAAAAGTATGCAGGTGTCATATATTTGAAGGAGCTACACTTTTATTACTCATCTAAGATGTTGTTTAATTGTTCTTATTTATAATAAATATTTGTGAAATATTGTCAACCTTTTTTTTGTTATTGTCATTTTAAGGCTACTACTATTACTGGGGTTTTCAATTCTCTTATCTTAAATACAAAAAAAAGTCTGGAGTAGGAAGAAGCATCTCCAAAGCCACAAGATAACAGGATTGATCTCTGCGTAGTCTCTAATTAGGCATAAGCACGCACGCACAAATGTAAGCTCTTTGGTGAGTAGCCAGTCTCTAGATACTAGTCTTTGATGAGAGTGGAAGGAGAACTTTTATTCTGAGGTATAGAGAGCCTTTATCTTCTTTTTCTTTAGGACTGTACATCAACAGAAAAAATAATTTGAAGGTCATAGACAAGAAGAAACTTCACTAGAGACTTACTGTTTAGAAATACAGAAGATTCAACTCACGGATTTCAATTTAGATGCTCAATAAGCGTAAGACATTGTAGGTTTCATGTATAACTGTGATTAAACTGATATGACCATTTATGAAAAAGAAAGCCAGCCACAGCAAAGGAGGAAGAAGGCAACGCCAAGGAAGAGAAGAGGCGAGCGGACAGCCAGGCAAGGAGGAGGGAGAGGGGAGTGACTGGGAACGGGAGAAAGGCTCCCTTGCTGGGTTCACCCAGTCCCTAATGACCATGACTCCATCCTCGCTAGGCCTCTGCCTGTATGCTCCTTGCACTCAGCGGTCTAGCAACTTCATTCACCTCTCAAACTTTCACAACTCTTATTTTCAGATCCTGCCCCATGAAGGATTTTTTTTTTTTTTTTTTTTTTTTTTTGAGACAGCGTCTCACACTGTCGCCTGGGCTGGAGTGCAGTGGTGCCATCTCGGCTCAGTGCAACCTCCGCCTCCCGGGTTCAAGCGATTCTCCTGCCTCAGCCTCCCGAGTAGCTGGGATTACGGGTGCCCACCCCCATGCCCGGCTATAATTTTTTCTGTTTGTAAGAGAGACAGGTTTTCACTATGTTGGCCAAACTGGTCTCAAACTCCTGACCTCATGATCCGCCCGCCTCGGCCTCCCAAAGTGTTGGAATTTCAGGCGTTTGAGCCACCGCGCCCAGCCCAAGAACCTTAAACGTTCCTCCTCTCCCTCCAGCCCAGTCCCCCAAATTCTTGAGTTCCCAAACCTCAAGTCTACCGTACTTTCATAATTAATACTGCTAATCTTCCTTCTGCTTCCAGATCCAGATTACCATTTTAACATAGTCCCTTGCATAGTATGAACCAAACATAGCATGCTAGCCAAACCCAGGAAGGCATGGACGCACACTCTGCTAGAGAGCACAGATCTCCCTTAATGTTGCCTATGCCAAACTCATCTCAAGCTTTTCAGCCAAACCACCTACCAGAAACTATTAGGACACTTGCTTGATATTTACTCCTTCCTTTTGGAAGGGTTCTTAGAGGGCAACATTGCAACAAGATATGAGGTCAGTCGTATTAGTCTCATGTATATGAGAGGTTGATTGTCTTGATTTTGCTAAGAGGGTATGATACTTCACAAATATGACAAGGAGTTCTAAATCTTACAAGGATTGGAAGCAATGAAGCTGAGGTCTGGATCTATATCTTATTTATTCATGGCTCTTCCATCCTTATTAGAGTGGTCTGCATAAATACTGATAGATTGTCTTTCATTATTTTCTCAAACTTAATTTTATCACTGTTTTGGGGGAGAAGAGCTCTTTAGAAGCCAGCAATCCATGACATCAGTGACTCCAGTGTCAATGTGCATGTTTATAATAGCGGTCAAAACATTCTCTATGGGAGAAAAATAGCATGCCTAAACCACTTTTTGTTTCTGGGGATACAGAAAAGAAAAGAAAAGGAATCGTGCTTAGGGAATGTAGGGATGAAGTAATGCTTAGATACGTTTTGGCTCTCAGAGATTTATGTTTGCAATTCAGCTGTAATTATATTGAATGAAATGGGAGATAATTTCAAAAGCCTAAGGATGTCTCTGTATACAGTTGATTGGGTCGAAACACTGGGAAAATATAAAGTGGAGGAAACTGTCCCTGGCAAACCTGCCTTTCAGAGACACTAGGCCTTCCACGGTGGCATTAATGTGTCCTGCCACGAGATGGCAGGCACACACCAAGCAGTGCAGCACTCTTCACCTTTTCTCCCTAGATTTCAATAGTTACCAACCGTTAGCTTAACCAAGGCAATTATAAATATGAATTATAACTTCATGAACAATTATATATCATTGTAACTAATTATAATTATAATTGGCCAGGCCCGGTAGCTTACACCTGTAATCCCAGCACTTTGGGAGGCCAAGGTGGGCAGATCACCTGAGGTCAGGAGTTTGAGAGCTGCCTGCCAACATGGCAAAACCCCATCTCTACTAAAAATACAAAAAATTAGCCGGGCGTGGTGGCAGGTGCCTGTAATCTCAGCTACTTGGAAGGCTGAGGCAGGAGAATTGCTTGAACCTGGGAGGCGGAGGCTGCGGTGAGCCAAGATCATGCCACTGCACTCCAGCCTGGGCAACAAGAGCAAAACTTCTCAAAACAACAAAAAGTTATGTTATACGGTTTTTATATTATAATTTAATGGCTAAGGATTAATAAAAATTACACCCCTATACAAAAACTTAAAAGACTTAAAATGTTTTTCTATATAGCAAATCATTCTGATTCTGTGTGCACTTCTTTAGAATTTGCACTAAGGTCAATCTCTTTGGAAATAAAATGGGAAATTTTCATTGAAATACTTTTGCTTACACTGATTCCCTTCTTTGCCCCTAAATGGGGAGGGGCACTGTCTATGAACCCAAAAGATAAGCAGACATGTCCTTCCAGTGGACTGACACAGCTGTACCATGGATCTCTAAGGGGTGAGACAATGGCCCAAGTTCAACTGGAGATTATTAGAAGTGGCCGTTGTGGAATTGAGAGCTGAACAGCCAGCAGAGAGTGACCAAGGGCAGCAGAATTCTGCAGTGTAGTGGCAAGTGTCCAGGGATGTCAAGACCAGCAGTGGCATCCTAGGTTGACTGTTCTTGGTGGCAAGATCTTGGCCATGCACCAGCTTCCTTTGTTCCAGCTCAAGCTTGGTTCTCCAGGCTTCCTTTTGATTTTGGAGGAGTGCCTATATAACTGCAAAACATTTTTTATGTAAGTCAACTAGAGTTGACTCGTGTTTACAACCAAGAACTCTGTGGCACATAGTTTTAATTTCATTCTGCAACTCATTGCTTAAAGAGTCAGTTTCAGCTCACGGAGACGGAGGCACCATGAGAAATAAGGATACAGGAATTTGGGGGTGAAGAAGCTTACTTGGTGCCATTCAAATTACACTCTCTTGACCTGCATTGTCCAGTAAGTACCCACTAGCAACATTCATTGCCACTATTCAAATTTGTTAAAATTAATATGAAATGAAATTGGAAATTTCTTAGTTGCAATAGCCACATTTCAAATGCTCAATAGCCACGTGTGGCTAGTGGCTACTGTATTGGATGCTGCAGATCTAGAACATTCCACCATTGAAGAAAGTTCTGTTGGACAGAATTGGTTAGACATTTTATCCTGTCTGAATATTCATAAGGCTTTATATTTGTAAAGTAAGAAACAAAAATGTCCCCTATGTAATAATCCCTTCACTGTTTTATAGAAAGAAAAATGAGAGGTAACAGGAAGTTGAAAACAATTTTACGTTTTGGTACTAGGAGATTTCTTCCTTTGAAGAGGAATGTAAAGAGTAAAGAACCACCTTTTCGCTCTGTCTGCTGTGAGAATGAAGACCATGCTCTGCAACCAGACTGTCCATAATCCAGAAAATGTAGTTATCACTTTGAAGGGACACCAAGTAATTGCGAAGGGCCCCAGAGGAACCCTGTGGATGGACTTCAATCACATCAATGTAGACCTCAGTCTACAAAGAAAAGAAATAAGGCTCCGGAATTAACAAAAAATGGTGGGGAAACAGAAAGGAACCGGCTGCCATTTGCACTATTTGAAGTCATGCACAGGACATTGTCAAGGATGTTGCACTGGGCTTCCGTTGCAAGATGAGCTCTGTGTGTACTCACTTCTCCATCAATGTGGTTATCCAGAAGAATAGGTCTCTGGTTGAGATCCAAAATTTCCTGGGTGAAAAATAAATCTACAGGGTTTGGAGGAGGCCAGGTGTTGTTTGTTCAGTATCTCAAGCCCAGAAAGATGAATTAACCCTTGAAGGAAATGACATTGATATTGTTGCAAATTCAGCTGCTTTGATTCAGCCAGCCACGACAATTAAATAAAAACAAGGTATCAGAAAATGCGTGGATGGTATTTATGTCTCTGAAAAAGGAACAGTTAAGCAGTCTGCTGAATAAGACCTAAGAGTCGTCCAGCTACAGAAACAAGATGCCGGCTGATTCCTAAGACCTATTTGTGGTATTGAAACGATGCAATAAAAGACCTACTGATTTGGGGGAAAAAAGAAGAGTAAGGTACCAGTTGGATCATAGAAAAAACACTGTACGTAGATTTCTTCAACCCAAGGCTTACATACACATGATTACTTTAAAAGTATATGCCCGGAGAAACTTAGAATGCTATGTCCAAATTCCTTTACATAAAGCTAAATATTAGATTTCGATTTTAAACCAACAGTGCTTGAAGATATAGCTTTATTCCTGAATATCTCTAGCCTTGAAACACAGAATGGTCTCTTTATCCAGTGGCCATAAGACCCTTTCTGTTCTGTTGGTTGAGCAGGTAATCACTGGGGGCACCTGAAGAATAACTGGTTATATTCAGTTCTGTCTCTGTCAAATTGTAGGCTAGATTAGTCATGTCGGGTTTTCTGTACAGCAGGTATGAGTGGAGGTGAAGTCAACGTGTCTTGCCCAGTGGTCTGTGGAAACCCACAATGGCTCTGGTTCAAGACACACTCCCCTGGAGGAAAAAAAAAAAGAAAGAAAAGAAAATACATCAAACAAGTTTTAATATTTAATTTTAATAAGTATGTCCAAGTATTGTCAAAGACTTTAAATGTAAGTTGGACATCAAGTTTACATTGCAATTTATAATGTACAAGGAAAAAAGTCTAACCAGAGTTTTCTCTGGCCTTCCAAAATAGCAGGCAAGATAAAGAATAAATATTTAATGATGACATTTAACAAAAAAGGCATGTTGGCTTCAGATTTGTAGGATAAAAATTTTTATCATCAGGGATTCTTCCATCAACTAGAATTTATCCAGTGTAATTACGTCCTATAGCTCAAAGACTTTGAATTATTATTTTCAAGTGATACTCAGGCACTGTGTATTCTGAATTTCTTTGGATTATTTCACTGGTTGATAAAACCTTTCTCTATTTGCTCATATTTCAGTCTTTTTGATAATGGGTCATGTTATATGAAATGCTAGGTTGGTAGTGGAATATCAATAGCCTTTATATCTTGAGTACGAAACAGGATATGTTTTTGTTTTTCAGACATTCAGTATAGATGTTGAGGGTTCTGAATCCAAATGATTAGAGATTTTGGATTTTATGTTTTAAGCCATATAAGAGGTTTGGGTAATACATTTTTATTCTTTTAAGCTTTCTCTTGAATTCAATAAAATGTTAAAGATCACATTTTTTAACTGTCAGGAATCATAAAAGATTTGACAACTTGGCATAATCACTTTGTGAATTGTTGAAAGAATATGTTGATTTAATTATGACGTAGAAATTACACAGTTCTAAAATTTTTTTTAACGAGAAGAAAAGGTAAATTGGACTATATATATGATGTGATATACATATATGTGTGTGCGTATGTGTTTCCAGCAGTAACAATAGTGACCTATTCCTAATTATAGAAATGTATAATTACTCTTTAATGAGCAGCACTTTGGAATATGAATACACAAGACTGAATGCAAATTCCAAGGACTGAAACTAAAGTTAAAACATCAGTATTCCACTGTTTGGTGAAATATAGTAAGCACTGCAATGAATTATATGCTGCAACCAACACTGGAATAAAATCTCTAGCTCAGCTACAGTTATTAATTCATTTTGTTTATAAAGAGGTCAGTTATAACTGTTTTCATTATAAAACAGCTAAAGTATCTGATATGTTTGCAAAATTTAAGAATCATGACCCTATTGAGTCTGCTTAAATATGACTAGAAATTTTTCAAAATTTTGTAGTGTATTATTTAACAAATATTTACTAATTGCCTGCCATGTGCCCAGATATTGGTGATATTCAAATTTAAAAATTTAGGCCAGGTGTGGTGGCTCATACCTGTAATCCCGGCACTTTGGGAGGCCGAGGCAGGCAGATCACGAGGTCAGGAGTTCAAGACCATCCTAGCCAACAGAGTGAAACCCTGTCTCTACTAAAAATACAAAAAATTAGCTGGGCCTGGTGGCGGGCGCCTGCAATTCCAGCTACTCAGGAGGCTGAGGCAGGAGACTCGGTTGAACTCAGGAGGCACAGGTTGCAGTGAGCCAAGATCGCACCATTGCACTCCAGCCTGGGCGACAAGAGTGAAACTGCGTCTCTCTCTCTCTCACACACACACACACACACACACACACACACAAAATAAATAAATAAATAAATAAAAATTTAGTCTTTAGCTTCAAGGAGCTTCTGGGCTAGTGAGGAGATCAATGTGCAAACATTTTCTATAATAAGATAAATAACAAGTACATTGGCAGCAAAGGAGAAGTGACTCAATGTGCCTGGAATAGTCAGGAAAGCCTTGAGAGAAAAGTAGAATTTGTGCTAAAGCTTAAAAAACATGTAGGAGTTTGCATCATGGAGAAAGGAAGGGATGATTCCCTTGTGCAGGGAATGCCTTCTCTTCTGGAGAGGCCCATTTTGAGAACTAGAAGAAAATATCACACGAGGGATTTCAATGGGAGGAATTTAAAAGAGGAAATGAAATTCAAAGATGTTGGAACAGTAGAATGAACAATTAGGATGAGGGGAAACAAACACAAAGATTACCAATTGTAGAAAGTCACTACCATCTCTAGGGCTGGAAGGACAAAGGGAAGGTGGTGTTACCGCAGCCCAAGATGAATGACGGGTCACCTGGTAGTTGTTGGGGACCGTGGAGGTGATTTAGCCACTACTAGAGACATAGCTTGAGACACACAGAGAGAGGGAGAGAAGAGAGAAGAGAGAAAGAGGAGAGAGAGAGAGAGAATGCAAATTTACCTGAAAGCCAGATGGTATGAGAGCGTGGGAAATGTAGTTTGCAGGGGTCAGTGCCCTGTATATAAAGTGAAGCAAAAGAAAAATAAATAATCTAAGACCAAACAGGCAACCGACTAGAACAAGCGAGCTTGGAAACCCCCGCCTGGAACATGAGCACTTTGGCTTTGGGAGGCCGAGGCAGGCGGATCACTTGAGGTCAGGAATTCGAGACCAGCCTGGCCAGAGGGAGACTCTGTCTCGATAAGAAAAAAAAAAAAGAATTGAAAAAAAATGAAATCTTGGACTGGGACAATGGCAAGAGGAACGGAGAGGAAGAAACAGATTCTAGGAAAGGCCCAGAGACCAGTTAGCTAACAGACGTGAAAGACAGAAAGGAGCAGGTGTTCTAGATTTTGGAAAGGAAAAATCTGCAGAAAGGAAATCCAGAGGAAAGGCTTTCAAGGTAAATGGGTCCATCACACTCCATGGGGTTCACCGTCAACTAAGGAAGAAAAAAAGTCTTTGGCCACCACATCTACTGTTAACTACAACCTTCACGAGACTGTGACCTCCAAGTGAGATGCAGAAAAGAGACAGAGTTGAGAAGTAGGAATGGTTATTTCTGCTTCAGCAGAGTCTCCATATGCCCATCCCATTTGGGTGTTAACTGAGGTCACATCTGCAGTTTTCTTTGGGGATTTTATCCTTCCATCATTCCTTCAAGCATTTAACAATAACTCTTTCGTTTGGCTCCGGTTTGCTTAGCTCTGCAGCTACTCAGAGGGTGTTAGGGCTGCAGCTTTGAAAAATTATTTCATTGTGTGCACTCTTTCTCATGCTACAGATGAGAAAACAGGAGCACGAAGAAATTAGACGATTTGCTCAAGGTGACACTGCTATGTGGACAAGCCAGGAACCCGGGTCTCCTAACGCCCAGCCTGCTCTTCCTCCCACATCACCACGAGCACAAGACGATCAGCTTATTTTCTCTTAGCTCCAAGCGTGGCAAGCTTCGTCAAAGAAGCTAAGCCCGGGAATTTAAAATTCACAGGGGGAACCAAGTAAAATGTCATGGTTAGGTTTTCTTAAAAGAATATTAAGTATACCCAGGATAGTTGATATTCTTGGGTAAAAGATCCAACCTAGAAAAAGCAGAAGAATCACTCAGGGGCTACAATGCTATGGCATTGGGGGCATGACAGTTATTCATCGTGTGGCGCTGTCCTGAGCACTGCAGGCCATTCAGCACGTCTGGTTCCTTTGCACAACTAAATACAGGGCCACCCCCTTTCCTAGGCAGTATGACAAACAAAACCATCCTTCTACTGGGTGGGAATTGGCGGTGGGAGGGGGTTTGGAAAGAGTACCGGCTTCGAGACAACCGCTGATAGACTAAAAAAATGGTACAGAAGTTCCGTCTTAAATAGGCAATGGTGGGTGGGGTTATTTTTACCATCATGTTCTCTCACACAGAAAAAGAATACTTTCATGTCAACTATATAATGAAACAGTCTCATTCGGAAGAACATTAAATTGGTTTCCAGAGACAGTGAAGAGAAGATAAAGTTTTATCATGTTTGTACTGCAAAGGAATAGTCATATTTCAGGCTAGATATTTAGAAATATAACTGAAATACCAGTGTAAGAGTCTGATTTTCCTCGGAGGGTTGCAATGGAAACATCTGCGTTTGAATTATACTTCTGTCACCTGCTAGCTGTTTGATCTTAAGTTACTTAAATTTTCCAACATTTCCTGAGACATTTCTTATTTCCTAAACAAGAAAACAGGGAAAGTAACATGTGAAAGTCCTTTAACAGGTCCATCCATTCATCCATTCAACACATTTGGATGACTTCCTGTGTTCCAGGTATTGTGCTAGGTGATGGTTATATGATGTGCAAAAAAATAAGCCCAACCAAACCAGAAACAAGGAGCTTGCCTTCGTGAAGTTCATTGCACAGATAAAGAAAATGTCTGCTTCTACAGCTTTTATTTGAATGGGGATAATTTTATCAGGAGGTCCACTGGTGTGAGTATCATTGAAAATGTCCTGCTGGTTTGTACACTGTCTCTGCTTAAATAACACTTGCTATGAAATCTGTATTAGGTTGGTGCAAAAGTAATTGCGGTTTTTGCCATTACTTTTAAAATGGTAGTGCATGCCTGTAATCCCAGTACTTTTATTTTTTATTTTTGTTTTATTATTATTATTTTTTTTTGAGATGGAGTCTTGCTCTGTCGCCCAGGCTAGAGGGCAGTGGCGAGATCTCGGCTCACTGCAACCTCCACTTCCTGGGTTCAAGCGATTCTCCTGCCTCAGCCTCCCGAGTAGCTGGGATTACAGGCATGTGCCACCATGACTAGCTAATTTTTGTACTTTTCGTAGAGACAGGGTTTCACCATCTTGGCCAGGCTGGTCTTGAACTGTTGATCTCATGATCCACCTGCCTCGGCCTCCCAAAGTGCTGGGACTACAGGTGTGAGCCACCACGCCCAGCCCATCCCAGTACTTTTAATGGCAAAAACCACGATTACTTTTGCACCAACCTAATATATCCAGATACAAGAGTCAGTCTGAAATGCCATGACCTGAACCACAGGCAGTCTGTTTGCGTCTAAAAGCTCAATTATCCATAATTAGTGGGTTACCTGGACATGTTTCTGTGAATGCTTTGATGCCAAAATATATATTCCTCAAATATTGCTGATGTAAATTTTTAGTATAAAGATACAGATTGTAAGTAAGAGCTTTGGAATCTTCTCATCAAAGCAGCACATGCTCCAGCTCAGTAACACGGTCCCTTTATTGGATATTTGCATTTGTGCCTCTAGATGCCTTCTCCACCCTTCTTTGTGTTATGGAAGGCTCACCCTTTAAGATCTAGGGCTCCTTTATCTCTGGATTTTGTTTGGTTCACCCAGTGGGAGGTAGGCAGTGGATCACAGGTGAAACAAGAGTATGAGGATGTGCGTTCCACCTCCCCCAGCCTGACACTGAAGATCACAGCTTTTGTGGGATACAGTACCTCTCTCTCCTTGTCCCTCAGGCCTGGGATGGGGGTGAGCACCTAACTCCCAAGGGTGACCAACCACACTCTGTTGGTTTTCTTTAATTAAATTCTTCTCAGTTACCAAGTTTGAGTGCATCATCTCTTCCCTTACTAATATAACACCCCCACAGCCTGTCTGTCAATCTCAGTACAGTCTATTTTTGCTGAATAGAAAAAAAATACATAAAAGTTGGCCAGGCGTGGTAGCTCACGCCTGTAATCCTAGCACTTTGGGAGGCTGAGGCAGGCAGATCACTTGAGTTCAGCAGTTCCAGACCAGCCTGGCCAACAAGGTGAAACCCAGTCTCTACTAAAAATATAAAAATTAGCCAGGTGTGGTGGGAGGCATCTGTAGTCCCAGCTACTCAGGAGGCTAAGGCAGGAGAATCACTTGAACCCAGGAGGCGGAGGCTGCAGTGAGCCGAGATCACACCACTGTATTCCAGCCTGGAGACAGAGTGAGACTGTGTCTCAAAAAAAAAAAAAAAAAAAAAAAAAAGCCTACTAAATTCCTTATTTAGAAAGTCAATATTATCTTTAATTATCTCTTTTAAAATAAAAAATAACAAAATTATATATAGCAGAACAATACATCACAGTTATAGAGCAGAAACTTTGAAAACAGAGAAAGATAAAAACTTCCCATGATTTTACCAATTAGCACAATCATTGTTATTTGAGATTGTTTCCATCTGGTCTCTTTTTGTGTGTTTTCTTTTTAGAGTTGAAATGATAGCCTACATATAATTTTGTGTTCTCATAAATATTTCATTACAAACATTTTTTTCATGCTACTATACAGGCTTCAGAATTATTTTATTAAATTAAAAAAAAAAAGTTTTTTGAGACAGGATCTTGCTTTCTTGGCCAGGCTGCAGTGCAGTGGCATGATCATAGCTCACTGCAGCCTCCAACTGCTGGGCTCAAGTCATCCTCCTGCCTCAGCCTCCCAAAGTGCTGGGATTACTAACATGCCCAGTCTAGAACAATTTTAATTATTTGCACAGTATTCTATTCTGTAGAAGTATTATAATTCATTAAACCATTCCCCTATTTCTAATTATGTAGGTGTTTTCTAATTTTTCACTGGCATAACATACCATAAATAACTTGGCTCATCTAACATTCCCCTTCTATTTTGTTGTTTTTTTTGGACAGGGCCCCAGAAGTAAAATTAAATCAAAGAGTTAAACGGTTTGAAAAACTATGTAGCTGTGATGATTTTAAATATGTGCACAAGTTCTTTGATACTTTGCCTTTCAAGAAGTGAAGGCTAATCCCCTACCCTTGAGTGTTGAGTGGACTTAGTGTCTTAGTCCATTCTGGCTGCTATAATAAAGTATCATAAACTAGGTAGCTTCTAAACAACAGAAATTTCTTTCTCACAGTTCTGGAGACTGGGAAGTCTAGGATCAAGCCACTGGCAGATTTGATGTCTGGTGAAGGCCAGCTTTCTGGTTCCTCAAAGATGCTTTTTCTCTGTACTCTGACATAACAGAAGGGGCCAACGCTCTTGCTGCGGCCTCTTTTATAAGGGTGCTAATTTCTTTCATGAGGGCTCCACCCTCAGGACTTAATCACTTCCCAAGGCTCTGATATGGTTCAGCTGTGTCCCCACCCAAATCTCATCTCGAACAGTAGCTCCCATAATTCCCACGTGTTGTGGGAGGGGCCCAGTGGGAGATAATTGAGTCATGGGGATGGTTTCCCCATACTGTTCTTGTGGTCGTGAATAAGTCCCACGAGATCTGATGACTTTATAAGGGGAAATCCCTTTCACCTGGCTCTCATTCTGTCTTTGCCTGCCATCAGGTAAGATGTGCCTTTTGCCTTCTGCTATGATTGTGAGGTCTCTCCAGCCACGTGGAACTGTGAGTCCATTAAACCTCTTTTTCTCCATAAATTATCCAGTCTTATGTATGTCTTTATCAGCAACGTGAAAATGGACTAACACAGGCTCCACCCCTAAACGCTGCCATCACCTGGGGGTTAGGGTTTCCACATATGAATTTTGGCACAACACAAACATTCAGACCATAGCACTTAGTGACTCACTTCTAATGAATAAAATAAAGCAGAATTAATAGTGGGAAATTTCAAAGACTGGTTCAAAAAAAGACACCGCGGCTTCCTCCTCAGCCTCACATCACTTGCCCTGTGAGAAATTAGCTGCCCTGTCACGAGCAGCCCCATGGAAAGGGCCATGTAGCAGAGGATGGTGGTCGCCATGTGAGTGAGTGTTCTGAAAGTCAGTCCTCCAGCTGCAGTCATTCCTTCTGATGCCTGTAGTGCGAGCCAACAGCTTGACCACACCCTCATGAGAGACCTGGAGTTAGAATCACCCAGCAAAGCTGCTCCTGACTGACTCAGAAACTGTGGGAAATAATGTTTGTTTTCTTAGGCTGCTGCAATTTGGAGCAATTTGCAATGCAGCAATAGATAAATAATACAGCAACAACGGAACTATTGTTTCGGAGCATTTGTTTAACTCGGTTCAAACATGAGGCACTTAATGAGCATCCCAACTCCAGTTAAACGCAACGAATTACTGCCATTTAAGGTATATGCAAAGAGCCAGGGAGGGACATAGGGAGTACGAAGAGAGAGAGAAAAGGGAGAAGAGAATAAGAGAGAAAAAAGGAAAAAATAAGCAAGAGAGGGACATGGGAAAGATGACTACATGTCCTAGTTTAGCTTGGAAAGTCCCAGTTTGTAGCACGGTCTTGATGTAATTCTGAATAGAGTCCCTTTCCACTTTCAAAAGTGTCCTGGTTTGGATGATAAATTATACGACTCTAGATATAGATCAATAATACGCCTTCCCCCAACTCAGTTCTTCGCTTTAATAGTCCGTCTTTCCCCGATGCCTTGGACCCAGTCTGCTCCAGCTCCACAGCACTGCTCGAGTCCTAAATTTCCCACCAGACCATAGTCTCACTGCCACCTCTTCCATGGCTTAGAAGTCACCTCTGTTTACTTCCCAGTATTCTTGCATCACAGTAAGGAATTCATCATGGTGGTTAACAGCTTGCCTCAGGAATTAGGCAAACCTGGGTATGAGTCTTGGTTTTATACTTACTGCTATATAACTGTAGGGAAATTACTTAACTTCTTTATGCCTCAGGTATGAGCTGGGGCATGTATTATCTACTCTCTCGTAAGAATGTTGAGGATATTAATAAAAGTATGTGCATAAAATGCTCAGCATAGTGTCTGGAATATACGTGTGTATATATATGCTAAGCATTTTATATGCATAATATATGTGATGACTATATGTTAACTACTATCAGCATTTAGTACCTGAGAAAAAATCCATCTCATGGAGATGCTTTTTTTGTTGTTGTTTCTGAGACAGAGTCTTGTTCTGTCACCCAGGCTGGAGTGCAGTGGCGTGATCTCGGCCCACTGCAACCTCCACTGTGTGGGTTCAAGCGATTCTCCTGCCTCAGCCTCCTGAGTGGCTGGGACTACAGGCACGTGCCACCACGCCCGGCTAATTTTTTGTATTTTTAATAGAGACGGGGTTTCACCGTGTTAGCCAGGATGGTCTTGATCTCCTGATCTTGTGATCCACTCGCCTCGGCCTCCCAAAGTGCTGGGATTACAGGCGTGAGCCACTGTGCCCGGCTGGAGATGCTTTTTAGTTGTTGGGACATGCATCTTACTAGAAAACTCTCAAGTATGTCATTGTATTTATTTGTTTTAATGTTAGGAGGTAGAAAAAGTTAGGAAATGTGTCAAGCAGTAAAGGAAAAGTCAAGCAGACTATATCTACCCTTCAGGCTTGATATTTCTTACTTTGCTTATTCATTCATTCATTCACTTATTTTTCAACAAATATATATTTGTTATCAAATACCAGGCACTATGCTAAGCACACGAATAAACAGCACTTTTCAAAAAATAAATAAATACCTAGAGCTTTATTCCCATTTCTTAAAGGAAAATCTTACATTAAAAAAAGCTGTTGTGTGGCACTACTAAGTAAGTAGGAGTTTGAAGCCAAATTTAGAAATTATATATGCACACATATATGTTTTTCTGATAATCAAATCTTTCAAATTGGCTTTGAACAAACAGGAGCAATTTTCTGCTATAAAAAGGAATGTATTTTAGCTTTTGACCTAATGATTTTTTAAAAAAAACTATGAGTGGGAAAATGCAAATTATGTGACTACATAATTTGGCATCGGTGAGATATCAGCAGAAGGAGCTGCTGACAGGAAGACAGTTTTTTTTTTCTTTTTAGCCGTAGGCATTCCTCATTTCTGTTTTTAGGAACAAGGAAAACTAGTAGACAGAAATATCCCTGGGTGCATAGACTACATATTTTACATGCACAGCATAAAATATTTAATAAAACAAAGCAGCTGACTGAAAAATCGAGACTTCAATAGATGAAGGTGGTCACAACAATAAAATACATCCTTTCTTCCCCCTCATGGAACAGGATAATGAGGTATAGAAAAAATATGTAGAATTGCTTTAAACTATTTGGCAATATTTGCCAGATGAAATTTTGAAAAAACATTTTCTTTTTACCGTTTTCATTCCACTTGAATAATGAGTACCACATTATATGTTTTGATAGCCCACGAATTTTTATCTTTATTTTAATCGTTAAGGTCAAGTTAGCATTGATTACTAATAAGCTGATTATAAATGAATAGTAGTATTTCAGGAATAATAGGAACTAACGTTTATTAAATGTTTACTATGTGCTCAGTTCACTGCTTTAAAGGCAATTTCCCATTTAATTCTCACCACCACCCAAGGACACAGTTGCTATCATGATGTCATCTCACACATGAAAAAGCTGAGAGGTGGAAAGTGTTACGACCTTGTTTAATTACAAAGGAAGTTAGCAAAAGAGCCAAGATTGGAACTCGGAGAAGTCTGACTCCAGAGCCCATGCTTACCCGCCATGCTATTCTGAATGGAAGGGCTCATGCAGTTCACCTGTTTATTCGTATTTTCTAATTTGTTCTTTTTGAAATAGTTATTCCTGTTCAGATTCCACTTTTAATCCTTGCCTATTTTCTCAATTCTATGCAAGGCTCATTTAACTTAATAGTTATGCAAGTCCACACCTGTCTGAATGATACACTGGCTCATTCATTTAGTTGAAAGGTAGACACCAAATTGATTTTTAAAAAGACATATGAAACTAATTGAAAAAAAATTCATGAATCACCTTAATGAGGAATTGGTACCAGGAAATCCAATACAGAGAACCTTAGACAATTTGCTTTTGGAAAAGTGCTAATGAACCACGTATTCATCTGGAATGAAAATGCTTCTCTAGCAAGACATTGTGTGATAATGAAGTACAGGAGGTGAGAGCCGTTTCAGTGACTTTTAATTATTTCTCATTCTTCTGTGTCTGAAGACGATGGTGTGTATATTACCGAAAAGTGAGGTGACCAGTATTATTTCCAGCATTGGGTAAATTAAAGACAAAGTGGACATCATTTGCAAATTCTTGCATTTTTTTCTTTGCAGCTGTTGTTCATCGTTTCCTTCCCTAATTTGTTCCGAGATTAGCTGACTTGTCATGGTCATTTCCTCGTGGGCCACCACCCTGCCATGATGGTTGAAGGCACGTTCTGTGTTCCTTAAACCTCTATTTTATTTTTCCGAAACAGCTTCTGCCTCATTCAAAATAAAAACATCATAACATCTTGCTATTATCTATTTTACATACATTTACATTCTGCTGGAGTTACACCCTTTTTAATGCAAACCTCTTTGGAATTTGGTTGTTGAGTCCCTGATTCTTATTGACGAAACTCAAGAAATCAGATCAGACATCATAACTCTTTAAACATCAAATTCTCTTAGAGTTTATCACTATGAGGGTGACGTCTTTGGTATCATGAGCTTTTTTGCCATCTTAATATTCCTTCCTCCATTATAATTTTGAGAAAATCAAAATCCACTTTCATGTAATAGAAAATATTACTCTTGGCTGGGCATGGTAGCTCATGTCTGTAATCCCAGCACTTTGGAAGGCTGAGGCAGGAGGATCACAAAGTCAAGAGATCAAGACCATCCTGGCCAACATGGTGAAACCCCGTCTCTACCAAAAATACAAAAAATTTGCTGGGCGTGGTGGTGCGCACCTGTAGTCCCGGCTACTCGGGAGGCTGAGACAGGAGAATTGCTTGAATCTGGGAATTGGGGGTTGCACAGAGCTGAGATTCTGCCACTGCATTCAAGGTGGGTGACAGAGCGAGACTCTGTCTCAAAAAAAAAAAAAAAAAAAAAAGAAAATATTACTGTTTCCCTTATCTGTTTCTTATCATCCTGTATTTATCCAAACTTAGACATACTTACATACTTGCATACTGGCCCAAATTTCCATATCCCAGGAAAACATGGGCTACATAGTTTTTGAAGCCCAGTGTGAAATGAAAATACAGCACCCTTTTTTATTTTTTAAAAAGGCAGGACATAGTGTGGTTTAAGGTATTCAATATAAAACTTTTTTCTTCCTTCTGTGGTCTGTCTCTCTCAACTTGTCATAATGTTTTTATGTGCTATTTAATGTCATTCTAAGTAAATAAAATTTAAAAAAATTATTAATATGATGTTCTTACAGGCAATGGGAGAAAAAAATTAGTATGATGTTTACTGCTTATATTGGGCAATGCCAGTTTTAAATGCAAATAGAACATTTAACCCCTATATGGAATCACTGAAATTATATAATTCATACCTCATGGCACTGATAACCTACAGTAGATAGGCAACCCCAAGGGAATTGCAACCTTTGGGCTAGAATTAAGTACTTGGATTGAAGATGAGTGAAAGAAAGGTTTGGATGGGCACGGTGGCTCATGCCTGTAATCCCAGCACTATGGGGGGCCGACGCAGGCAGATCATGAGGTCAAGAGATCAAGACCATCCTGGCCAACATGGTGAAACCCCATTTCTACTAAAAATACTAAAAATAGCTGGGCATGGTGGCGTACGCCTATAGTTCCAGCTACTTGGGTGGCTGAGGCAGGAGCATCACTTGAACCCAGGAGGCAGAGGTTGCAGTGAGCTGGGATCGTGCCATTGCACTCCAGCCTGGCCACAGAGCAAGACTCTGTCTCAAAAAAAAAAAAAAAAAAAAAAAAGGTTTATCTCCACTGAGTTGTGGTCCCCAGTAGGCTACAGCCTCTACACCACGGCATTGGCAGCCTACGGTGGAATGGCTTCCACCATGCTCTGCCTGAAGACTTTCTGGGTCACGTATGCCCTACCCAACTCCTATCTACACCTGCACCCAGGCCCCCGGGGGGGATGGAGACTGGCGGCAGTAGCTGGACAGGGAGGGGACGGTGAGGCCCTTGGCAAGGCAGAGGGTAGCCAAGAATCCTAGGAAGGTGGGGACGGAATGGGAAGGAGAGCCGTGAGTGAGCAGAGGGTCTAATCCCCTCCACAACCTCCATTTTCCTACTGACTTAAAAATTGTTAAGAATTTCAAAAGGGTGACTGTGGAGGATTAAAACGCATGTGTGGGGCCCTTCTGACATGGGGCTTTGTGCACCTGCAGTGGTCACAAGGCCATGAACCCAACCCAACTGTACGAGGGACGTCACATTTAACCCAAGGAGATAGGTATAAGCAAACAATATCGCTTTACAATAAAATAAGGAAAAATAACTTTTTTATTGTTGCTGTCCATGATTCATACATAGAAATCTAAAAATACCTACTTTATTTTCTTTAAAAATATATGAGAAATGTCCCTCTCATGAATATAAGAAAACTCCCAGGGAAATATAATTTTCACTACTGTAACCATATTCCAGCCTACTGGTTAATACCAGTGATGATGTTACTAGCTGAACATACCCTATGTGTTGTGTTGGACACTGTGCCAGGCATTGCTATGAATTTACTTTATTTGAATTATCTCAACTATGTCCTATAACATGGAGTAAGTACAATTTTTAGCTCTACTTTATAGATGAAGAAGCTAACATAGAGAAGTGAACTTGTCCAAGACCAGAAAATGAAAAGAATGATCTGTTTGAGTTTATTACACTAATGTAGAATAATTTAATATAGGAAGCCTATAAAAAGATATATTACATCTGGAGGTCAAATTGGAAAAATGATATAACCGTTTTATCAGTGAATGCTAAAAGGCATTTGAGATGATTCGACACTCTTTCCTTTTTCTTCCAAACCCAGGAAATAGAGAATACTTTCTTCCGATTAACAACAAAATGTTAATTTGAAGGATTATAGAGATCACCCTATTAAAATGGGAATTCAAAAGATTTCTGCTGCCTCTGTTAGTATTTTACACTCTTCTGGAAGCTATGATCAATGCAATAATGCAGAAAATAGAAATAGAAGCAATAACGTAGATAGGGCAAAGACACATTTGCCCTAGTTTGCCTGTAATATGACTGCCCACCAGAAAACCTAAGAGAATCAATTGAAAAACTTTCAAAACTACCAAGAGTTCAGTTAAATGCTGAACAAATAAAATCAGCTGCTTCTCTGTATACCAACAAAAATCAGATAGAAAATCTAATGGGAAAAATGTCCACTTTTTTTTTTTTTTTTTTTGAGACAGAGTCTTGCTCTGTTGCCCAGGCTGGAGTGCAGTGGCGCAATCTCAGCTTACTACAACTTCCACCTCCCAGGTTCAAGCAATTCTCCTGCCTCAGCCTCCCGAGTAGTGGCACTAGTCCTGCCACCATCACACCTGCCTAATTTTTGTATTTCTAGTAGGGATGGGGTTTCACCATCTTGGCCAGGCTGGTCTCAAACTCCTGACCTTGTGCTCCACCTGCCTTGGCCTTTCAAGGTGCTGGGATTACAGGCATGAGCCACTGCGCCTGGCCAATGTCCATTCTTAAAAGCAACAATAGGTATGCATATTCTAGGAAAGACCATAATCGTAAGAAGCAGGCATGACCTGGATAATGAAACCCATAAATCTTGACTTGTAAGTAGAATATACAACTAAACTCAAATAATTATCACTGAATGAAATGGTATAGTATAAATGTGTTGTGTTGGTTAATGTTATGTGTCAACCTGACTGGGCCATTTGGTGCCCAGATATTTGGTCAAACATTATTCTGGGTGTGTCTGTGAGGGTGTTTTTGCAGCAGTTTAACATTGAAATCAATAGACTAAAGCAGATTGCTCTCCCTAATGTGGGCAGGCCACATCCAATCATTTGAAAGTCTGAAGAGAACAAAAAGGCTGACTTTTGGCCGGTGTGGTGGCTCATGCCTGTAATCCCAGCACTTTGGGAGGCCAAGGTGGCCAGATCACGAGGTCAGGAGATCGAGACCATCCTGGCTAACATGGTGAAACCCCGTCTCCACTAAAAAATAAAAAAATTAGCTGGGCATGGTGGCAGGCGCCTGTAGTCCCAGCTACTGGGGAGGCTGAGGCAGGAGAATGGTGTGAACCCGGGAGGTGGAGCTTGCAGTGAGAGGAGATCATGCCACTGCACTCTAGCCTGGGTGACAGAGCAAGGCTCCGTCTCAAACAAACAAACAAACAAACAAACAAACAAAAGGCTGACTTTCTTCTGAGGAAGAGAATTCGTTCTGCCCAACTGCTTTCAAGTTGAAACAGGATCTCTTACTATATCTTAAGCCTGCCAGCCTTTGGACTAGAACTACATCATTGGCTCTCCTGGTTCTCAGACTTTAGGATTGAAATAAGAAAGACAACGCCTGCCCACCTGAGTCTCCAGCTTGCCACCTCCCCCTGCAGATCTTGGGATTTGTCAGCCTACATAATCACATGTGCCGATTTCTTACAATAAATGTCTTTATGTACATCCCATTGGTTCTGTTTCTCTGGAGAACCATAATACAATTGTCAAT
Source organism: Nomascus leucogenys (assembly GCF_006542625.1). Lineage (NCBI taxonomy): Eukaryota > Metazoa > Chordata > Mammalia > Primates > Hylobatidae > Nomascus > Nomascus leucogenys. The sequence continues at coordinate 134,576,475 of NC_044384.1, forward strand.
CAGTCCAAATTAATTTATAATTTTAAAGTGATTAGATAAAAATCTCACTTGGAGAAGATAAAACAATTCTAATACTCATCTGAAAGGATAAGCCAGTACGAATAGTTTTTAAAAATTAGAAAGAATAGGAATTTACGTGTGGCTATTGAATAGGGGGCATGTTAGTCTTACAAAATAGTCTAACATATTATAATGTGGTTACAAGAACTGCCAGATAGTCCAAATGAAGAGAATAGTTTATTTACATCCCCCAACAAGGAGTATGTTGAAATAGATTTAGGTATGTAAAAATCTTTTTAAATATTTAAAATATAATTTGCATTATATTAGGTGGCAAAAAGGAAGAATTATTCCATAAATATTGCTGGATAAGTTGGTTAGATATTTGTGGGTCAAACAAACTAGGTCCTCATTTTTTTTTACCATGTAACAAAATTAGTCCCAGGTGGATTTTTTTTTAGTTATATGCAAAGAAAATAGAAACAATAAAATATATGACAGAATATTTATTAAATTGGAAGAGGTATTTCTAAGCTTAGAAGCAATAAGGAAATGGCAACTAAAAAGATCACATCCAAATACATAAAAATGAAAACCTTTGAGAGAGAGATATATATATAAATAAAACTGAAACAATATACTGGAAGAATATGTGCAACTTATAGGACAGCCAAATGATCTATATATCTGAAATACAAAGAGAGTGAATGAATAGATTTAAAAAAATATATGTGGCAAAAGACAGAAATAGATAATCCATAAATAACAAAAATCTTAATGGTTAGCAAAAAATATCAGTAACAAAGGGGTTTATTTCTAGCTTCTGTTAATAGTGGAGCAGTTTGATTGGACTAATCCTCCAATTAAAAACAAACCAACAAACAAACAACTAGTGCACTTTCCCCGTCATAAGCAGAATACATGGGTTCAGGAATCAAAAGTAGGATGTAAGAATGGCTCCTCTATTAGATTTGTCTTTCTGTTTCTGCTGCTATAACAAAATACCTCATACTGGGTAATTCATAAACAAGAAAAACTTATTTCTCACAGTTCTAGAGGCTGGGAAGTTCCAGATCAAGCAGATTCAGTGCCTGGCGAGGGCTTGCTTTCTGCTTCCAATATGGCATCTTCTTGTGGCTCTTCACCTGGAGGAAGAGGTGAACAGTTCCCTTCCACCTCTTTTACCTAGGCATTAATCTCATTTATGAGGGCTCCACTCTCATGACTTAATCACTTCCTAAAGGCCCTACTTCTTAATACTATTACATTTGTGATTACATTTCCACATATAAATTTTGGGAGGTCACCAACATTCAGACCACAGCAACACCTAATAACACACTTGCAGAATATTTGCTGTTGCTTCTGGCATCTTTGAGCTCTGCCACTTCAGAGATCTGAGTTCTTAAAGGGAACATGTTTTCCACCATGAGACACAATGATTCCATTGAATTGGAGAAAGATTTCCATTTGGCTATTCTGGACTCCTCATGCTACTGAATCAACAGGCAGAAAGGTGGATTGCTCTACTAGGTGGAGTGACTGATCCCTATTGCCAAGAGGAAACTGGGTTGCCTTTATACATGAGGAGCAAGGAAGACTATGTCTGTAACCCAGGAGACAGTTTGGGGTGTATATTAGTACTCCCTATGCAATAGAAAAGTCTAGTAGAAAAGTACAGAAACCAAAATAAAAGGCAGGATAATTGAGGACTTGGAACTTTCAGGAATGAGAGTTTGAATTACTCTACCAGGTTCTGGGTGAATGTGGGCGAAACCAATGAATAGTAGAAGAAGGAAGCCATAAGTAACAATTAGGGCCTTGTCACCAACTGCAGAAAAAAGGGCTATAGTCATTTCGCATATTTCTTTTTGCTTTTCATATGTATGTACTTACGTATATATGCTCACATTTTCCTCTTCTTGCTCCCTTCTATTAACAAAAATTTTATATGCAAGTTGCTAGAGGTTAAATTCACAATTAGTCTTTGGGCAACAGACTATACAGTGGAACTGTGATGATTCTAAAGCGCAATTAATATAGCCACAGCACTGTATGCAATGATTGTTGCATCTCCTCATTTCGAAGATGTTGAGTATCCTGTTAGGTGAAATGTAGAGTTATTGTATGGCATTCAAGTGTGTGTAGAAGGTGTATATGGACAGTGAGTACTCAAAGGGGCAGACTATGCTGTTTATTGACTTATTTCCTCTTAGCTCCAAATTCACCATATTTTGGCCTACTTTGTAATAAATGAAGATGGATTTTGTAAATATGTCTCCTTTGCTAGCAAGCCTAGTGTTAAACCTTGTCAGTAGAGGGTTCTGGAGGGATGCTGGAGGAGGAAGGGATTTTCCTTTCCTGGTTCTGGTATGATTCACTCTCTAGGCTGTTGTAGGGCACACTCCAGCCTCCCCTGCATGCTTATTCCCTGTGTGGTTTCTCCCATGCTGCAGGCTGCAACTTTCTCAAGTGTTCAGCTGGAGATTATCCGGGATTTCCCAGATGGTATGGGCCTGCACACCAAACCAAGTCAGTGCTCCCCACATCTTTTCAGTCCTAGAATCCCAGGGCCTTCCTGCAAGCATGCTGGGCTCCTAGAGAGGGCTGCTTCTCCAGATTTCGGTTCCAGCAGTGCCCAGCCACCACCAGCTCCCTCTGACACTCAGTGAGTTCACTCGGATGATTTAAGACTCCACTTTCTGTGGATGGCCCCCTGGCACCCCAGAAACTTCTAGCAACTCCCTCTTATGCTCCCACTTACGAGGCACCTTACTGACTTCTCCACTATCCAGTGAATCAAAGGTGTGCCCTTTCCAAAGACATCTGGATTTCAGCTCCAGTAGGGGGAAAGCTCTATATTGGGAACTCTATCTCAGTCTTAGCCATAATGGTTGCTCCTGATATCTCCTAGTCTTTCATTTGTTAAAATTATCTTCATTTTCACTAGTCAATTTGCCATTATTCTAATCATTTCTTACATTAAAATTTCCCTGTTTAAATGGTGGTTTTTGTCTCCTAACTGGACCCCAACTACTACATCTGGTAATACTCCTTGCCTTGACATCATTTTGTCTGATGTTAATACAGCCACTCCAGTTTCTTATTACTGTTTACATGGCATCTTTTTTCTCTATCATTTTACATGTACTCTATCCACTTCTTTATATATAAAATACGTATTTTCTAGGCAGCAGATAATCTTCATTAAAAACTGATAACATCTGAGTTTTAGTTGGAATGTTTAGTGAACTTACATTTAACATAATTACTAATTTGGTTGAATTTATGTAATCACTTTGCTATTTTATTCTATTTGTTGTACCCATTTTTTTTTGTTTCCTACTTTCCTGCCTTATGGGTTAGCCATTTAAAAAAATTATTGCATTTTAACTCACTTATGGTTCTATGGGTCGCAATCTATATGAACTGAATTAATACTATGCCATTGCACCTACAATACAATCTTACAACAGTATACTTCTGTTTACCCCTTTCTGTCCTTTGAAATATTGTCAAATACTTTAATGATAAACTTGGCAATGCATTATTTTCATTTGAAAGAGTCAATTGCCTTTTTCTGTTTCTTTTTTTTTTTTTTGAGACAGTCTTGCTCCCAGGCTGCAGTGCAGTGGTTTGATCTCGGTTCACTGCAACCTCCACCTCAGTCAAGTGATTCTTGTGCCTTGGCCTCCGGAGTAGCTGGGATTACAGGCACGTGCCATCACGCCTGGCTAATTTTTGTATTTTTGTAGAGATGGGGTTTTACCATGTTGCCCAGGCTGGTTTGGAATTCCTGACCTGGACCGAGGCAACCCACCGCGTTGGTTCCCCAAAGTGCTGGGATTACAGGTGTGAGCCACCGCGCCTAGTCTCAATTGCCTTTTTATACACTTAAGGGAAAACACTATATATTTTACTAAACATTTATCATTTATGTGGTGAACTTTATTTTGTATGTGTCAAAATTTCTGGCTAGTTTCATTCCCCAACTGCCTAAAGAAGTTCTTTTAACTCTTCTAGTGTGCAGATCTGCTGGTTACATTCTCTGCCACAATATTTATCGGAAGGTGTCTTTATATAACCATTATTTTAAAAGACTATTTTACTGAATATACTATCTAGTTTGACACTTTTTTGTTTCCACCGTTTAAAGATGTTATACGATTATCTTCTGTTCTCCATTGTTACTGATAAGCCAGCACTGATTCTTATCATTACCCTTGTATATATCTTTTGTCTCTGAAAAAAAATTTTCTTTTTGATTTCTAGCCATTTAATTAGGATATGAATAGATGTGGGTTTGTTTGGGGTTAAACTTCTTGAAACTCTTACACATTTCTTCAAATTTGGGAAGGATTTTGGTTAATACTTTTTCAATTTTTCTTTTACTCTCTCACCCTCTTCCCCTCTTCTTGATCTGAAGTTACACTTACAGTAGTCTGTTTTGTGTGGTTCCATAGTTCACTGAGGTGCTATTCTTTTCTTTTCCTCAGTAGTTTTTTCTTTTTGTGCATCAGTTTGGATAGCTTGTATTTCCCTACCTTTAAGTTTACTGATCATTTCTTCTGTCTCCAATCTTCTATTAGGTTCACAGAATGAATTTTTATTTCAAGTACTGTATTTTTCAATTCTAAAATTTTCATTTGGTTTTTATAGTTTTCATTGTTCTGTCTGTAATTACCGTCTCCTTACCTATTAGGCTATTATTTTTACTTAAACCCTTGAGCATGTTTATAATAGTTCTTAAAGTTTTTATCTGCTAATTCAAATATGTGGGTCACCTCTGGGCCTTTTTCTATGAATGACTTTCTCCCCTTTTTAAGGGTCACATTTTCCTGCTTAGCCTAATATTGGCTTACTTTATAGCGGATGTTGTGGATACTACACTGTTGACAATAGGAATTTGCTGTCTTCCTGTGCAGGTATTGAGTTTTGTTCTGGCAGGTAGCTGCGGTACTGATAGGGTAGCTTGGTCCTGTCAAGGCTTAATTTTAGGATAGGTCAAGAGTTGTCTTTACTTTAGAGGTACAGTAGCCTTTTACCCCTAACCTGTGACCTTTACTTAATGCTTGGGTTGTTCAGTGAGACCTTCACACACTGGCTGATTTGAACACTGATGGCTCCCAGCACTGTGTGACCTCCAGTGACTGTTTTCTGCCGTGCCCCATGAAGTCTTGCCTTGCTTATGTATAGCTTAGTATTCAGTCAGACTTAAGAGTACCCCTATGCAGATTTTTGGTGCTTCTTTTCTCCACAGCTCCCCTTCCCTGGTACTCTGTCCCATAAATTTCAGCTACTTGAGCTATTCTTAACTCTGGTCCCATTTCTGCCATCCCATGCAACTCTTTTTTGTCTGGGCTCCACTTACTTCTGTAGTTTGGAAAGCCCTCCCAGGAAGAAAGCCACTGAATGTAGAGTTCCACCACATAGTTTTCCCTTCTTTCAAGGATCAAGGCCCTGAATTATTTGTTGTACGATGTCGTAGTTGTTTATGGTAGAAGGATAAGTCTAATAGTCATGGCTCCCCAATGGAAGTTTTGATTTCAGCAAATGCTTATTTCTAGAAATTCTATCTTATATCTGTTTAATCCCTACAGTCTTCTCCTTTTGTATAACCATTTTTGAAATTTCAAAGTTAATTTCACTTACAGCTTTTCTGGATTTTGTATTCAGTTCCAACATCTGCATTTTCTGCAGTCTAAATGTATTGTTGCCTTTGATTTTCACTCATAGTGGCTGCCTTTATCTGGATTTGGTAGAATTCTTTAAAAGTTTATGCTTGATTATCATCTAAGACTCTTTTGGGATAGTTTCTTCTGCTTCATTCTGGGGTGTGTGTGTGTGTGTGTGTGTGTGTGTGTGTACACTGATCTCAGGAACTTTTGGGATTCCCTTTAAAGTTTTAACTCAGAAGAGGAGGGCCCATTCAGGTGCTCTCCCTCACTGCTGTTTCAAAGCTCAATATGCTCACACACTGTCAGTAGAGAACTGTGGCTTCAGGGCAATCTCTCCTCTCCATAAAGCCCGCAGGCTCCCAACCATTCCATTTCCAACCATCTGTGAACTCTGTTGCTCTAGCTGAGGAGCCACCACTTAGGTGGTCTGGTTCTTGGTGATTTCTAGCAAGTCCAATTCAGGCTCTAAACTGATAGTTTCCATTTCTGGCTACTTGGGGCTTAGCACTTAGATTTAAAAAAAAATTATTTTTACCCCTTTTTTGTTTTTTGCTTTGGAAGGGAAGAAATCACAGGACACTAGAAATGGTTCAGTGTAGATTGTATTTGGGGTTTAGCTATTGTGGAGCAGAAATTAACCTAAGCTTTTAAAACCTCACATATCTAGGAGCAAAAACACATATGTTAATTTCCTAATCAGTCAAATAACAAAAATAAAAGGCAACAAATATCTCTATCTGAATTACTAACATACATATTTATGTGGCAATTTATCACTATGAGAAACTGAATTAGTAGCATAATCTATTTAGTATTTCCTTTTGCTTAATTTACTTCTTAGTCCAAATAGTAAAGAATAATTTCCATAGACTGAATCTTTGTATATTTTAGAAAAACATATTTAAGTTGACAAATGAAGGCTGACATTTGGCTATGCTTTAATAGGCTAAACAACAAGCAAATCCTATTGCTTTATTTGTTCATTTTGCAATACGTCTTGACATCACCTTCTCCTCTTTCTTAAATTTGCCTACTTAGCAGGGCACAATGCAGTTTTGATGTGCAACCTGATTTCAAAAGAATCTTTGTGACAGCTAATCGTCTGTACACTCACTGTAATTAAATATTACAGCACAAATGGTACATAAGATACTCACTTTCTTGAGAACCTCTTAGCACCAAAGAGCAATGACATAAAAAAGTATAGATTTTCAGGGTGCTTTTTATAGATTTTTCAACTTAAACATTTAACTCTTATAGCACCTAGAGCTTGCAAAAGCATGATATAGCATACACTCAAAATCTCTACTGTCTTTTATTCTGTCCTAAACTCTCATTTTACCTCAGTTTAAAATCTGCTAGCAGACTAATGTGCTTACCTTTAAGCTACCTGCTTCATTCCTAAAAAATATGCATATAGGAAATGTCTGAATTAGATTAATAAATACTGAATTAGATTAATAATCAAGTTCAGTTGTCTCTGATGGTAAATAGGACCAGAATATACTGTGTCAGAGAGTATGGCTGCCATCTTTACCTTTTTTAACCCAGTAAGTGATTCCCCCTGATGTTCCTTGATCAATTCCTTCCTCCTCCAGTCCTACCATCCAAACCGAAACTGTGTGGTAGTTCCACAAATTTACAATCACCATAATACTTTTATTTTTTCTTCAAACCATCTCTTCCCACTTCAAGAAGTAGTCTAACTCTAGATTTGGTGAATAAATTCACCCAATACATGGCCTTCATGGTTTATTCCCACTTTTACCAGACTGAGATCCTAAGTGTTAAAAATGTGCTTTTCTTAAAAAGTAAACATACCCATGCTAAAAACACTCTAATAGTTCAATAACAGCTCATTAAATATAACCACACCCCCGTCTTCAAAGATAACCATCCTTAAGTTCCTTGTGGGTACTTCCAGATATATTATAACTATGTCTAACTATGGAGTTAAAGTTGTTGTTTTAGATGTCCATTTTTCCTCACTCCCTCTTGAAACCATACTATAATGACAAAAGAAAATTTTTTTTAAGTATAGGTTTCTTTCTCAAGGACAAGAAAACTGGAAGAGAGTACAGAGACAAAATTTTTAAATCTCAGAAACGTATGGTAATAAACTCATAGACCATGGAGAACTTAAATGCCTGCAATAGGGAGACACCTTGAAAGTGGCAGACTCACCCCACAGAGTTCCTCAAAGGCTTAAGTGAAGGATTCAGGTACCTCTGAAGGTTGTACTGTAAGAAGGATTGATTGAAACTGTTTAGGAAGCATTTACATTACAGGCTCCTCCCTGCCTGAAAAACATCCCCCTAGATCTCCCCTCCCAAACACATCAGCAGAAAACCCTTCAGTGGTCAAACCAGAGAGATCTTTTTGTTTTTTTCTGAGATGGAGTCTTGCTCTGTTACCCAGACTAAGTGCAGTGGCATAATCTCGGCTCACTGCAACCTCCATCTCCCAGGTTCAAGTAATTCTCCTGCCTCAGCCTCCTGAGTAGCTGGGACTACAGGTGTGCACCACCACACCTGGCTAATTTTTGTATTCTCAGTAGAGATGGGGTTTAACCATCTTGGCCAGGCTGGTCTTGAACTCCTGACTCGTGATCCACCCGCCTCAGCCTCCCAAAGTACTGGGATTACAGGTGTAAGCCATCGTGCCTGGCCACCAAAGAGGTATTATATGCACAAGGAGAAGAGAGGATTGAAGTTGGGGGTAACATATTGAAGACAGGGGATTCAAGATTTCTTTCTCACACTCAACTTCGAACAAAATAGCAGCCAACCTTTAAACTGCCAGGCAGGCGAAATCTGGCCAGCCAAGGAGAAAAGACCCATACATACTGATAGTCAAGATTCCTCATATGAAATGCCCCAGCTACAACAGCAAAGAATAAAATCCATCAGTCAAAAGCTCATCTCAGCCACACAGAGATTCCAATTTCTTTGTAAATATGAACATATACCAAAGGATTGCCAGATATTTGAGAAATACCTATAATATGAGAAACCCAAAACACAAATAGGAAAAAAAGAAATAAGGCAATGAAGGGAGCACAAGAAAACTTTAAAGAAACTGAAATAATCAGAGAGAATAAAAGATAATAGATGAAACAAGAATGGGAGAAAATAAAAAAAGGAAAACTTAAGAAAAAAGAATATGATGAAATTAAAAAAAAAAACCTCAAGAATACAGATAGAAGACTAAGAAGAAATCTTTTAAAGGTACAATAAAAAGACAAAGACATGAACAACGGAAAAGAAAGATTACAGGCTGAGTATAGAGATTCAATATCTGAATAATAGAAATACCAGGAAAACTGAGCAGAGAAAACAAGAGGGGAGGAAGTTCTCAAATAAATAATTACAATTTTTTTCCAGAACTGAATGCCATGAATTTTTAGGTTGAAAAGACTATTGAGTGCTCAGCACAAACATCAAGCAAAAGACCTTTATCAAGGTACATTAATTTGAAAATTTGGAATAGTAGGGGCAAAGGGAAGATTCTACTAACTCCTAGAAAGAAGAAAAAAAGGTAATAGATCAGAATACAGCATCTGATTTCTTGGGAACAAACTGGAAGCTGGAAGACAGTGGGGCAATGCTTTCACAATTCTGAGGGAAAAGGTGTACCATTCTCTATTTCTATCCCTGGACGAGCCGTTACCCAAGTAGGAGGGTACAATAAAGGTGTTTTCAGCATACGAGATCTGAAAATTTACTTACTGTGCAACTTTCTCAGGAAATATGGAGGCTTATGCTCCATTCCAAAAAATAAAAGAAACAGGATGACCTAGGAAATAGAGAGGGTTAAATACAATCTTGAAGAGAGAGAGAGGGGAGATCCTAGAATAACAGCTCTGGGCCAGGCCTAGAGAACAACCATTCTAGATGGGACAGTAGGATGGAAAGTTCCAGCAGCCATTTCTAACATAACAAAACCTTACCTATTACCTTATATATTCAAATATATTAACCATGCATGTATAGTTCTGGTCACCAGTCTGGGAGAAGTTAATTATAACTAAATAAAAGGTAGAGTAAAAATTAAGCAAACTGAAAAGGAGAAAATTATTAACTCTAGGGAAAGTAAGAAGATGTATAAGGAAGCAAATATAATAACTGAAGATGACATAATTAACTCAGGTTATACTCTATACTGAAAGGATAGTGGAGGGGAAACATGTCTGTGTGTCTTGGAGGGGGACTTGAGTAAGGGAGACAAATCCTTATCTTCCATTGTAGGAAGTCAATAGTTAACAAGCTAAAAATAAGACCAATCAAAAATGTTGATATAAACATATTATCTTGAAATATGAAGGTAGATACCAAAAGAAACTGCCAAAAGATTTGAAAGTGATTGCCTCTGAGAAGCACAAAAGAGGGATGGTTTTTTTTTTTTTTTAAAGACTTTAGAGTTGTCTTTTAAAAATATATGCACATAACATTAATAAAACTAAAATATAGTTCTATGCAATCAAAGTATATTCTAAACAAACTAGTACAGTGTACATTCTTTCATACCTTACTATGCTCCCATTAAAATATTTTACAGATCATTTCATATAAACATAAGTGGATCTCCTACTTTTTTCAGTTATTATTTTAATAGTTATATAGTATTTCATTGAATAAATCTATTTATTGACATGCAAATTTACTAACCCATGTATTGGGATATGATAGTCCCACAAGTAAAACTGTGAGATATTTCTCTATTGCCCTCCAAAGATGCTGCCCCCAAACTTAGAGCTCACCAGCAACATTTGAGAGTTCTGAATTGCCCTCCATGCTCAATACTATACATTATATAACTATCCTTTCAGTGTGCAAGGTGAAAGCATATGTTGTCATTCTAACTTGCATTTCTTTACATTTATTTTTCCAAAAACTGTCTACTCAGTCCATTAAAAAAAATCTATCCTCATTCAGATCCCTCCCCATTCTCTTATCTTTTCTGTTCTATTTTTCATAAGTACACCTCTCTCTTTTCCTTCACAGTGTTAGACAAAATTTATCTTTCCCAGAAAACTTTCTCTGTGCATATAGTCACAATTATAGGTATATTCCTCCATTTTTCAGATGTTTGCCAAAAATACTGATTATGCTATATAGAGAATTACAAATAAAGTATTTCACAGAATCTAAGATGCAACATTGCAAGGTGTACCATTATTTTATGAACTACTACGAAATTAAAAATGCTACCAATTTTTTACAAACCACAGTGATTTCTTATCACTTAGAATTTTTATTACACTTTCTGAATATTATGGAATTCATATTTTTATATCTTTTGGAAGTAAAAGCACTATATTTTAAAAAGTGTTAATTTACTATATGGCTATAAGTAGTAGGATAATAACTAGTGTATTTTGAAACATTTCTAGGTGTTATCTTAGTAAGATGATACCTACAAAATTAATACTCCATTAAGTCACATGTAAACTTTCTGAAAAGTTTTCCAGTACCAATGACCATAGTTCTATAATTTAGGAATTCCTACAATATACTTTGAGAGGCTTTATAGCTCTGTGAGTTACTTACCCACAAAGGTGTTGATGAGATAAATGTCATTAGCATGTGTTGCCACAGAAGAGGGAATAAAATCAAAAGAGGTTTAGTAACCCATAAAGATTTCCAAAGTTTGAAAGTTACATTTTCAGAAAGTCATTATTAGTCCACAGATACATATAAAAGCCAAGTACAATGTTTCTTGATTCAAGGGCAGAAATATTTATTTTAAGATAATATAAGAATGTAAGACAGGTTGCTTTGCAATTTATAATAAGAACAGTAAGTTGGAACTTAAGCTAAATAAATTGCTTATTGTGAAATGACTCTGAGAAGTACCATAAACTGTTTATCATGTATGCTTTCTGTAAAAAGTTTAATGTGAATTTTATGTATAACTTAATTTTTCCAAAGAACAGTTTATAGAAGGAAACACAATAACAGCATACATGTAGTCAGTACATTATTATTTTCAAACCACTAGCAAATTTTAAATTGATATAAGCAACAATTCAGTGAGATATTTTCTCTCTCATTTTATAGATGATAAAATTCAAGAGTGATAATATGATGGAAATCATTGTAATTTACCACTTTTCTATCAGGATATTTATTTATTCACATTTTAATATTATGTTGCAGCCTAACAAATGTTTTCATCCACTCGCTCTGATAAGCAATAAAGAATAAAATAAAGATTGCATATGTACAATGGTATTCTCCCTTGGGAGAATGACAGAATTATAATGGATTTCAATGGGCTAATTTAATTTTTAATGTATATTTGCAGGATTTGCCATGTATGCAATGTAGTATAACTTATAGTCAACGATTAAAGGAAACTACATTTTTTTCAATTACTTTAGGTACCAAATCATATTGAGAACATTCAGTGTAAGGTAAAATAGACCTGAGGTATGTTATATGAGTGGGTAGGCATATTCATTTCATCAGTCAATTAAATCAACTTTCAAAGCAAGTGAAATTATATTATTATACTATATGGGATCCTTGAACTTATGAATAATATATTTTAAAATTACTGTCATAAATAATATTAGATAAAGAATGTAAAAAGTCTAACATACAAAATCAATGCTAAGAGTAACATTTTCTCGAAAATTACTTTTATAAATAAGCTGATGCAGACCAATTTCACATTTAATAACTTATAAAAACAAAGTCAGTGTTTTCTAGTTTCATATGTAAAAGCAAAGTAATAGTTGGAGTGTATGTAACCTACATTAAATATGTCTTAGAAAGGAAGATAAATGAACTTATCTTCCATATGCAATATGTAAATATATTAATTTAGATTAATTGTTCTATTTTTGTGTAGTATCTTTGTATAAAATAAGCATTTTTAATTGAACAGATTTATATTAAGTATTATCAAATTGTTTCTCTATGTACAAATCTAATTTTGTGATTCAACAGAAAGTTTTTATTTTCCCTTTTAAGACATATTCTTTTGAAATAATAAATTATATTTAAATTATTATTACTGGCTGTTTAGCATCACTTTTCAAGTGGTCCTTTTGCAAGAAACAAAAATATTAGTTTCTACTTAATATATACATCAGTCTTATAAACCATTTATATTAGTCTTTTACAATACTCATTTGATGATAGACATATATTGACAATATGCAATAAATTACAGAGTGTAAGACATTATTTTTACTAGTGTTATTAACGTGTACCACCTACGATTAGGAGCAGCTTCATGTTTAAGAAGATAATGACAATGACAATGATTACTGTTACAACAACTACCACTGCTGCTACTATCAACACATGACTTTTTGGGGGACAAAAATTCTACACTTTAAATTTCTTTACTGTATACATAAAAGAATAACAGACATTCTGTTGACTTTGGCAAATAAACAACAATTTTTAAAAACTGTATACAAGTCAAACAACATATGTTAAGTACTTTTAAAAGTTAAAAGTACATGTAAACAATCGTTTTATATAGTAGCTTAATTTCTATTTGTTTTCAAAATTATCTCAGTGTAATTAAAAACTGGGCAAATAACAGGAATTTAATAATAATTCTAAGGGTATTATAAATCTCAAGCAATATTCATCTCTGAAAATAAGTTCACAGTCCAACATCAAAGAAAATGCGATGTTCATTTTTAGGCGATCAACATTCCATAAGTCATAAATTATTTTGAAATGAGGAAAATTTCTAATGAATAAATAAATAAATAATATTGAAAGTACATTCATATGTAGTCACCGGAAGTATCTATATACTTCTGAAGGGAATGAAAAAGTGCAGACAGTTCAGCAAATCAAGGTAAAGCTCAACTTGATTTTATATATATAACATTTGTAGTAACAAGATGCATTTTATCTGTTTTATGTTTAAGCATTCAGTTCCAGAAAAAATATCAATTTCATAGCATTCACCTTTTCCTTCATTCTCTACTTCTTCTGACCTCAGACCTGCTTCCACTCTCAAAATTTTGCTTCTTGTTATTTGTCACACAGATAGTAATCCTTTAAACTTTGTTTTAGTAGTATCTAATTAAAAAAAATAGTAACACAAAAGCAATATTTATTTAGGATATAATTCTGAGGTGATAGTGTTAATCAAATATTCTTATAATAATATGAAACGTAAGGAATTCAATAAAAACACCCCACATAAAATATAACACACAAAGACTTAAAAGCTGAGTGTTTTGTTTAGTAACCTGTGCAATCCTCGGTCTTAGGCTTAGAGAAAGGTAGCCACTTCCAGGTATGGCTCTATGCACTATTACTTAGAATCAATGGTGCCAGTGTGATACTACAAGTCGGTCAGGAACACTACCTGTGTGGACATACCAGTCAATGGTCCTCCTCTTTTTTAAATGCTTAGTTTAAGAATTTATAAGCCAGTTTAAAATTCCTTAAAATGGAGATTAGGAAGACCTGACTTCTTTTGTTAACTCAGCTACAATGGTTACCACCTTAGAAAAATAAGTAAGCCTGCTTGCCTCTAAACATTTTAGATGAGTATTTCCCAAAATGGGTTCCATAAAACACTAGATCTCAAACCTAATTTGCAAAATGCCGAATACTGCCATTTCCTTTTGGCAAGACAAAATGCATAGTAGCATATTACAATCTAATAAACTCTATGGGGAAGACACTTATTTAACCATTTTTATTATGATATGTCTTAAACTTGACTAAGCAACTTTTTTTTTTAAGTATGCATTGATGTGCTGAGGAACCACTTTGGGAACCACCGCTATCTATCTATCTATCTATCTATCTATCTATCTATCTAACTATCTATCATCTACCTACCTACCTACCTACCTACCTACCAACCAACCAACCTACCTACCTACCTACCTATGCTTCAAGCTTGAGAAAAACAGCAAGAAACATATACATGAATATACTTGCAAGCATTTTTAAACCAACAATAAAATCTCCACTGCAGAAATCTAACTAATAAAAACCCACAACTGACCAAAATTTTATCGCTAAAATTGACTTTTGAAAGAAGAAAGAAAAAGACAAACCCTGTACTAGGAGATTAGAAACAAGTTTGACACATTTCTTTGGGTCATAAATAATAAAAATGTGATAAGGAATAATAAGATATAATAGATAGGAAGTAATATATGAGTAAGATAGAATGAAGCTTAAATTCTGGTTTTCCACTGACTAGCAAGTTATCCTATGCAAGTTACTTGTTAAACATTGATTTTTCTCTGTTGTTAAATGGGATATCTGTGAGAATTAAATGAGATACTACCCGTGGAAGAACACTTAATATTAGTGCCAGACAACTAAAATAACTAAACAAATAAGCTGTTATTTTTTGTGGATGCTCAGAATCATGATCCTAAAAAACAGTAACAAATATTCTTTGGGTGCTAATTATCCTATATTATAAAAGTCCGATTTTGATTTATTACATCGTGTCTGCTCACATACAAAACTTCAGGTTTAACGTAAAATTTTTCAATCAAGATACTCTCATGACTTAAAAATTAAAAATAGATAATTCTATTTCTTTCAGCTATTTTCTAAATGTTTTAACAGAAAAATAAATTATGATCCTATTGTTACTGAACAAATTTAGACAAATAGAAGCTAACATACTTATCTGCTATGAAGTTCTTTCTTCAGGCAGGATTTGAAAGTGGGGTACTTCTGGACTGTTTTATAACCCTGTAGAATAGAAGAGCAAAGTGTGCAAATGTACAGAAAGAGAAATACAGCAAGATTTCACTTACATGTGGAGTCCAAAAAGTCAAACTCATAGAAGGGGAGAGTAGAATGTTAGTTACCAGAGGGTGGAGGGCTGGGGGACTGCGGAGGAAAGGGGGAGGTTGACCAAAGGATACAAAGTTCCAGTTAGACAGGAGGAATATGATTTTAGATCTATTGTACAGTAAGGTGACCATAGTTAGTAATTATGTATTTCATATTTCAAAACTGCTTTTAAAAAGTATATTTAAAATGTTCTCGCAATAAAATAAGTATGTGAGCTGATAGATTTGTTAATAAGTTTGATATAATCATTCCACTATATATATCAAAATATCACATTTACCCCATAAATACATATTTATATGCTATTATTTGTCGATTAAAAATAAAAATTAAAAAAAGTAAAAATGTAAATAAAATGCTGAAGGCCACAGGTATGTAATAAATAAAAATAAAAACATAACACGTAAGAGAGCAATACAGTGTCAAACGTTTCTAGCGTACTTTATATTCAATTTGATCCTGCTACTCTAAAATTTTTCAGGCAAAATAAATGACTTTCAATGTATGTTGTTTCAAGTACTTCTGGCATCATCTAAAATGTTAACAACTAACCACCAGGTGGCAGTTAAGTACACAGCATCTTTACTCAAGTAGCTTGGACTTAAAAGTCATTAAAAATCTTTAAAAATACTGTCTCAGATGAATCTTGAGGTTTTGGATATATAACTTTTTCTCTTTTAAAATGTATAATACTGGCCGGGTACGGTGGCTCATGCCTGTAATGCCAGCACTTGGGAGGCCAAGGCAAGAGGATTACTTGAGGTCAGGAGTTTGAGACCATCCTGGCCAACATGGCAAAACCCTGTCTCTACTAAAAATACAAAAAATTCCCGCTTGCGGTGGTGCACACCTGTAATCCCAGCCACTCAGGAGGCTGAGGCAAGGGAATCTCTTGAACCCAGAAGGCGGAGGTTGCAGTGGGCTGAGATCACGCCACTGCACTCCAGCCTGGGCAACAGAGCAAGACTCCCATCTCAAAAAAAAAAAAAAAAAAAAAGGATAAAACTTAGGGATATTCTTGCAAGAGGGAAGATTGAATATTCTAGCTCTTAATTTTAACAGAACATTTTTTTCTCTTTCTATTTGTGGCACATCCATAATATGTTAGATGTGTACACATTTATTGATTCATACTATATTTCTAGCTTTAAAACATGTTTCTTGAGGGGAAAAATCACTGAATTTCTGGTAATTTTTTTTACTGTAAGATTTCAATAAACAAAAAAATTTTTTACTTATTTTTCATATTAAAAAGTACTGATTATGCAGTAACATAAGAGCATCAAGTTACCTAGAGGAAATCTGTGTCATCTAAAATGAGAAATAGTGGCCAGGTGTGGTGGTAATTCCTATAATCTTAGCACTTTGGGAGGTCAAGGCAGGAGCACTGCTTGAGCCCAGGAGTTGAACGTCAACCTGGGCAACAGAGTGACCTCATTGCTACTAAAAAAAATTATAAATTAGCCAGGCATGGTGGCATGCACCTATAGTCCCAGCTACTTGGGAGGCTGAGGCAGGAAGCTCACTTGAGCCCAGGAGTTCAAGGCTGCAGTGAGCTGTAATCATGCCACTGCACTCCAGCTTGGGTGGCAGAGCGAGACCCTGTCTCTAAAAGAATAAATAAAATTAAAATAAAATAAAGTGACAAATAGTGATATTTATTTCTATAGTAACAAGTCCGAAAAGCTAATATGCAGACTAAATTTTTAAAAAATATTTGGCAACATTTTTCTTCCACAAACTAGGATGAAGACATTAGATTAATTGAATATGCAAATAAATTATTATAAGGTCAAACTGATTTCACATTTTTTAAAAAGCATTCTATCACCTCAAATTGTTTTTTAAGGGAAGTAAGGCCTATGTTTTTTTCTTTTCAAATAAAGCATTTATGTTTATATCCTTAAGAAATTAAGCTAAATTATTGCTCAACTTAGATGGATTGATTTCCCTCAGACTTTCAAAAGGATATCAATAGGTTTAAAATGTGTAGGTTTACCCGGAATCCTCTATGGAGTCTGTCTTTCATAATTCCAATAAATTCTTTATAACTTAATTGATCATCTTTGTCAACATCAAAAATCTTGAAGACAGTGTTCACTAAATGTGGTGAAAGTTTGAGTCCAGTAGCTACATAGACGGCACGTTTAAATTCATCTAGGTAAATGTTACATAGAAAAAGAATAGACTGTTATTATTTTTATAATATGTGTTAATTACTAGAAAGGTTGTAAAAGAAGTTGTTTTCTAAATGTGAATCATGATCTTATGCAACATGGCTTTCCATTAATCATGCTGTCTTTTAGGTAATAAACATTTTTGTGCTTTAAATGAAAAGAGCCAAGCAACAGCTCTATCTTAGGTTAATAATGCATTCACATTTGATGAATGTTTAATGAGCACCTACTATCAGTGACAGATACTTTAGAAGTTAGTAAGATGAATAGGTTTTCAAGAAACTTATGGTTCAGATGGGAAATGAGACCCCTGCCCAAATAATCATTACACGGGGCCACACAAAAAGTACCAATAAAGTGCTATGAGAATCTGGAGATGAGTGATTGCTTCTGTTTACAGTGTGGAGCAGGGAGAAGCGAGAGAAAGGCAGTGGTTAGGAAAAGGCTGTGATTTCGTCTTTGAGCTGAGCACAAAAGGACAATTTCAGCTTATAGAGATGACAGAAATGGCAGATGAGATGAGATGACATGAATGAACCAAGGCAGGTGGGGAGGTGGGAGGGCATAAAGCACATTCAGAAAACAGGGAGTCTGGTCTGGGTGGAGCCGGGGACATCTAGGATCTCAAGAAACTCTGCACAGGGACTTTGAGGCAGGGAACCAGAACACTCTTCAGTAGGCAATTGGAAAACTTAAAGAGTTTTCCATTGCAGATGTGTCATACAAAAGTTAATTTTTTAAGAAAGATAAATATGTCAGGTGTGTAGGAAACATCAAAGAGGAAAGCTGCTAGTAGCAGGACTGTCACTTTGGTGGCTACTACAATATTCCTCTTAAGAGGTAATAACCTGAATAAAGACACTTGTGATGGCAAAAAGAGATGGACGTATTTCTAGTGCCTGCAAGACAGGTGACGCCATCAAGTTTTTTCATTTCCCAGTTCTAAAAAACAAACAACTTTTCTATTCTGAACCCAGTAACCAGATACTGATTTGTTTCTTTGCACGTTGATGAGGTTTATCACAGCAGTAAAGGCTAGTCTGTAGACGCAGAGCTGCCAAAGGTTTTGGCTTTAAAACACTAAAATGGGTTGAGAATATGCCATATTTGAACATCTAGACTACAGAAAGGGTAAAATATACAATTTTTCAGGTTTCTCTTATTCAATGAATAAATGAATAAGGCCACATAATGAAATCAGTATCTATGTTTTTGGGAAAGAGAAATTATCATCAGCACTTAGGGACTCCAGTTTGGCTTCTCTCTAGAACATAATAATAATAATAAAAAGACGGTCCTTTTAAGCTTATGCATTAACATAGATTATGGCAGAGACAGGTAA
Source organism: Nomascus leucogenys (assembly GCF_006542625.1). Classification (NCBI taxonomy): domain Eukaryota; kingdom Metazoa; phylum Chordata; class Mammalia; order Primates; family Hylobatidae; genus Nomascus; species Nomascus leucogenys. The sequence continues at coordinate 134,595,478 of NC_044384.1, forward strand.
AATCACCTTAAAGGCAAACAAAGTCCCCATATGGCAAGAATTTTTAAAAAAGACTGGCCATGAGGGGAGGGAAGGTGATCACAGCCACAGGATCCTAGGAAAACAGCTTGGCTTCTTAGTCCACCTACAGCCAAAGACAGCTGGCTCTGAGGACACCAGCATTCTGAATTCTATGACCATTGTATTTATTTGAAAATTATGCAAAACTGATAATTTTACAGGTTAGTTGGTTAATGTAAGTCCATGGCTAAGAGGTGGCTCTGCTGAGAAAATTCCAGTTTCTGAGTCAGCAGGCATTAAATTAGTGAAATAAAATACCATCCTGTGAGAACAGGGCATGACCAGCTGGTTCCTCCATAGGTACAAACAAGTCCCTCAATGTCACCCAGTGGCCATGAGGTTTCTTCCCTCATGGCTGTTTTCTGACAAGTACCAGAACTGACTTGTCACTGAAAGTATGCACTGGACTTTCACACAAGTTGATGGGTGATATGTCATATTTAATTAATTGGTTGCCAAAATCTATAGAAACAATGTAGTATTACTTCTTGCTTTTAATTTTTGTCGATGACTACTTACCTTGCCCTATAGAACGACTTGCAAAGTTATACATATTCAAGGCTATTGCAAAGTCTTCTAGGTTGTTTAAAAACTGGAAAAATGACCTGAATTCATCAAATGTGATGCCCTATATTGGGAAAGGAAATGAAAATACATTTAGTATTGCCAAATTTATTAAAATCAGTATCTACACATAAGAGAAAAAAACAGATTAAGCATTTGCAATGTATCTTGTAAGTAAACATTTCCAGGGCACATTTTGACGTTGTTCTCCAACTGGAATGTAAAATTCACTCAGACTTACTCACTGGGTAGTGCTGCCTGCTAGTTACAATAGTGCTGCCTGCTATTAGAATAATAGTTAAAAGTATTTTTTAAACACTGTCGTGTCAGCACAAAATTCCAAAAAAAAGCTCCAATAAAAAATAATTAAAAAGTTTCAATTTTGAAAATTCTCTATTTTATGCCTGATTTTTTTAACCTTGTAAGGTAAATATGATAATAGGGAAAAAAAAAACAGAAAAAAAACTTTCCCCTGCACCTGTATTCCTCAAATGTGATTCTGCATCAGCAATAGATTGTCTTTATAATGACAATGCAAAATCAAAGTGCTGACTCCATGTCAACGCAGTGTATTCACACTTGTTCCTGTCACTACAGCACTGCTAGGGCAGTGGCAGGAAGTAGAATGACCTCAGAGATACAGTTCTGGGTGCCTCCACACTGGGCTGCTGTGGGATCATGTAAAGGACTGGTGGTCAGGGTGGCCTCTTCTGGAATGTCATGTGTATAAACTGCAATTATTGCCATTGCTGTTACTTCAGTTGAATAGGGAAAGTCTTTGAAATAAGTACAATGTATCTCAGAGAATACACCTTTGGACAAGAGAAGCTGCATTTAGTTAATGTGTTCTCCTCAGCAAATTAACATAATTGAGAAAGAGCACAGAGAGAAGAGCAGAAGGCCGAGTTGAGGCCTAACAAATTCTTATTTAATACGAAGGGGAGAGGAAGGGACACTAACAAGGTCGTGTTGGAAGGCCAGGGAAAGAACCACAGGGATCTAGTTTCATATAAGCCAGCTACTGATTAGATCAAATGATTACCCAAACACCCAGCTTTTGATATATGTTACTTCAATTACAACTCATCTTTTACTTGCAATGGGAGAATCCTTACTGTCTTTTCTCCTCACATTTTTTTACTTTCCTTTCCTTATATTCATTTACGACCATTCCAATCTTGGATCCTGCTTTGTGACCCTATCCCACCCATCATGTTTTCTGTAGAAGGCTGTTTGAATCAGTTAGGAGGACTGCACCGGAAAGGGTTTGTCTTGATGTGGAGAGCTTGTTGACAAAAAAACTGGTCACTGCTGTGGTTCTGCACCTGTTTATGCTGTGACCTGCTGCCACAACAGCAGTCTCTGGGTGACAGGCTACTGTTACTAGGAGTAAAACACAAGAAGATGGGATATTTTTAAATAAAGGGAAAACAAAAATATCAATATACTGGGAGGCAGGCATGAAATTAAGAAATAAATTAAAAAATGACAGACCATAATGTTCAACATCTGAACTTTTAGATTTTTCAACACGTAGTTCTCATGTTTGGAAAGAGGTCAAATTCAGAACATACAATCATTCTTTTGTGTCGATTAAACACTTTGTGTTTAGAAATATAAAATTGTAAAATAACAAATGGGACATTTATTTTGAAGGAGATAATTTAAAGCAATGTTTCTTAATGGCCAAGAGGGACAGACAGTCTGGGAAAGGGGCAGACAAAAGGGGTGTGGCCATTTCTTCTCTCTACCATCCTCACCCCCAGAATCACTACTGGAATAAACCATCAGGACTTGAATGGAATTTGCCCTAACTATTAGAAATAAGGTGAAAAGAAGTAGCTTATATGCTAACAAAAATAAAACAATGATAACTGAAAAGCTGAAAGCATCAAAAAATACATGCACTGAGAGTACAGAAATAAACTCAAATATTTATGGTCAACTGACTTTCAATAAGGATGTTGATAAGGTTTGGCTGTGTGTCCCCACCCAAATCTAATCTCAAATTGCAATCCCCACGTGTCCAGGGAAAGAGGGACCTATAATCCCCGCATGTTGAGGGAGGGAAGTGATTGGATTATGGGGGCTGTTCACCCCATGCTGTTCTCGTGATAGTGAGTGAATTCTCATGAGATCTGATGGTTTTATAAATGGCAGTTTTTCCTGTGTGTTCTTTCTCTCCTAAACCTTGTGACGAAGGTACTTGCTTCTTCTTTGCCTTCCACCATGATTGTAAGTTTTCTGAGGCCTCCCAGCCATGTAGAACTGGGTCAATTAAACCTCTTTCCTTTATAAATTACCCAGTTTCAGGCATCTCTTTATAGCAGTGTGAAAATGAACTAATACAGATGTCAATACCATTTATTGGGGAAGGAATTGTTTCTTCAATAAATGGTGCTATGACAACTGGATATCCACATGCAAAAGAAAGAAGCTAGACCCTAACTTCATACCATTTATAAAAACTAACTCAAAACAGATCAAAGTTCTAAATTTAATAGTTAAAGCTAGTAGACTTACAAAATAACCAGACAAAACTTCATGACCTTGAATTGCCAACAACTGCTTAAATATGACACCAAACACATAAGGAACAAAATAAAAATAGATAAATTAGACTTCATCAAACTAAAAACACGTGCATTAACGAACCCTATCAAAATTAGCTGGGTGTGGTAGCATGGGACTGTACTCCTAGCTACTTGGGAAGCTGAGGCAGGAGGATCACTTGAGCCCAGGAGTTTGAGGTTGCAGTGAGTATGATCGTGCCACTACACTCCTGCCTGGGCAACAGAGTGAGACCCTGTCTGTAGAAAAAAATTAAAAATAAATAATAAATAGAAATAAAGTGAAAAGACAATCCACAAAATGTGAGAAAATAGTTGCAAAAATACATCTGATAAGGCTCTAGAATCCAGTTTATATAAAGAACATGTACAAAGCAGTAACAAAAAGATAAACAACCTAATTTAAAAATGGGCAAAGGACTTGAAAAATCATTTCTCCAACGAAATGGCCAATAAGCATATAAAAAGATGCTGAATATAATTACTCCCTGGGGAAATACAAATCAAAACTACATGTACACATATATTCATAGCAGCACTACTCACAATAGCCAAAGACAGAAATAGCCCAAATGTCTACGGAAGGATGAATGGATAAACAAATTGTGGTATGTACATAAAATGGACTATTATTATTATTCAGCCATAGCAAAGAATGAAATACTGATACATACTACAATGTGGATGAACCTAAAAACACTATGAGACCAGGTGTGGTGGCTCACCCCTGTAATCCCACTACTTTGAGAGGTTGAGGTGGGAGGATCACTTGAAGTTAGGAATCTGAGACACGCCTAGGCAAAAACAAAAACAAAAAACAGAAAAAACCCTGTCTCCACCAAAAAAAAAAAAAAATAGCCAGGCACAGTGTTACGTGCCTATAGTCCCAGCTTCCTAGGAGGCTAAGGTGGGAGAATCACTTGAACCAAGGAGTTTGGGGCTGCAGTGAGCTATGGTTGCACCACTGCACTCCAGCCTGGGTGGCAGAGAAAGACCCTGTTTCTTAAAAGAAATAAATATAAGTGAATAATAAAAATACTATGACAGAAGCCAAACAAAAAAGGTTACATGCTATATGATTCCATTTAAATTAAATATCTAGAATAAGTAAATCCATAGAGACAGAAAGCAGAATGATGGCTGCCAGAGACTGAGGAGAGAAGGAAACAGGAAGGGACTGCATCATAGGTACAGGGCTTACTTTTGGTATGAGGAAAATGGTTTAGAAGGAGAAAGAGGTGGCAGTTGCACAATATTGTGAATTCACTAAATCTCACTGAATTATTCAGTTTAAAACGGTTAATTTTTTGTTATACAAATTTTACCTCAATAAAATAAACAACAAAAGACTAGGAAGAGGAAAAGACTAACTCAAAAAATCCAAACAAATCACTACAATATAGTATTGACTAAATACAAACAGGCGTTCAGAAAACATGGTCTTATGAGGCTTTCAAATGTATATAAGCCATGTTTGTTTTCAGCACAAAATTCATGCTGATACCATAAATTATGCCACAATATATACTGTTCAAAGTTTATTGGTAATTGATGTAAATGGCAACTATATAATAACTTTCAGAAATATAAGTAAGTTTACAAGGTTAGGAGAAATAAATCCAAACTCCAAAATTTACTGGCTGAATGACCTAAGGTAAGCCACTTAAATCTTTCTGAATATCAATTTCCTTAAAGCTTAATAACATAATTATACTACTTTCTTGTTAACATTTGCATTACATGGTTAGTCTGAGAAGCCATCTTTCCATCCCTTCTGGCCACTGTCTACATTATCTCCTAGATAAGTTTACCTAGTCCCATGGCATTTAAAAATTTTTTAAATTATTTCTTTAATATGACAATATATTCACTTGTTCAAAATTCAAAAGGCCCAAGGATTGTATAGCACAAAATCTCCCTTCCACCCTTAGCCATGTAGTTTCCTTCCTTAGAGGAACCAATTTCTAGTCCTGTGAATCCTTCCAGAGTTAGCATAAGCTTTTTATACTCTACAAATGGCTCTAAATCATGCCCTTTTCACACTCAGTATATCTTGAAGATAGTTCTACACTAGTAAAGAATTTTTTTGATCTCTTTCCAGCTGCACCTTATTCTATTCTATAGATATATCATGATATATTTGATGAGTGACTTACTGAAAGACATTTAGGCATTTCCAGCCTATTGCTATTACAAACAACATTATAATGAATAACCTTGTACATGTGCCATTTCATCATGAGTGAATGTATCTGTAAGTAAAATTCATAAAACAAAAAAGCTTCAAGTTCTACATTTTAAAATACCATCTATCCATCAATTAACAGGAGTTCAAAATAATATATATATATTTGCATACATATATAAAATATATTTGTATTAGGAATTAAGCAAATTATACAGTATGTTAGAATATGATAATGCTATGGAAATAAAAACAGATTAAGGTAGGAAGGAATAAGGAAAGCCAGGAGAGGGAGTATCATTTATATAATGGGTTATATATTATTCATATAATAGGCTATTATTTATATATTAGATTAGAAAGGGTAGGCATCATTGAGAAATAGCATAACGAACCATGTGGTTATTAAGGGAAGAACGTTCTCGTCAGAGGGGACAACATATACAAAGCCTTAAGACAGAAGATTTGAAAAACAGTAAAGAGTTTCTGTGGTTGGTGCAGAGTGAGCGAGGAGGATCAGAATATAGGAAGTGAGGTCAAAGGTAATGAGGGAGCAGTGTGTGTAGGAGCCACTGTAAGGATTTTGGCTTTTACTTTGAGAAGAATGGCGATCTTACTGTGGTATGATCGAAATCACAGTCAAAAGCATTTCCGTGAATGCTAAATGCAGAACAGATTGCAGGGAGGCAAAGTTGGAGGCAGAAGGAGGATCTGGGAGGAAATTCCAATAATCCAGGCAAGACAGAACTTGGATGGTAGCAGGGGAGGTGGCTAGGAGTGGTTAAATTCTTATACAGGTAGTATCAATAGGATTTGTTGATAGACTGACTGTATGTAGAATGTGAAAAGAGGGAGTCCAAAATTTTGGCCACAAGAACTAAGAAGAACCGAGGTCCTATGAACTGAAACAGGGAAGATGGTTTGTAGAACAAGTTTTATGGAATGACCAGGAGTTCAGGTTTGCAACCATTAGGTCTGAGATATCTATTGGATCTTCAAGTGGAGATGCTGAGTAGGCAGTACATTGTAAAAGCCTGAAATTCAGGGGAGAAGTTTAAGCTGCAGACAATGTGGAGGTTTATACACTAATGACTACTTATCAGTAGTCCTGACTGCACCCTTGACTGCTAGATTCACATATCTAAGTTGCCTGCTTAATTTTTCATTTAGATTACTATTAGGAATCTAAAATATGACTGGTTCCTAATAAAACTCTTGATTCCCTCCTAACCCTAAATTCATGGTTTTGCTTAGCTCAGCAAATGGCATTGTTTCAGCTTGTGGCTCAAGCCAAAGCCCTAGGAGTTCCTGATTCCTTTTTCTCCTATAATGAAATAACCATGAACAGGTACTATGAGCTCTACTTTTTAAATGATCCAATCAATATCTGACCCCTTTTCCCTACTCTTACCCTGGTCCAAGCCATGGTTGTCTATTACCTGGCCACCTATAACAGTATCTTAACCTGTCTCTTCCTTTCAAAGCCAGGCCACCTAAAATCTATTCTGCTATGTAGCAGCCAAGATATCTTTTGAAACATGAATCAGATATCTGGCGCATGAATTAGACCACATCTGAGTGTCACAGTTGATTGTCAATACTTGTTGAGTATTCGCTGAGTGAGCATCTTGCCTATGCTCTAAAGCAAGGTTCACAAACTTTCTGTAAAGGGCCAGAGAGTCAATATTTTCATTTTTACTGGCTACATGGTCTCTGTTGCCTCAACTTTACCATTATAGTGCAAAAACAGCTGCAGACAGTATATTAAATGAATGAGCATGGCTGTATTCCAATACAATTTTACTTACGAAAATAGGTGGAGTAGTTTGCTGACTCCTGCCTTAAAGTTTAAATACTATAGTGGCTTCCCATCACTCTTACAGTCACTATTTGAATAACTAAACTTCTTACCTTAGTCTACAGAGTCTTAAAAGATTTGACCCACATCTACCTCTCCTTACTCATCTCCTACAATTTTCCTGTCCACTTACTTTACCTTTTGGCATTTTCTCAAATAAACTAAGCTTCTCTGTCCTCAGGCCCTTCGCACTTGCTGTTACCTCTGTCTGGAAGACTTTACCCAGAACTTTGCATAGCTCATTCTTCACAGTCTCTCCCCAGAAGTTACCTCTTCACTCTTCAGCAAAGCTCTTCCTAACAGTCTACTTTCTTTTCCAGTCCCCATGACTCTTGCTCCCTTTCATAATGTTTATCAGTATCTGAAAGTATGTCTTTTTTTTTACTTACTTTGTCTCTCCACTAAGATATATTTCCATGAGTGAAGGATTTGGCTTATCTTGCCACTTTAACCCCAGTGGCTGGAATAAAGCCAAGTTAGTAGTACATGCTCAGTAAATATATGCTAGGTAAACAAATGAAAATGAAAGTAATTTAGAAATGTAAAGTGCTATTCAAATATTAGTAGCTGTTATTCTTCTGGAGAGAAGCAGATGAGAGATGGAAGGAAGGGGAAGAGTTAAGTAGGTGGAAGGAAGGGAAAGACATAAGTAGAGTGTGGTAAGAATATCATTGGCTTAGAAAGCCTTGGATTTGAATCCTTGGACAAGGGTCTAAGTATCTGAAAGCCTCAGCTTCCACTATTCTAAAAGAAAGATGCCAAAGAAAGTTGTCAAGCCTGGAAGGTTGCTCTGAGGATTGATGAGGTAATGTAGGAAAAAAAAAATCAATGAGAATCAATTAATTTTGGTTCACATGCAAATTTTTTCATTTCTACAAGTAATCATTTGTGGTGCTTAAGATACTTCTAGAAATTGGAATTTTTCAGAAACTGAATTTAACTTTAAAAAACTTAACCTTTTAAGTTACAGATTTTAATGTTTCCATTTAATAAAAGCAAAAAAAAAAAAAAAAAGCAGATTCAAGTCCCTAAGTAATACCCCAGTAGCTGGAAAAATTGCACTACTGGGGTAGTACAATTTTCAATATTTGTTTTTAGGGAAGTACCTATGAATTGGAAAAATTCCGTTTAACATGGAAAACAGACAAAAAGTACTCTAATTTGGAGATATCGTAAACTAATTGCCAAATGCATCAAGTCTTTTTTTTTTTTCATTCCTTAGGGGAAATGGAGAATTGTTAACATTATCACAGTGTATCCATTCTAAACAAAGTCAAACTATTTGCAAGTTTTTCTTGGGTGACTAACCTGATCCTTGTCTAAACACAAATAGAAGGCAATATATCTAAAACATCCCATGCTTGAAGAGGTACTTGTAATACTAGTTCTATTTGGTTGCAATGATGCATTCAAATACCACTAGATAATGCAACTGTTCAGAAGCACTGACAACACATTTGTTACTAAACAAATAGGCAGTCAGTTGTCCCAGGTTCTTAACCATTCATGCCATCCAAACTCTTTGAAAAACTTCACTTCAGCTGATGATAAGATCACTCACTCATCAATGGTGGTCTTCAAATGACCTTTTATTAAGGGTGTTACGGAAAGGAATAGAGTGTGACAGAAATGATGTCAACATAAACTGTTTTTTATGAGGTGATGTTTAGGTAGTAGTCAAAGCATACAGCTAAGTGGAATTCTCCTGAAAAATGATACTGTTAATTTGAATAAAACAATTGGTAGTAGCCTAAAGGAGTTTTGAAATGCCTAAGAAAAATGTGGATATCTACCAAGAATATACAATTAATTTATTTTTAAAAGTGTAGCCAGAGCACTTAGGACACACAATGAAATACATCCAAGATATCTTTTAATCCACAGAGAAGGAAAAGAACTAACAAAAGGGCAATGTGTTTTATAGGCACATATTACAAAACAGTAACATAACCAACTAAATATGAGGATTAGATACCTTTTCTTCAGGTATACTGTAACGCACATTTTCTAAAAATACTGACGTATTTTCCACATTTGTATATCGTAAAAGAATATGAGCAAAATCTTCCTCACTGATGGTATTCATTCCATTTGAGTAGGAAAGGAATTCTATTTCTAGAACTTCTGTTTGGAGATTATCCATGAATCTATGACAAAAATGTAATACAGAAGGAAAAAGATAAAGAGTAATGGTAACAGGAGATGATCAAATACTCACTGTCCTAGAAAAGGTTACACGGAAATAATTGTATGATGACACAAAGATTAATAAAGTTCCTCCCTGTAAATGAGAATGAAAAGAGCACACGATCTGTGAGGCTTTACCACTTAATGACTGTAGCACCCGGGGCAAATAACCTAGCCTTTCAGGGGTTTAGTTTCCTCATCTATAACATGGGGATAACAAAAGTACCTTGCAGAGTAGCAATGATACTTAAATTACTTGTTACTATCACTGCGGCTTATTGAGACAAGGAATTGACAACATACTTTCTTCTGAATATGGAGGAGATAACAATCAATCCAGATATCTGGAATTTTAAAAAAACATTCAGTAACTTCCTGTTATAATTATCAATATAACCACTGGTATGTACGTACTGATAAATGTGGGTATTTATTATACAGAGGAACTTATTTAAGATTAAAGTAACAAAGAGGTGAGTATTGCCGTACTAGACAATTTCTAAAGATCCTTCTGATTTCAGTAGGCTAATAATTTTTAATAAAAATATAAAAATAAGCTCACCTATAAAAATCTTCAAAGTTGAGCTCAGCTTTTCCTTTCTTTCCAAAAAAGTGAACAAGAAGTGTAGTATCTGTTACTAAACTTGTGATGTCATCAGCACGCTTAAAAAAAAATCACAATTTAAAAGTTAGCTTCAATAAAACAAACAGAATAGGGATACCCAATATTTCTCAAAGAATTTTGTTATCAACATACAAAACATCAAGGTTGTAAATATATTAATATTAGAATGAAAAACACAGGCATATTAATACATGCAATTATAGTTAAAATAAGGCTCACATTTTAATAATAGAACTTTGAATGGAACTGATCTTTGTACTCAAAAATTTTTGAAGATGTGATTTAAGAAATGTTTAATGTCAAATTATGCATATAGGATTCTATCTTTTAAATTATCTAAAATAACTGAAATCTTTTAATAATCATCTATTCTATTTTTATTCAAGTAATTAGTTTGGATTTTCCTAATCAATCTGAAAAATCTGTTTTTTTAAATGATGTTCCAAAGAGGTAACCTTTTCAGATACATTGAATAAATGGGGCTGACAAAAGAATGGTCCCAAGCTTCACAAAACAGCTTCCTTTAACCATTATATTCCACAATTATGATACTTTAAATGGATACTGTATTTGGAAAAACTAAAGTAATAACATGACCTTGAAAATTTATATGATCTATAATTTTTTCAAAGTCTTACATGTCAAATGGATAAAAAATTAATTCCAGAGGATTTTTCCTTTCCCACTCAACTTAATAAACTAAGTTCTAAGTATTTTCTTAAAACTGCTAGGTTATAATCCTTATAAAGTATAATGGCCTATGAAAATCATCCACCTTCCTTTAATATAGCTTTATAAATCTTCCTTTTCTCTCCTTCCCTTCCTTCCTTCCTTCTCCAGTTGGCCATTAACTCATTTCATAAACTCAGGTACAAAAAGCATAAAATTCAAAGGATTGTAACTCTCCTATACATCATCCTAGGAAGTGTGAAAAAAAAGAGTTTAAATAATCCTATTTTTTATTCAAGAAAAATAGCTGTAGATAGGCACATAGTTTTTAACTTTTTGTCCAGAACCCTGACAGTACTCCATAGAAAACATAAGACAGAAAATAAATACTTCTCTACAAAGGATCAGTCTTCTGTGGTTGCTGACAAAAAGTCTCATTCACCCATATACTAAATTTTCATATTCCTTTGATTCCTCATAGCCCTCTTCCTAATCTTTCATAAGGATGGTAATTTTGTCCTTCATAACATTTGTTAAATCTTTATTTCCTTTCTCCATGGACCAAATCTTCTTCTCTTTTAATGATTAACATGGAGTAACAGAGACCACATCTGATTTCCCCTGCACATGTCCCCTTTTAATGCATTAAAATCTGTTTCTAAAGTGACTAATTATTCACATGTCTTAAAAACTCCAGCACGTAGGGTCATCTGTACTTTAAATTATCTAAAATTGTTGACATTCTTTAGTAATTGGCTAAATATCCTATTTACATTTAAGTGATTTAGTTTAGATTTTCCTAATCATTTCCAGCATATAACCTCCTTATCATTGTTTGGTAGATCTCTACGACTAGTTCTCAGTTTACTTTGTTAAGAAATCCCAAGTATTCTCCATAGCTGGAATACCTGAGAAGTTGTCTACAATAAAACCAAATTCTTTGAGGATTTGATAGTGGTTTGATCTGTTTGCCGGGAGGAAAAAAAAATACAGCCAGGTAGCCAAGTGTCACATACTATGTTTTAAATGCGTCTTCTTGAACAAGCTTCTTATGAAACTTGAGGAATACTAGTGGTGCCAGTCTTTTGGGGCTCCATAAGTGAGGGGAGACTAGTATAATTGGAGTAGCTCTCAAAGGCATTACTGTCCCCAGAACTTTAAGTTGAAGAGGCAGCCTGCTCTAATAGAACAAGATTTAAAATCAGAAGACCTGGGTCACTGACTTTTTTTTACCTTCAGCTTTCTTATCTATAAAATGGGAATAATCCTAACCATAACAACAATTTTGAGGATAAAGTTAAAACATAAGCAAACAAATGTTCTTATTAGTAGTCATAAGATGCAAATAACTTTTGGGAAAAAAGAAATCTGGTATTAATTATAGGCACTCTTTTTGTGATTTAATAGAGTCTAGCTTAATAAGTTTATTATCTTATTTATTATCAGCTTAAATTAGTAGTAGGAGGAAATATTTCAGAGGTTACTCCATGCTCGAGTGGAGCATAAGAGTAGAGGCACCTCTGTCTGGAAGCTAGAGGAATGGGGTAGGAGGAAAGGAGACAGAGTAGATCAGAAAGGGGAAATGTTGTTTTTGAAAAAGTTGCTTACTTCACAAATAGCCAGTATTGTGGTGAGCAAATAAAATGAGTTTAACAGTCAGATTGCTGGCTTTGAATCCAGGCACTTCTCATTATTTAAGTGACCTTACAGAAGTTAATCTCTTGAGGATATTACTATCTTAAGGAATATTAATAGTATCTATCCCAAAGGGTTGCGGTAAGGATGAGATAACACATTTAAATCATTTAGCCCTCTGACTAGTCTACTGTAAATGCTCAGTAAGTGTTAGCTGTTATGTATTTTTGTCAAATATATTTCAGGACACTGAAAAGGGACTAGACAAGAAAGAAAAGATAAGAATGTTGAATCTTAACGAAAAAAAGATTTTTACATCATACACTCTTACTTCTTTTTTGCTGTTGAAATTACATATGATACACATCTGGAAAAAAAGCCTTAAAATGAGTGGTTACAGGAACACCAAAAGTTAGTGAATTCAAATAACATAATTAAGGAAAGTTTTCTTAAAGTGTGGGATGTCCTTTTCAAGACACAGTATACTAAAATAAGATGGCTTTGTCTTATACAAGTTTTAAATAATGACCTCATTTAGCCAGTTTTTCTCATGCCCACTGATCAGAGCAGATCTTCACTTAACAGTCTTTCAGCATCAAAATCTTATGAGATGTATGTTGCACTTATCCAGATAATTCAGATCCAATGAGGCATAAGTAACAGTGACATTAGAGAAACGAAAATGAAAATGGGGAAAACTTTTCCCCCATTCAGTGAAACAGAGTACTGCTCAGTCACTGAAAACTATACCAGTGTCCTTGGGATCCTAACAGTGTTACGTAACTTACATCACCCAACGACTGAGACGAAAATAGAGACTTTATCCCTGTGATTCTTGTGTTTATTGTTAAAATAAAATGAACTCGGGTGTTTTCATAACAAAGGGAGAAAAAGCCACCAAAGAACCCCATGGGCCATTTATTCAAAGGACATTATCTTACTTTGATTTGATTAAAAACTATTTAAAATGATTTCATCAAAAATAAAATAAACTTGCATGAAAAATAAATATATCAAACTATTAAAGGGTTTAAAATATTCTTTTAACATATTTTTATAGATTATAATGTGATAATAACCCTATGAGGTATCCAAGGGCTGGAGGAAATCTTCAAACTTTTGATTTTGTTAATAAAGTTTTTGAATAATCCGTTGAAATTTACCAAGGATATGTAATTTAAAGCAAATTTAAGGCAAAATTTTACATTTCATCTGTACAACTCAAAACAGTGTTTATAATTTTGACACTGACAGACTGTATTCAACAGTTGCATAATATACTCATCATACTGCACTAAGAATTTATTATATGATTTTGGTTAGAAAGTGGTCTTAGCTCTGATATTCAAATTTTCATAGTATGGTTTTACAATAATTGGAGGCACAGAGTTTTACTGTAATTTTAAAAATCTATGGTTAGAAACAGCTCCAGACTAGAATATGAGGGGCTAATACCCAATTTCCCTATAATACATAGAGATTTTATCTCAATAATTACATATTAAATATATAATAAAGAAATACAAATAACAAATAGATTTCCAAGCCTTCTTTCTGAACCAATTTGAATCCTGAAATACTAATACTATAAACAATTCTGTGTTCCACTGGTATTCACACTAACCTATAAGGATTTATATAATTAGTTGTAACTGAACTGTAGTTAATTGTCAATTATTATTCTAATGTGGGAGGGTAGTAACAGATAATCCCCAAGTAATTATTTTACTTTGGAACACGGTATAAGTTTTGTTTTCTTTTCCTCTTTTTCGTTTCTTTATTGTCTCCATCAGATTTACTTTCATGAAATTTGATTCAATTCATTCATTAATTTAGCAGCTTCGGATCAGAGTGTGGATTAATTACAGCCAATAGTGTGCTGGCAAACTGAGTTGTCCAGGAAAAAAAAAAAAAAGGCTGATTTGTAATGTTGGCCAGTTTCTGTGGTATTCATACTCCTATCACAGCCACTTTCAAGTAACAAAGGGGGTGTCACAGAATGGTGAGTTGGGAAGAGGGGTGCAGAATTAACTAGCTCTGGGGAGCTGTAAAAGCCCACAGCTCCAGCCTATCTACAAGAGAACCATATACATTTTCCAAAGATCTTACACAAATCATACAACTCTGAGTACACAGGAACTGACTGGTTTTCTGATATTAAACTTACCAAGATTTAAATTCAATTCAATATCTAATTCGCAGATTTTGTCTGAGAATGTCTACTAGAGTTAAATGGGATGAAGATAGTTGGAGGCTGGAAGGTGGATACTCTAGTATGGGGAGAGACAACAATGATATGACTGTTGATTTGAAGCATGGAAGCTGGGACACAGTTGACTTGCAGGGACTCTAAGAGTCCCAGTTGCTCTTATTTTTAAGCACTGACTACTACAATGTACCTGCATAATGATTACAAAATAAAGTGCTTCTAAAATATCTGTAAATGGAACATCTGCCACTTCATACCTAAACATGGCTCATATTTAAAAGGTAATTTTAAAAGGTAATTGTTGGTCATAATTACATCACATTTATATATCACAGACATATTAAACATAGGACAAAATACTTTATTTGCTTTGGGACTTTAAAATTGAGCAAGGTGACAAAATTAACATTTTCAAGTGTTTCCCCTAGTCTAGATATGTCAATAGAGTAACATTGTGTATGTGGGTAACAGAAGTCACAACGGATTCCAGTTTACTTCTCCAGATATTTTTAGGTGTAACTTTTAAATGTTAAATTTAAAGTTTAGAAAAAGAAATGAGAAGCCCACTTTAAAGAAAAAGAGATAATGAAAAATAAATCTCAGTATTTATTGAAAAGTCTTTTCGAGTAAGACCGCTACCTGCCTCTAATACAGTTCTTAGGAAAAATTCTTAATAAGAAACACAAAACAGTGTTTCTAAGATATGGCCCATCTTGAAAAACTAGAAATCCCTATTGACAGTGGCATAAGAATGGGATAATGGAAGCGGTCTACTCCAATGCAGCAGTAAGATGCAGATCTGTATCAAATTCATAAACAGTAATAGAACTGAAATAAGGTTGGTCTGCTTTTTATTTTCGCTATGCACTGGCAATCTTAATGTCAAGGTAAAATATTCCTCCCTTCCTTGACTGGCTGTTCCTACCATACCTTCTCAAACTCCCATACCCCGGGGCCCTTGGTAAGCCACTCACTATCAATACTAGGAAATTTGTTTAAATCTAACATAACTCTGAAGAGTCAGGTATCTTTTACTGGGGGAAACATTTCAGCATTTCATGTAACATAGTAAATTGTAAGCTTAAAAGATTCAGTGAAACTTTAAAATATATATATTCTAATTTCTAGAAAGTGATCCTTAAGTTTAAAAAAATGCCATTTCCTTTTAATTAAGTTGAACTCTCAAAGCTGATGTATTCAAATACAAAGTTTATATATAGTAATCTCTGATGTACTAAAACAATGGAAAATGTAACATACACGTTGGGTTTCATCACTGTGACTAAAATGAAATGAGGACTACATTAACAAAATGGCAAATAGTACAAGGACCTTGTTGAGGTTTAATTATACCTCTGCGAGGTCTGAAAACAGTGCTTGGCTTGTGTTACGTCTCAGTGTATCCCAATAGCTTCTGGAGACAAGTTCCTCAGCATCTGTTTTAAGTACCTGTAGAAGTTTTAAGAAGCACAACTGAAATCTAAAGAATAGTCACAAAGAATGATAATTTATTCACTTTAAATCTAACCAACCTTGAAAAGGAAACACATTAGCTTACCTTTTTTTTTGTTTGTTTGTTTTGTTTTCTGCTGTGCACCACAGTATTGTATTACACTGCTGGTAACTCACATACTTTCAAAGGTGTAATGGTATATAACCACTATTTCTAAGTACAATGTAGCTTTGTCGAAAAGAATCAAATTCTCCAATCTCTCCTGCCCTTCTACTGAAACGTGTGTAACTTCTAAAAAAGGGTGAAAAAAAATTCTATTCACACCTTGTGTGAAGTAAATTTGTTTGGGAAAAATTTTGGTAACTTTGTAGCAACCTATTAAAAGATAAATCATTGGTGGCTATCATACATCTTGCTAGTGTATCAAAGATTCAAAATAACCTTATCTATACTTTACAGAAACAAAGTTTAAATTCATCCCAAACTTGTCAAAAAGAAATAGACCTGCTTTAAGTCAAAGCACTCAAAAGTACTTGAGATTTGGCAGGTGTTTCTATTGTGAATGGTTAAGTTGCTTCTTATTCTTTATTACAAGGACAGGATACTAAATTCTGAGAACAGGGTAGTCTGAAGGAGATATCAGGAAGTGTAGATTAAAAAGTGTGGTCTAATCACTCTAGGAAGATGTCAAACTGCAAGCCTAACTTGGATCCCCATAAGCAAGATTAATTAAACCCGGTTTCTGTCAGGATTTATCAGGGAAGATCTCACAGGTTCTCAGGTGGTCTTTTGGTTAATGTGAGATGAAATACTCAAGAGTGACTGGATGAAAACAGAACTTTACTTTCTTTTATTTTGTCTTAATCTTTAAAAGTCCAGTGCTACTAATAAAATTATATGCATCTAGGAATTATTTCAAAGGTCCTCTAAGTTTCAATTCACTATTACTAACTAGAAACACTCCCCACTGACTATATTTTAATAAAAAATAAAATGTTAATAAAGTATTATTTAGCAGGAACCATTTACGTAACACAGACATAAATATTACCATAACTATAAATGTAGCCAATTGACAGAGAATCTGCATCACTCCCTTTATAATGATATAAGCTTTAACTAAGCAGTTATAAACTAAACAGGTAAAACTAGCTAAATATAGAACCAATACAGTTCATTTTCTTTTAAATAGATATGGAATAACCTCAATAAATACTAGCTAGATCAAATGCTTCATCTGAAAATATTATTCACATATTTTGAATGTGGATGCATTTTCAAAGTTCAACTCAGAAGGTTAATATGCGATAAAGAAAGGGATTGTTAAACCCACCAAACTAGAAAATAAGGCTTACTGTGCACTACTGTTAGAAGAGTAGCAGGAATGATTCACTTTGTGAAGCCATGCCTCATCCATACTTCCAAACACTGTCCACCATCACACACACACACACACACACACACACACACACACACACACACATTTAGAACATATTAAGAACTAAAAGTAGTTTAACCAACCATGTATTTTGTGGGCACGAAAAAGAAGTAAATACATTAATTATCTCCAAATGTTGGGGTTAGGATATTTTAAATTTTCTTCTTGCTCTCCCATATTTGAAAATATTCTGAAAATGTGTATTTATCTATTAGGATAATATACAACTTTTCAAATTTAAAAAATCTTATTTAGAACATAACAGTTTTACAAGTGTCCTGCTGCAGAAAGCTTTTTGGTTCATCATTTAGCCTCAGGGATTAAATAACGCTAGGATATACTACTGAATTGCTGTAACTGGATATATTTGTTTTTGTTTTATCTTACATCATCTTTTAAATAATTATAAAGTTTCTGAGGGCAAAAACAATATCCTTAAAGCAACTATTGCTGCAGGAAAAAACAGCTAATAAATCAGTGATATGCCTGGCACACTCACTGATTCCTATATATGTATCTGTTCTGGAGACAGTTTTAAATAATTTGAACGATCAAGTTAAGAGTACATTCTCAGAATATGCTAATTAGTAGGAAGTTTTATCACCACGAAAATATAATACAATAAGGATATTTTACATAAGTTTAAAGTAGCAATGAAAGTCAGACTAGATGTTAATAGCAAGAAATGCAAAGCAAATATAAAACCAGAACGTATCTATGCATACAGGCTAAGTAAGGAAAAGCTGACAGAGAAAAATGCCCAGGTGTAACTGGACACTCTGATGGCTGTGAAACAGACAACTATGATGCTTTGATATGTAAATAGTAGACCAATACGCAAAGACTTCCTGAAGTTTTCTCGGTTATCTTTGTTTGCTATCTGAGCTACTGGTCCCTTTACCAGATGTCATGTAAAATGTGTAGACCTTCATTAAAACAGGTAAAAGAATATACAGATAGGTAGCCCAGAACTTCACAAGTGAAAGGCACAGGCAAAGTGATGTCCTGGATGTAGTGTGCCCTGTAAGTCTGACACATTTTTTGCTTAAGTTCAGAGTCTGTTACTGATAGAACTTCCTTACACTTTGTAGTTTTGGTCAAAAGTGCCCAGGGTCTTTCTGGCTGAGCCAAAGCAGGATCCCATTCAAGGCATTCCATGCCACATATGACTGAAAGGGAGGAAGGTAGCAAGAAAGGAAGGAGACAAAAAAAAGGAAGGGAGGAAGGAAAGAAGGAAATAAAGAGGGAAGGAGGAAAGGAGGGAAAAAGGAAGTTAGGAGGAAAGACGACTGATTTAGAGATGGTTAATATATCACTGTGGTAAGGAGAATAATGGCTCCCTAACGTTGCCCATGTTCATACAGCCAAATACCCTCTCTAAATAAAGGGTCTAAGAAGGTTCTATTCAGAGATTAAACAAACTAGGGGAAAAATAAAGTAACAGCCCATAGGAACAGATACTAAACTGTCTTTGTTATTAGTGATATTTAAACACAGACAAATACACACACACACAAATTAAAACTATATCTTTATAATTCATGTCACTATGACAACCATGGCCCTAAAAACTGTAACAAGAGACTTGTTATTTAAAGTTACATGGGACTGCACCCTAGGTATATCATAGGAAAAAAAGAAAAAGAAAACTGAAAACAATCTCCCAGGAAGAACATATCCTTAATCTAGTCCTTAAAGAATCCGAACAGAGACATTCCAACAATTGTATGCCCACAACACAAAACTGCTAAAGACAAAAGAACATAAGCCACCCTAAGTGAGAACCAGCAAAAACAAACAACAGAACCAGATGTGCAGACTTCCAATACTGAAATGCTTAGATATGGAATACAAAGTAACTTTGACAACTCTGAAAAATATGAAGCTAGATTTGAAAGGATTATTCAGCAAAAACAGACTATCAAAAATTGTTTTATTCTTAAAAAAACAGCCACATAATACTCTTAGAAATTTAACCACTGAAATTTAATATCAGATTATATATCTCTAGTAGAATTAATGAACTGGAAGATAAACATGAAGAATTATGCAGAATGCAGTATGAAAAGATAAAAATACGGCAAACTGTTAAGAAGAAATTAAGAGGCATAGAAGAATGAGTATCTTTTTAATATTTGGTGTGATGAAACAGTAAGTGTGCATACAGCACTACTGCTGCATACTGAAGTACCATGGTTGTCTTAAGAAAGAACACCTGTGTGATGGTTTGTGTTGTAAGCTGAACTAGCCACTTTTTTCATGAGCCACCACTTTTACTTGAAAGAACAACTAATAGACAAACCACAGTTATTCAGATTTCAGTACCTGGTAGACACTTTTTTTTGAAAACGAACCAAGTGAGAGCCTGTCACTTGAAAGTAAACAACTGACAGTATTTATTGCCAAAATAACATATTGCAACAGATTGAATGCAAAACAGCTATGAGAAACCAGCTGTCTTCTAGTAAGCTAGACATTAAAGAGATTTGCAAAAAATGTAAAACAATACCACTCTCCTCACTACATTTTTGAAGTTATTTTTCCTAAATTAAAATGTTTATGTTAACATATGAGTTTTTAAATTATTGTTTTAAAATAGACTAGTATCTTTAAATTCTCAGTTTTAACTTCTAATATGGTAAATATATAATATATAACATACATAAACGAAATATCGTTTGGATCCTCAATAACTCTCGACAATGTAATGGGATCACAGACCACAATGCTTGAAAGCCACTGTTTACAGCAAAAAACAGTGAATTAACTAGGAATACATAACAACACAGATGAAACTGGCAATCATGATGTTGAGCCCAAGAAACAAGAGACAGAAACATTCATATAACATGATGCCAGTTATATAAAATACAAAAAGGGGTGAAACTAAACTACACTGTTTAGGATGCATAAGTAGGAGGTAAAACCACAGAACAAAGCAAGTAAGTGATTTACATAAAAGTCATGATTGTGTTTATCTTTTGAAGGACATTGAGGGATTATGAGTGGGGACACACATGAAGGGGATTCGTGGTATATGGCAATATTTTACTTCTTGATCGAAATAGTGCTTATAATTTTATCATTATTTTATTGTATATTTACGTTTTAATTATAGGAAATTTCTGAACTAAAATGTATTTTAAAAATCAGGGAAAGCTTCATCATCACTACAGGAAAATACAAAGTGGTATAAAACATTAAAACAGAGGTAGGTAGTATATTTATTCTGACAAATAAAAGAGATTTTAGGGCAAAAAACATTTCTAGAGATCTAGGGATAGCATCTAATAGAGGATTCAATTCACTAAGACGATATAAATAATCTATAATCTTATACAGGTAACAACAATTCAAAATACATAAAACAAAAATTAAGAAGACTGTAAGTAGAAGTTAACAAATCAATTGTAATGTGTAATTTAACATACTAATTGACAAATCAAGCAGACAAAAACATTAGTAATGACAGAGAAGATTTAAAACACCTAACTAACATGCTTGGTAATATATATCTGTATATGTTACACAACCTTGTACCCCAAATTGGAAAATACACATTCTTTTCAAATACAGATCATTTAAGAATATTGATACTGTTTTTGTCCATAAAAAAGTCTCAATATACATCAAAGAATTGGTATAAAAACTGGTATATTTTCTGTCAGCAATGAAACTAGGAGAATTAAGAATAATCTTTTAAAAAAATCCTCTAATGCATGCCAAAGTCAAATGTACTTGGCTTTTGGCATTATTTATCCTTTTGAATTTTTGTACTTCTTTTCATCACTGTGCAATGATGAAATTAAGAGTTGACCACATGAGAAATATGAAAAGAATCAGGGTTATTTGGAACAGAAAAGGTTATAAGGTAACAGCTGTCTTCATGAATACAAAGGTGTATGCTCAGTTTTACACTGTAGCAGGAAATAATATGATGGAAAATAGGCAGAATCTACCGTAAAAGTGATTAAATTTTGGGACAGTCCACTACAGGCACCACAGAATCTCTATCTCCATAGTAAAAAGCCAAGCAGGTCACTGCTTTCCCTGAGGAAACTTCTTCCTAAAGGTAGAAACTGGCTCTTATAAATCTCTTAGTTTATATCCAGCTCCGTGATCTATACTCAAATTAGACACTTGAGTTAATTTACAACTCTGGAAACTAGCAGATAATTGCTAGTTAATTCATAACACCATACTAACAGATTTGTATAATACTTCTATCAATGATATTTCATATACATTTTCAGGCTGTTGGAATTTTTTTCTAACTGTAAATGAATTTCCCTTGTTTGCTTGTAGTTTATGAAAATCATAACTCCTTATTGAGCAAATATTTTTCTATTATAGGAAATTTAGTTTATCTAACCAAGTAAACGCATAAGGGAGTTGAAAAATCCTGTAACATTTAAGACTATGTAAAAATCAAGTTACATCACTTTAACATGTGCATTATACATGAGAAAATGCTGTCTTCTATAAAATGAAATAAAGAAAAAAATATATTACTACAATAAAATGTAAAAATCATAATTTTTTTATTAAACAGGTATAATATAAATAAAATTTGCAATTTAAGTCTGCTTCTCAATATTCTCTTAATGTCTGAGTGACTGCAATTTGCATATGTAGTTTAAACTAGAGCAATATTAGGATCTATTTTCTTTTAGCAACATTATTCTGAGATGTATCCTTTTTAAAAAATGCATAATCACCCTATATGAAAATTGCTTATGAGATTAAGGGAAAAATAAAAATTGTCAAAGTTAGAAAAATGGTTCATATAATGATGACATATTACATTAGAAAAATAAATCACAGGTAAGGCACGGTAGCTCACACCTGTAATCCCAGCACTTTGGGAGGCCGAGGTGGGTGGATCATGAGGTCAGAAGATCGAGACCATCCTGGCCAACATGGTGAAACCCAGTCTCTACTAAAAATACAAAAATTAGCTGGGCGTGGTGGCACATGCCTGTAATCTCAGCTACTTGGGAGGCTGAGGCAGAAGAATCACTTGAACCAGGGAGTTGGAGGTTGCAGTGAGCCGAGATCACGCCACTACACTCCAGCCGGGTGACAGAGTGAAACTCCATCTTAAGAAACAAACAAACAAACAAACAAAAAAAACCATAAAGTCCTAACTATTATATGGCATATAGCATTATAATCTGTGAGATTTTCATCTTACACATTCCAGAAATTTTTGAAATCATTAACAGAGTAATCCTTTAAAAATGTAAAGGAAATGACAGGCTTTACTTAATGGAAAAGAGTGGTGATTTCTGTAGAAAAAATTTAAAGTATCTTGTAAGTAAACAAAACAATTACTTATATGGATCCTATGGACTTGGCTTGTTTCTCAACCCATTCCAGGTCCATTTTGTATAAGGAGGAAAAACATCTTGGGTTTAGTTTATGGTGATCAGCCTCCAGTAGCTGTTTAAATCTATAACAAGAATTAGTTTTTATAGTTTGGAATTTTGATTAACTATCCAATATAAGAGGCAATACACCTACTTTTAGAATTGTACACTACAACTAGAATACTTTTAGCAGGATAATATTAAATCAGTGACCCTGAATTCAGGGCTCCTACCGTGGAATTTGCATAAATTGAGGGATCCTTGTAGGAGGCTTAAGGATCCTTGGGGAAATTAAGTGAACTGCACGTTTACATTCAAAAAGGGCCATGGCCTGTTCTTCTTTAGTAGCTGGGCTAACCAGAAGTGCTGACTTTCTCAGGAGAAAAGAAAGAAGAAAGCTCAGCATAAGAAGAAGGGTACAACTGGAAGTTCATCTACAGAAATTCTCAATTTTTTTGACAAGAAAAGTCTGAAAGTCATTATCGTCTTTAGAAATAATATGATAAACTGATATAAACATATCAAGTAGCAGCTTACACCAGATTTTTGTGTAGAGCAGAGGAAATGGCAGGAAACAAAGGCTTTGAAAAAAAATTATCCGCAAAAGTGAAAATGAAAAAATGTCTATCCATTAAGACACTTCTTTATTAGAATTGAACAAAGACTGTACATAAGATGGATAGATCTGGTTCATAAAATACCTGTGTTCTGCAGGAACATAGCCTGAGAATCTGCTCTCTCTACATAACTCTTCAAATACTGCTAAAAAATATAAAATTTCAATTATTATGTTTTAGTTCTTGTACACTTACCTTTTCCTTATTTTAATCTAAAGTTAAAGATACATAATTATTCTGCATATTTTAGTCTTCGTATAAATCTAGGAATGAAATGTAACATTATAGCTTCATTGCACCTATTGTATTCAATAAATTCCAAAACATTCTATTAGTAAACAGCAGATTTAGCTTTATATAAAGAAATAACATTATCAAGTATAACAGGTGAGGGCTATATACATAAAGAACATTTAAAGTATTGTACATACACTATTAGTAGGAGAATGGTATCCATAAAGTTGAAGACGCTGACATACAGCACAAAGGGCCAAATGAAGTGTCATATTTCAGAATGAACCCAAGTACAGCAAAAGAAAAAAGGAAAAAGACGACAAAATAATCAATTAGGAAGGGCAAATCATTATGCTACATTTTATATAGAACACACGAACAATACAAGTGGGATAAATGTTAAAGATGAGTAGCAAAGTTTTAAAAATCTCAGATAATTAAACAGTAAATGAATTTTTGTTCATTTCAACCATTTCATTATAACCTTCTAACAGAACTACTGCTTTGAGTAAAGCACGTTGCCCTGAAGTATGCAGTTTGACTTGGCCATGCTTCCGCAATGCTACATGGCATAGGGGGAAATCCAGATGCAGCAGCATGGCAGTGGAAATGGTATGAGAGACCTCTGCTGGAGTCCTGCTCTGCTGTGATGAGTGCTGTGACATTAGGCACATGAATCTCTCTAAGACTGTTTTCTCATCTCCAAGCAGGAATAATACTTACCTGGTAGAACTGTCATGAGGACTAAATGGGAGTAACATTAACAATGAGTATAGCATGGAGCTTAGCACATAAGTGTCCCAAGAAATGTTATGTTCATTTCCCTTTTCCCTTCTGAATCACAGTTTTATTTTGGCATATAAATATTTTTAACTTTAGTTTTGATTTAATTTTTATTTAGGTATGTTAAAATTCAGTTTAAAGTAGCTACATGGTTCTACTAACTGAAGAGTAAGTTTTACTACTAGTTAACCTTTTTGAGTGTTTATTACATTTCACATGGTCAAGTGGCTATGTGCTTTAACCTCCATACCAATCACATGTGGTCATTACTCCTAATGCCCCCATCGTACAAATGAAAAAAAACTGAGGAACAGAGAGGTCCAAGGTCACCTAGGTAATGAGTGGCAGGGCTAATACTCAAACCCCAAAAATCTGGCTCCTGAGCCTGTGCTATGCTGTCTCTCTTGTGTAATTCATATATTTTCACAATAAGCTAAATTTTAATTGCCTCAAAACTCAGCCAAAATATTCTAAGAATATGTGGAATCATATTGTCATTTCTATCACCTTGATAACATCACCTTACATTTTAAATAATCTTTTCCAAGTAAAGTAGTATAACTAAAAAAAATTTTATAACTAAAATCTTTGATAACTAAAGTAATATAAAATAAAACCTCCCTGGTTCAGATTTGCATTATTTAAATGTGATTAACAACGTTAACACTAATTATCATTATTGCTAAACACAGTAATGACTCTTTGGAGAGCTGTATTGTAAAGTGCTGTTAGTTCCAAAGTTGTACTAAAGATGACTTCTGAATTGTCTTAAGGAAGAGTTCTGATAGCTACATCACGAAAGCAGGATTTTAGAAGCGCTATTTAAGTTACATAAAACGGATACTTCCGAGGTACCTGTGGATATCAAAGACTTTAGCAAGCATTCGTTTATTTATAAACAAATTATATATTACTTAAAAGTTACTTTAATCTGCTCTTTAAAACAAATCTCCTTCCCCATACATTTGAAAGGCAATAGTTCATTAACCCATATAAAATAAAATAATAAAATTTAGGGTATGCTGGTATAATTTAGATTTTATAATTCAGATGGATTTTCCCTAATTAATCTAAGCTAATGAGGTTTTACTCTATCACTATTATAAAATATTTGCATTAAATCAATATTAAATTTCTTATACCTTGGCTGCAGTGATGCTCAGAGCCAAATTTTGTGCTAACACTGTAGGTTTTCTCAGTGTGCATTGTCTGCTATTATTTCTCTCTTTTTTTATCTTCCTTTATTACTTGATGGATGTATTAATAAATGTTAATGATTAGAATAATACTGTATTTTTACTGGAAGATGCGTAAGTCCTCTCTGGAAGTAGTATAAATAAAAAAATAAATAAAACAATTATATTTATATCCATTGAAATACTGTCTACTTTATCATTAAAGTATATCAATAGATTCATTAACATTATTCCACCTCCTTAAATAGCATTTTATTAACAACTTGCCTATTCAGTCAATTATAGTTAGAGGTAATGTATCAAAATTTAAATAACTGTTTACTCATTTAGTATATTATTTACAAGGAATAAAATTTAAAATATTCAATTCTCTAGTCTTCTTTGCTAATACTCTAAACAGTTGCAATTATGGGGCTATTCATGTAGGATTTATTAATTACAATTTGAAATCATGAGACCTGAATTAAGTAGAGAACTACTATTGCCCCTTTTAATACTTGACTAACATTACAATCAATTCTTTGATTTTTTAAGATTGTCTTCCATAAGCTTTGTCAATAGTATACTGAGGGATGTTCAATGACTACTGAGAATTATAGCATGGTCAAATATCCTATAAAGCAGTATGTGCTACACAATCCTGATAATCTGCTTTTATTCAACTAAATACAAATGTATACTTCATAAATATATTGGGATTGAATATGGCACCCATCTGCTATAGATAATCTATGTTAAGAAAAACCTAATACATATTCTTATAAAAATGAGAATAATAAAAATGGAGTTTTAGCTCTCTGAAGTTAGTTATGTGAATTCTATGTAGGACAATTAAACTACTGCACAGGGCCATCAATTTGCAAATGAAACAATGTCGTTTACATGCCAACAAAATTCATTGTATTTCTGGTTATCTAAGTATCAGACAAAGAAATATGTCACAATGGATAAAAGTGAGGTTTTGGAGCTGGCCAGACACAGGGTCAAATCTTTGGCTTTGCCATTTAATAACTATGTAACTTTGGACAAGATACTTAACCTTCCCAATTATCAGTTTCCTCATCTATAATTATGGATAATAAGAGAATTGTTGGGTAGATTAAATCAGAAATGTATGGAAAGCACCTACTTTAGTGTGTGATGGTAAGGTCTTAGTACCTGTTTGTTATTTTTATTATGTGAACCTGGCCTATGGTCAGGCTGAAATACTTCAGATGAAAAGAAAACTGGTTAGGAAGATGGAGGGTAATGTTGCTTAACTCTAACTTCAGAAAAAGATGAAAATATTATATATCCCCGAAGAAGAATCTCTAATATATACATCTAAGAATGCAAGAAAACATATTATCTCCTTGTATTTGTTTCGACAGTCACATTGTTATATTACCACTAAATTCTCTCACATTATAATTAAATCTTTGCAATTCACCTTTAAATTTTTACATGCATAATGATCTGTGTTAATCTATTGTACGATATACCCTTCAAATCTCACAGATAACAATATGGATGAAAATGATTTAATGAATGATTATGGATACAGATGTTTAATATCAATATTTGAAGTAAATATTGATATCAATGCATATAAATACTGAAGCAATTTTTCTACATAAAAACTTTACAAAGTTTTCAAGAAAGGGACAGCTTCAAAGTTACAAACTTTAATTACTGTTTCTTAACATGAATAAAATAATTGTTGCCTAGAAAACCCACCTAAAGCTACTATAAAGTATTCTTACCAGCATTGCATGCTTTTCTTCATCTCCTTTAGCTTCTCTCTTTTCATTTTTTTTCCTGAATATCTCTTGAAGCTGACAAAGAAATCAATCAAGAATCAAATATCCAACAAAAGTTTCTGGGCACCTATCTACTATTCTGGACTAGGCATATTCCAAAAACAAAGAAAATAGCTTCATCCACCAAGAACATTTAAACTACTATAGATCTATTTTCTGATTTCAGTTTTTTCCCCCAAGAAAATATATCCTTTGGTATTGGTAACCCATAATTAAGTTAAATGTACTTAATGTTACAGTTTTACTTTATCTCTAAAATGCAGACATCCACACAGGCAACCTCCAAAGGGGTGAGTTCCAAAAGTTAATCTTTTACTTTAAGTCAAGGGGATGGAACTTGGCAGTGTGGACATAGAACGTTCTGCAGAAAAACAGGCCCATTCTGAAAGTTCCTAAAATACAGTTGTGCACTATCATAAGAAAGCAACACTAACCTTGGCCATTTTCGGATGGCAGAAACACATCTATATCTACGGTAATCAAACTGAAAACCGCCATCTCCCCATCATTCTGCAAAGCACTGGAATGAAGGCTCCAGCTCCAGTGGGTTGGCTCAGGGACTACACCTGGGCAAGGGCTGCGTGGGTGAGAGTTTAAGCCTTCTGATAAATCCCAGTAATCAGTCTGCTTGTTTCCCTTTGAATGGCTACTAATTAGCTTCTGATGAGGATTTTTATATTTTCTCTTTCCTACTAAGAAAAAGAATGATGTCATAGACCTCCTCTGAGTTTCAGCTTCTAAAGTAAATACGAAGCTCTTTCAGAGGTTTTCTGAGGAATTTTTACAGCTATGTTACAAAGGAAAAGTAGAAAATAAAATGGCTGTTCAGGAGGTAGGGCCATAATTTAAAAAGAAAACAAAAAAAGAAAAGAAAATGGCTGTTGATTTCCCTTTCTTTTTACTTGGAGAGTGTAGGTAAAGACAGAGTGTAACATATATGCCAAAAGCAGAGCATGTTACTCTAAGGAATAAATTAATAGTATTTTCTATTTCAGAGAATAAAACAGACTAGGCATTTTGTCACCAAAAGAGATGCAAAATACATGGGTAAAAACAAACAGAAAAATTCTGGAAGCAGGGTGTGCGAAGCTGAGTGAGCAACTGAACTCACCGTCAGACCAGCGCCAGAGCTGGACCCATCAAAGAAACATCAAAAGGTAAATATCTAAGAACTATCAGCCTATGGTCAAAGATAACAGAAAGGAACAGGGAAGTGGGGACAAGACTGGAATACAAGACAGGAGTTAAGTGGAAGAGAAAAGAGAAAGAAAAATCATGAATCCTATATTGAGAAGGAAGAGAAGTTCCGATTGAAGGAGTTGTGCCTAGGTGGATGACATAATGGGGACTGAATATTAACTGGGCATGTATAACCTGAGGACTGCCTGTTATCCACCCAAAAGTAAACACCTGATACATTTCACACTTTTACGGAAGGTAAAAACAACGATAATCATCATCATACACTGAATGTAATTTATATTTGTAAAATGTAAATATTGTTCAAAGTACCTGAGTATATACTTAATTAAGTAAAGGCAAAAGCATAAGTTTTTCACTCTTTTCTCTACACTAGTATTCCCAATAAGGCAAAAACATAAAAATATAAGTAAGCAATATTTAATTATTGATAAAATGCAGCATATAATATACATACCACCAAAAACTCTTTTTTATCCACCATCTCATTGCCATCAGTGTCAAACATGTTGAAAGCTATTCTGAACCCTGCATGTGGCTCTGCCAGAAAAAACAGAGAAGGTATTCACAAAATGGAAAAATGTATTTTAAAGTACAAAATCCATATTAGTTGTAAAGTTACTCATATTCTGTATTGGTTAAAGATAATAAAAAGTGTATAAAAGTATATATATTTCTGCTTTATAATTAGTACCCTTAATAAAAATTGATAATATACTTTAAAAGTACTTCTGTGATACTTGTTGCATAGCACTGAGAGAAAAATTTGAATAGTTTCCTTATTTCTAAAAATAAGCCCTTCTCTTTTCTAATCCAAAGTGTTAGTTTGTTTAAAAGGAAAATATCAACTCCTCACATTTTAAATATATTCAATATGTTCAGCTACTTAGTGTGGCAGAAAAAAAACATGACACAATGGACTAGTTTCGATTCTTGGGAAAATTATAACTAAAATGGCCTATGAAAATAAATGTTAAGCATAAGAGATTATAGTTTAAACTTCTAGAGACTTCAAAAACAGAAATATAAAACAAAAGAAGACTGAATATGTTATTATAAATTCCCCCAAAATACAAGGAACACTGCTTTTCTGAAAAAGACTTTCACATACTATGAAGTGCTTCAATTTCATGAACCTTATAATAATGAGGTTCAATCTCTCCTTTTCACTTCTAGAGCATAAAGGAGAAACCTTGGACAGAAGAAAACTTGAAAGTGTCCTTAAAAGAGCAGCTCAGTGGACATGCCTTTCTCAAAACACTGGATCTTTTCTTTTGAGATGACTGCGGGGAGGGGCACAAAGTTGAAAAAGGGACCCCCCACAGATACATTTGCTACCACCTGTTGTGAAATCTTGAACCTGCAAAAGAGGCACAGATAGTGTCCTACTTTCTTAACTAGTAACAGCTGTCTCTGAAAATAACAGAAACAGAAGCCAGTCCTTTATGCAAGCTCACTTCTTGCATGTATTTCAGAAATCTAATACAAATTTACACCATCTCTAATAACCAAGTTTTACACTTTAAAAAGATCTTGAAAATACATACAGAAAAGAAGTCCTCCTTACAAGCATTGTTTGGAGGGAAAAATACAGTACAAAGTAAAGAGGGAGACACTTATAGACAGGTAACCAAGATTATGTAGCCCACTTCCTGCCAGCCCTCTTTTCACAGTTTTCTTAGTTCTAATGTAAACAATATCCCATAATTTTTCAATTCAAACTCCTTAGAAGCTTCTGTTGGTGAGTCCTGAACTCCAAAGGAAGTTTCACAGCACCCAAAGATCCTAACCTTTCTGTGCCAAAACACACTATATATGTTTTTTCTGACACTCCTAAATTATACCCTGTCCCATCTCAACAAGTGGCTTTCCTAGCCAACACTTCTTATCCTTGCCTATCACTCCGCTGGTTTAGGTACTTAATTTAACTTCTAATATTGCATCCATCATTGTTTTGGCAAACAAGGTAACTTTTCAACACATCTTTGAGTCACTCTTTTGCTCCCACTCTCATTCTCAGGGTAGCGTCATTGACTGGACTTGCTTCATTACTATGGCTTTGCAGAGTGGATCAACCTCAGGTAGCCCTATTACAAAATGTACAATACTAGTTCTTCAGCACTAACATTTTAATTTCATTTAAAGTCTGAAACTGCCATTGCAAAATTATAATGGAGACAGTGAAAGAGATCTGACTAACCAACTCCATCTTGCTTTAATCTCCAAGCTGTGTTTGTTCATTCAGTTGCTTCTTGTTTAGTTAGGCCAAGCTAA
The DNA here is from genome assembly GCF_006542625.1 of Nomascus leucogenys. Classification (NCBI taxonomy): domain Eukaryota; kingdom Metazoa; phylum Chordata; class Mammalia; order Primates; family Hylobatidae; genus Nomascus; species Nomascus leucogenys. The sequence continues at coordinate 134,626,403 of NC_044384.1, forward strand.
CTTTGGGAGGAACTTAGTTTATAGTTTAAAAGAAAGATGATAAGAGCCCTTTCCCATAACAAATCTCCTTCTTGCCTGGGGACTAGATTGCCTTTCTAGGACTAACAAATTAGCCACAAGATTAGAAATTATGGTTTAGGAGTCATGCAGCTGGAGTTACAAGATTCTGACCCTCCCTAAATTGCTCCTGGGGATAACATCACTATTGTAAAACCTAAGACCTATGCTTGAGATATTTTGCAGACCCCACACTTCATGCATCAGCTGGCACTACACAGAGCGATAAACTGGCTCATCTGGTCTTGTGGTCCTCACCCAGGAACTGACTCAGTGCAAGAGAAAAGCTTCGACTCCCTATGATTTCATCTTTGACCTGACCAACCAGCGCTCCTGACTCACCCACCCCCTACCCCAAATTATCCTTAAGAACTCTGATCCCTGAATGTTCGGGAAACTCATTTGAGTAAAAATAAAACTCCAGTCTCCTGTACAGCCAGTTCTGTGTAAATTACTCTTTCTCTGTTGTAATTCCCCTGTCTTGATAAATTGGCTCAGTCTAGGCAGTGAGCAAGGTGACAAGTCCAAGAGAAAAAAAAAAGATATTTTTTGAAATACACACATGTGAGTGCATGTACACATTCCTTCTCAAAACTTACTGTAACAGAACTCAATGTTAACATCATTCCTCACTAAGTTACAAAGTTAAGAATAACACAGTGGTGTGAATTTTTTAATCAAAGAAGTACAAGGTATTTTTAGACTTGTTTCTAATGACAGAGTTTTACTGATGTTCTTGTTTCCATGCATCTCCACAATTGGAAATTCCACCAGCAGTATTCTTTCATGTATTCCTTTCTTCATTCATTCACTAACTACTTTTTGGGAGGGTACCATGTCCAAGACACTGTTCTTGATACACAAATAACAAAAAAGATAAAATCTTTGCCATAATGGACCTTGCATTCAAGTGTGGTGAGACAAACAAGAACATGTAAACCAGTAATACTTTCAAATAGTCTGATATGAAGAAAATGCAACGCAGTAAAGAGATATAAAGAGAGAGGGAGCTATGTTAGAGAGGCTGGCCAAGTAAGGATTTGCTAAGTCTTCACGTTTGAAAGGAAACCTGAATGATGTTTGTTATCACGGGGATCTTGAGGATAAGTACTGATGGCACAGGAAGCAGAAGGTACAAATCCCTGAGGCGGCAGTTCAAGGAATAGAAAGGCCAGGTGGCTGGAACACAGTAAACTATAACAGGATTGTCTCCATTAAATGCAAAGAAATTTAACTGAAAACGTAGTAAACCCTTCATATGTTTCCTAAGAAATGCTGCACCTGAGAGGGAGAAAATAAAAGTTTTCGATGTGAATGATGGGTATTCTGATAGACTCAATAGTTAAGAGACACTCTCTCTCACATCAATCCGGCAGAAAATATGATTCAAATGAGTACAGTAGGGAATTTATATATTATTACATGTCATGACCTTTGTAGTCTGAGGTAGATTAAAACCACAAGAATTGATACTTAATATTAAATTTATAATTTATGAGCATTTATTACTATACCATAAGCTGTAGCATTTATGTTTTTGACTCTTCACAGTGCTATGCTTACCATTTTTCTGTGACATTAAACATGAATTTTGCAAAACAGCATGGATATTGATTTTCAAGAGTAAGAGAACCTAAGATCTGCTTTCCAAGATTCTGTTTAAAAAATAAAGCTACATCCAGAAATAAATGTAATAAGTATACTTACTTGTTAAAATGCATAAAAGAAAAAGATATTCTGTGTAAGAAATCACACCTACAAGAAAAACAGTATCAGTTATATGTATAAAATACTGTTCTAGGAGCAATAAATGCTATAAATAATGAGCTTACAGTTTAAAATAGATGCTAGATATTATTTTAAATGACAATTATTAAAAAATCATAGCAAAAGAAGCAACAAATTTAATTGTACTTTAATTGTTCCACATGCCTTTGTAGATACCCATATAAAATCATTATGCTCTCAAATATATTGGCAAAAAAAGCAAAATTATAATGCATACTTATAGCAGTAACTTTTAAACTTGTTGCTAGTTTCTAATGTATGACTCTTAACATAAAATAAAAAAGTTGTCAAGTCCAACAGAGCTTAAAGGAAAAAATAAGTAAAAATAAAAAGGTTGGAAATGGTTAATTAACACCGTAAAGTGCCTAATTACTTTTTAGTAACACTTGGATAAAACACTGAGACACTGTTACTTAGAAATGTGATTTTTGTTTTGCATTTTAAGAATAAAGCTCTATAGTTACCACTTTTCTGCTTTCAAATTATCTTCAATGCTTCTATTAAACGTACCTTAAGGAGTTTTTATTGTAATTAAATGGCTTATACTTTCTGTACATCGCATCCTGAGTTCTCAGTAACTCCATACTTGTAAATTTTAAAAGGAGTGCATTTGAAGTAAATAGAAAAGTGCATTCTGTTACTTGAATTCTTGCTTTTGGAATACAAAACCCAAAACGAGATTTAATGCTTTAACTGACCTTCCAAGTAGATACTGAGAAGACTGACATCAGGAATCTGTACCTACAATACTTATTTAGGTATCAGATAGTTCTGACGCTTCGTAAAAGGGTATAAAAATCCTTAAAATAACCAGATTGTGAACTTTAAAACTCCATTTTATCTGATGTTCTTTGAGGCTGTCTTCTTTGTTATAGAACAAAGAGAAGAGGAGTCACTGTCAGGCAGTTTGTCAGAGACATGAAGGGCACTACCCAGGAGGCCCTGAAAGCATTCATTCCCTTCTTTTGTTTATACTAGAATATTGTAACCTATAGACAGATAGTTCTGGTTGATTGCCATGAATGTTATGGGAGAAAGATTCTGAAATGGTCAATGTATATAAAGATACAATACTTAAGAGTCTATAGGGATCCCTCAAAAAATGAAAGAAGAGCATAAAAGAAGGGGCGAAAAAAGGAAATGGGTTGGGAAATGGGCATGCTGTCTCCATAATCCCATCTCACTGACTGTTGTTCTAGTTGACCTGGTAGAATACACAAGAGATGTTGGTTGGTATAAAGAACCTTAATAACTGTTATGCATCTTTTATTTGATAGTAAACTCAAGATTTCCCTCAAGGAAAGGACTACTTAATAGTGAGTGTCCAGACCATGGCTATCATGGTAGGCATTTGTCTGTAGGACCACATGGTGATTGAGGTGGCTTAAACCACAGGGAAGAAAAATGAAGTGAAACCCATGATATATTATAATTTAATAAAAATGGTCAAGGAAAAGAGAAAATACTACTGAAGATGAACTGTGTATTTTTAATGCTTTCCAATTATACAAACGGAATACTATAAAACTAACTCTTCAATTTATTTATGACATTCAGGATCAAAAAAAAAAAGCTAGGCATATAGTAATGATGTGATCTTTAGAAACAGAGGATAAGAAAGATGCCAACTAGGTTTCTTTCGAAAATTCAATCAAAACAAATTTTAAGGGAAGTTCCTTAAAAGCATTACATTGTTTAATTCCTAGACACAATACACTGCAGTTGGCTGTTACAATTAAGTCTCTATAATACATGTTTTCATGAATGCATATCAATTTTTTTATTATTTAAATGCATAACATTTTCTCTTGAGGTAATATTTTAAGTAGATAAACTTTTAATTTTAAAATTAGTCTTTAGCCAGGCATGGTAGCTCACACCTATAATCTCAGCACTTTGGGAGGCCAAGGCAAGAGGACCGTTTGAGTCCAGAAGTTCAAAACCAGCCTGGGCAACAAAGTGAGGCTTTATCTCTACAAAAAATCAAAAAATGAGGGGGAAGAATCGCTTGAGCCCAGGAGGTCGAGGCTGCAATGAGCCATGACTGCGCCACTGCACTCCCGACTGGGTGACAAAATGAGACCCTGACTCAATAAATAAATAAAATAAAACAAAAATAAAATTAGTCTTCAATAGCTCTAAAGATTGTCTTAAAATTTCTCTGCCACTTAATCGCTATTTAAAAAAAGCAAGGCTCTTCTAACTTCTCTATTTTACCTAACCTAATGATTCTAAAACTTTCTGGGATCATGCATCACCCTGATGATCTAATTAATATGACAAAGATACGCATTATACTATAGGGTGTAGCTATTTAAATTTAAAATACTTAAAATCAAAACTAAAAATTAAGTTCCTCAGTTATGCTAGTCACATTTCAAGTGCTCAACAGCCATATGTGGCTAGTAGCTACCATAAGAGACAGCACAGAAACATAGCATTTCTGTCATAGTGGCGCAGAATAGATTCTATCCCCTGGGGAAAAAAATGCAAACGTGTATAACATGAGAAGGATTAGGGTATGCCTAAACCTAGGACTTCCAGATTAAACCCTCCCCTTAACTTAAAAAAAAGTTCTTTCTTCTATGCATTATTTTTCTCAGATTATATTTGATCGAATTTGTATTTTCCCATGAGGTATATTATGAAAAATGTTTGAAATTCACCATACTTAACTTGATCCTTATGAGCTTTGAATTTTCCTCATCCTATTATCTCACCCTAAGATCTTTAAGACAACATCTAGGAAAAAAATTTCTAAGATTTTTTTTTAAGACACTTTGGCCTAGGTTTCTTGAAGATTTAAAAATCTTACTTATGAAACATCTACAATAAAAGATATGGTGTCTCTTCCTTTCAGATTCTATGTCAACCATGTGGAAGCAATACCAACTTTCTAATTCTACTTAAACAAAATATATGAATTATAACTGCTCCTTCAAAGTATTTGTCTTCAGGCTGAAATACATTACTTTCAAACCAATATTGGTTAAAATTGATGAAAAGGGAAAATATAACTGCTTATGTAATTTAACATTTTTATTTTGAATATTCCTATATTTGAGGATACAAAAAATATATTTCCAAGAAACACTACTTTTTAAGATTAAAAAGATTAATAAATTTTTTCTACAAATGTGTAAAAAGGTACCCTGTAAAAGAAAATTACAATAAAAGCCATATAATTTGATTGCCAGGAAATGTATAAATTAATGAATTAACCTTATATTGATATTGATAATAGAGTAAGTTGAAACAGGTATATTTGCAGTAAGTGTTGGCCTTTAAAGGAAACATGTCCAAATTAGGCTGTCAAAGGACACATCCACTAAATTTTTCCTGTTAATTAGTTTAGGAGCATCTATAATTCCCTCAGAGCAAAATGGAAGGAAGAAAAATAGAGCTTTGAAGATCTAGTATTTTTGTGAAATGTTTTCTTTGGGTAAATATAAAATATACTTTTCAATATGGTTAAAGAACAATTTTTTAAACTATGTAGGTCCATTTTATTATAAAAAAATTTGGAAGATACAAATAATATATAAACAATAACATGAAAACCACCCTAAATGAAGGGTGGAATTACCCAAGAGCAACATTAATACCCAGAAATGTTAATATTTTGCTGTTTTCTTCTTCAGTTTTTTCTCTATGCATACACATAGATGTAATTTAAAAATTATTTTAGGTTTGGGAAAATATGCATATATAAATAGTATACATAATATAGTTTAAAAAAAGAACAAGTACTAAGGTTAACTCACCTCTTTCTTTAAGATTTCGAAATAGCTTTGATGAGCCTTTCCAAACTGGTGGTGTTTCTGTGAGCATTTGATTTAATTCCTATGACAGAAGTTATTATACTACTGATGAATTGGTAAACCACTTACTAATAAAATAGATCAAAAACATGTTTAAATGTCCATGCAAAATTCTCCACTTACAAGACGTGAAACATGGCATTATTTATCCTATGTTATGCCTGTGGTTCATTTAAGCACACAACCCAGTATTTGCCCATGGTTCAAACATAAAATAAATGATGAAGAGGCTACATTAAATTTAATTAGAGCTACCTAAAATTTCAGGTAAGTTGAATAACTGGAGGTTATACATAAGACAACCAAATCAAGATAAAACAGTGAGTTTAAGTTCTGGAGCCAGTTATAAAGGGATTGTTTTAGGAAATCCATGGAAAAACGTGGATTTCCACATCAAGGTCGGAGATGGTCATATCACCGGTTCACGTAATGTCTCTTCTTTGTAACACATTTGGATTTGGAGAGCTTTGTGTAGAGGAAGTAAATGAACAAAGAATTATGTTAGAAAGGAATAAAGAGTATTTTAATGGTTAGTGACTTAGAGAATGATAACACTGGATGAAGCAGAAAGACAAGGGTACTGAGTTATGGTCACTGTTTCACTTTGTTTCTAATTTTAACTTAAATATTAAACAACACAGACTTCAACTGCTGCTTAGCTTTTTCTTTTTTAAAAAAGTCAAACTACCACTGCTGCTCGGAAACTATTGGAGAATTTAAACATTTGAATCATTACTCATATGCTAAATCAATTTTGAATTTATTGTGTATAGTCTGTTAAAAACAACTAAGTGAAAACTATAATTTGATTAATTGTGAAGAAAAATGATTAAAAGATTTGGTGAGATAACATAATTGAAAATAATTGGGCGTGGTACTTGAATAACTTTGAACGATACAGTCAGATAAACGTGACCGTCTCTAAAAAAAAAAAAATTAGCGGGGTGGGGGGCGGTGTAGGGGGGGGGGAGAAGGGGGCAGGCGGAGCTTCAGTACAGATCCATCATCACCCGACAAGCAACCCTAAAAAAAAAAAAAAAAAAAAAAAAAAAAAAAAAAAAAAAAAAACTTAGAAACAAAAAACACAGAACCCACTTCTATTTTCAGATCTGATCCCCACTCCTCAGAGCATGTGGCTGCCCAATAGTTTGAGCATCACCTGAGAGCTTGTGTGAAATGCAGAACTCAGTGCCCATCCCAGACCTACTGAACCACAAGCTGCATTTTTAATAAGATCTTCTAATTTTTACACACATTCAAGTTTGGAAGGCATTTCAGACAAACCATTTCCGACGCAGCTGTACCTAAAAATGCTTTCTAACATTTATAAATCATTTTTGTTTAACTGCAAAGCTGAGCTAGCAGGAAGAAAAATTCTTGGTATGTCAAAGGCAGGAACAGCATTTTTAGGGGATTTATGGACACCTTGAAGCCCATATGTGGATTCTTGTGTTTGTTTTTTTTTCATGTTTCTATATCTGCACTGCAGGTAAAAGATGCCAGCAGATAATCAGTGCATCTGATTACAGAATAGCAATGGCACAGAATAATTCAGGTCCGAATTGTAATGAGAAACTGGGATACTTATGGTTTAGACAACAGTAAACTCAAAATATTTCTGTTAGAGTAAGAGATTAAATAAAACATTCTGGACTGGACTTGGTGGCTCAGGCCTATAATCTCAGCACTTTGGGAAGCTGAGGTGGGTAGATCCCTTGAACCCAAGAGTTTGAGACCAGCCTGGGCAACATGGCAAAACCCCATCTCACAAACAAACGAACAGACAAACAATTAGCTGGGCATGGTGGCGTTCATCTATAGTCCCATCTTACTCAGAAGGCTGAGGTGGAAAAATCACATGAGCCCAGGAAGTCGAGGCTATAGTGAGCCATGATCACACCACTGCACTCCTGCCTAGGCAAACAGAGTGAGACCTGTCTCAAAAAACTATTAAAAAACTTAAAAAACAACATTCTGAATAAATTTTACATAGCTTAATTTATATCATCTCTATTGTAACTGTATAAATATTAACTAATCTTTCTCCATTTTAACTGTTTCCATGTCTTCCAACCTCATCTGTTCTAACTTAAAACTCAGCTACAGGGTAAGACTGAAAAATCAAAGCTACCTTTTATTGTGTGCCCTCTATGGGTTTGGCAATAGGCTCATATAATAATTTCATTCTAAAAACAATCCTCATTACGCATATTTTACCGAGACTTAAAGTGGGTAAGTAACACCCAAGGTCACAGAACTAATAAATGACAGAGCCCAGATCCTTACTGACTCCAAGTAGCTTATTTTAGTAATAATCTAGTTTCTCCTGGTCTAAACCATCCAATCGACACATTCATCTTGTCTTCTCTGTTAACTTTAAGGACTTCTGAAATTTATTAAAATTTTTATATTCCCACCCATGTCAGGAATCTCTCTCCCTACTCCCAACTCCCAGCTTGGTTTCGTATGTAGCAGTGCTATATTATAAAGAATTTGGCCTTTGTCCCTGGGTCCTGGGAAGCAGACTCTAAATCCTTGGTTTATACCCGAGTTTATGCTAAGGAGATGACTCAGGAGGGGAACTGCTTACCAGAAAGAATAACTGTGATTACAGAGTTGGGGCTTTAGCGAGCTTGACCTCTGGGGAGAAGAGAGAGGCTACAGATTAAGTTCAATTACATGGCCAATAATTCAATCATGCCTATGTAATGAAACCCTAATAAAAATTCTAAGCAGTAAGCTCAGATGAGCTTTCTGGTTGTTGAACACGCTGCTGTGCTAGGAGGATGACACACCCCAACTCCGTGTTCTCAAAGAAGGCATAGAAGCTCTGTGTTCAGGACCTTCCCAGACCTTGCCCTCTCTCTTCATCTGGCTGGTCTTACTCTGTATTCTATCTAATAAAACCATAACCATAGATAGGTACTGCATTTTCTGAGTTCTATGATTCATTCTAGCAAATCATTAAACCTGAGGGGAGCTGTGGCAACCTCCTAGACTTGTAGACATTAAGGTCAGAGTGTGGGTGGCCTGGAGCCCCCAAACTTGCAACAAGCATCTGAAATGAGGGCAGTCTTGTTAGGCACCACGCTTAAACTTGGAGTGGTTAGTGTCAGAATTAAATTGTAGGTAGAAAATAAATATTTGCTGAATTAAAGTCAGTCTCCTAGAATTACAGTTGCCTTCTGAAGGAGTTACACAATTTTCTTAAATAAGTACTATTAAAAAAATTATAGTTAGTAGATATATATTATGGAAAAATTAGTAAGTACATAAAATAAAAACTAATTGTAATCCAGCGATGACAAACTTAAGTTTTAGACCGAAGTTGATTGTCTCTAAGGGGGGCAAGTTAAACACACACACACACACACACACACACACACACACACACACGTTTTTAACATCATTTTAGTCTGATTCTCTAGCTAGGCATATTTCTATAGTATTTTTGTTGTTGCTGCAAATATTAAATCATTCTCTACATACTGTTTTTATAATTTACCCTTTACATTTAATATATTATCGTGAGCATATTTTCCTGTCAAATATTCTTCATTTTCATTTTAATTGCTACACAGCAGTTGTCTAATGTAGCAGTTCTGAAGGGCAACTCTTCACATTCTTAAAAACATTATGGACCCAAAAGAGATATTGTCTATATGGGTTATATCTATCAATATTTAATTTATTTTAAAATAAAAACAAATTTTTAAAACAAAAGAATACACAAACACACATTCCATTAGTTGGTAGAGCAATGGCATCATTACCAAACAGCCTCTAGTAAACTCCACCAAACAGGCCGGGCGCGGTGGCTCACACCTGTAATCCCAGCCCATGGGAGGCCGAGGCAGGCGGATCACGAGGTCAGGAGATGGAGACCACGGTGAAACCCTATCTCTACTAAAAATACAAAAAAAAAAAAAAGAAAAGGAAAACTCCACCACACACTCATGAGAGAATGACAGTGAATACAACAAGTATCTTCTCAGTATTATGATGAAAATAGTTTTGACTTCATGGACCTTTGAAAAGGTATTTGCACTTTAAGTGACTGTCAGTTAATATTATTTTGCAACTTGCTCTTTTACTCAACCTTGTTTTCTAGTTCTACTCATGTGAATACACATAGCTGTAATGTATTCATTCATTTTAACTCTCTATTTCTACATTTATCCTGGGTTTCTCTATTTCACAAATTTTTCATTCACCTGCCTGATGATTGACATATCGTTCCCAAATTTTTGCTATTACAATTGATGTTCAGGAAACACATATAGCAGCAGTCCCCAAACTTTTTGGCACCAGGGACTGGTTTCTTGGAAGACAGTTTTTCCACAGACCAGGAGGGAGGAAGAGGAAATGTTCTGGGGATGATTCAAGTGCATTACATTTGTTGTGCACTCTATTTCTATTATTATTACAATGTGACATATAATGAAATAATTATACATCTCATCATCATGTAGAATCAGTGGGAGTCCTGAGCTTGTTTTCTTGCAACTAGATGGTCCCATATGGGGGTGATGGGAGACAGTGACAGATCATCAGGCATTAGATTCTTATAAGAAGCATGCAACTTAGATCCCTCACATGCCAGTTCACAATAGGGTTTGGGCTCCTATGAGAATCTAATGCTGCCGCTGACCTAACAGGAGGCAGAGCTCAGGCAGTAATGTGAGCAATGAGTGATGGGGAGTGGCTGTAAATGCAGACGAAGCTTCACGGGAAGGGGGAGATCTGATATATAGGATTTCTGTGGCAAATCTGAAAACATTTCTGTAATATGCATTTCTAGAAGAGGGATTTCTCATATGCATTTTCAACATTATTAGGTATTGCCAAATTTCACTCAAAAGTAAATATACCCCAGCCTGGGTGACAGAGCAAAACCCTGTCTCTACTAAAAATACAAAAATTAGCTGGGCTTGGTTGTGTGTGCCTGGGGTCCCAGCTACTCAGGACGCTGAGGTGGGGGGGATCACTAGAGCCCAGGAGGCAGAGTTGGAGTGAGCCAAGATCGTGCCACTGCACTCCAGTCTGGGTGACAGGGAGAGACTCTATCTCAAAAAAAAATTAAAAAGTAAATATACCAATTTATATTCTCACCTGGTTCCTTCTTGTTCTCCTTGCTAATTATCGGTATTGTTAGATTTCTGGAAGCTAACAATCTGGTGGGTGTGAAATAGTATCATATCATTGGTTTAATTTGCATGCCCTAAGTTACTAGTAAGGTTGACCTCCTTTACATATATTCAGTGGCCATTGTAGGTATGTTTGTCTATTTTCTTCTTATTAAGCCGATTATCTTTTTTACAAAGATAAAAAAAGAGGTTCTACATGACTGCAAGACACTTACCGTCTTCTGTTAATAGGTTGCATGCATATCCTCCCATCCATCATACATCTTTTAACATTGTTTACACTGTCTTTTGATGCTAAACTTTCAAATATTTAATTTAGTAAACACTGCCAATAATTTTGAGTTTTGCTTTGTGTCTTATCTAAAAAAAAAAAACTCTCATGCCTCTCATTTTTGCTTTTAATCTTAGAGAATTTTTGTCAGAAATAAGAACTTAATCCATCTGAAATTAGTTTTTGTATATGATAGTAAATCTGAGGCCTAATTTGCCCCCTCCATGGAAAAGTTATTATTCAAACATCTATGATTGAGAAGTCAATCTTTTTGCCAGTGATTTACAGATCTACCTATACATACCTGGATCTGTTTCTGGATTCTATATTCTATTACCTTGATCTAGTTTTTAAAAATATATTTGCAATTATGTAATACTATTTTATTATAGCTCTATTTCTAATCTTAGTATGTGATAAACCCCATTATTCTTATCTCAATGGGTTTTTTTTTTCCCTCTTTCCTTTTCAGAATTGTTCTAAATATTTTGGGGCCCTTACACATCCAGATTAATTTTAAAAGTTAATTTTGAATCAATTTGGTTGGAATTTTAATTGGAGTTACATTGAATTTATAGATAGATTTGGAGGATCATTATCATAAGGAAATGGCTTACTACCAGTATGAACACGTTCTCCATTTACTTGTATTTTTAAAAACATAATTTAATAATGTTTTGTACATCTTCTGTTAGGTATTGCTTTTAAGTACCTAACAGTTCTTGTTTCTATTATGAAATGCATTTTATTCAATACTAGTTTCTAATTGCTTTCGCTGGTGTGGAGCATCTTATTAACTTTGGTTTATTGCTGTTAATCCAGTAGCAATCTTGCTAAACTTTTATTAAATTTAAACAAATCTAAAATTTATGTATTTTTACATTTTTCTTCCAATCATATTCTATTCTATGCCTCTATTCTAATCCTTAGAGCCTCTTCTTTTTTTCATACTAAATATTATGGTCTCAATTGTGCCCCTCTCCCCCATTCATAATGCTGAAGTCCTAAGCCCCAGTACCTCAGAATCTGTTTTGCAGAGAGGACCTTTCTTTAAAGAGGTAATTAGATTATTATATAAGGTCATTCAGGACAAGCCCTAATCCAGTATGACTGATGTCCTTCTAAGAAGAGATTAGGACACAGACATGCCCAGAGGAAAGACCATGTGAAGACAGAGGAAAAAGATGGCCACCTAAAAGCTAAGGAGAGAGGCCTCAGAAAAAACTAACCTGCTGACACCTGGATCTCAGACTTCAAGTCCCCAGAACCATGAGAAAATAAATATCTGGTGTTAAACCCACTCAATCTGTGATATTTTGTCATAGCAGCCCCAGTATACTGTATTAGCCCCGGCTTCCAGTAAAATGCTATGGAACAGTTGTAACAGCAGGCATATTTGCATTGTACAGTAGTTCCCCCTTATTTGTGGCTTAGCTTTCTACAGTTTCTGTGACCCTCAGTCAACTGCAGTCCAAAAACATTAAATGGAAAGTTCCAAAAATAAACAATTCCTAAGTTTTAAGTTGCGCACTCTTCTGTGTAGCGTGATGAAATCTCACACTGTCCAGCTCTGTCCTATCCAGGACGTGAATCATCCCTTTGCCCAGTATATCCATACTGTATATGCTACCCACCTGTTAGACACTTAGTAGTTCTCTCGTTTACCAAATTGAAAAAACATAGTATATATAGGGTTCAGTACTTTCCAAATTTTCAGCATTCATGACCAGGGGTCTTAGAGCATATTACCCACTGATAAACGGGGACTAATATACCTAACTTTAAAGACAATGTCTCTCAAGTTTCACAAATGACCATGACATTTGCTGTAGGCTCTTGGAGGATTCCCTTTAACTAGTTAAGGACGTTCCCTAGATTTCTAATATTCTTTTTTTTTAAATAATAAAATCATATCTATAAAAGTATGAAAGTAATATATACACCATTTAAAGTTAAGAAATAGTTAACTTAAAAAATAGAAAATTAGCAGTACTTTAGAACCCTCTTTGAGTCCATCACTGATGATATTCCCTGCTATCATCCTGAAGATGAACACGTTCCTGAATTTAATGTTAATTATTCCTTTGTTTTCCCACATATGAATGTATCCTAAATAATATGATTTCATTTTCCCAGTTTTGGACTTTATACCAATAGAATTATACTTTGTATTTTTGAACTGCTTATTTTGTTTACCATTATGTTACTGAGACTTAGTTAAAGCACTGTTATAATTCATTTGTTTTCACTATTGTGTAGTATACTATATGAATATATCAACATTTATTTATGGTATGGTATTGATATATTAAAGTTTTGGGGCCATCATATATAATCTATAGACATTCTTGTGAACCTCTCCTGCATATAAGCAAGAATTTCCCTAGGTATATACACTGGTATATACTAGATACCAGTGTATTTAGTATAGAAATTACTAGATTACAGAGTATATTCAAGCTCAACTTTACAAGGTACATGTGCATGCACTATTGCAGAGTTTAAATAGAGGCATGCATTTACTAGGTATAGGGTAGGCATATCTTCAATTTTAGTAGATAATGCCAAAGTGTTTTCTAAAGTGAGTATACCAACACATGAGATTTACCAGTAATCTACATTTGCATCCAACCCTTAGAAACATCCACCTTTTTATTTTCTGACAATCTGGAGGATTAAAAAAAGGAACTCTGATGTGATTCGATTTGCAAAAAAATCATAAAATATATAAAAATTCATAATATATTTTATGAAATATATTTTAATTATATATACATATATGCATGCACATATAAAATTTGTGTATATCCACCAAGAGCTTTAACTCACCTGTTTGGAAAGTGACTTCCAAGTTTTGGCAACTAAAATAAACAAATGTAAGATAATTAGATAATAAATACTTCATGGAATACATATCCATAGTTGCTAACCATCTACAACCATAACTCATAACCAAACTTTTATGTCCAAAAGGCAAAGTTTTCTTTTAATTTCAAAATTTGGATCTGTGATACGATCTTATATATGTTATCTATTTGTTTTATATACTATGCACTGTTTATAGTAAGTATCAGTGATATAGGAAACATTTCTCCACAGCCATATCATCTTAATTTGGGCTTTCTGGACTAATAATAAAGTAAGTTACCTTTCTCCATGTTAAACATCTTGTGGGCTTAAAAGTACAAATAATGATAGTTATAAAATATTCAAACTAGAATATAAAATAACATTAACATAGATAAACTATAATTTTAAGGTATTACTTGTGATCTTTGCTATACTACTGTTCCATGACATAATTCATAGGTCTCTCTAGGATGAAGAAGGATTGGGGAAAGAAAAAAAGAAAGGAAAGGGAGGCTAGGTAAAGTGATGGGGAAACTTGTCCTGTTTCATTATTCGTCCTTACAACTATTCAAGAACCATCACTGGAGTAAGAGTGTTACAGCTGAATAAAATGTCAGGGATCACTTTCTTTTTGTGATTCCTCCTCACACCCCCAAAGATCTTAAACACTGTAAAACTTAAAATGTTGGGACAAATATATAGTCAGTATTGCTATTTCCTTTGCTCAGATTTGAACACTGTAAATACTTAATGCCTGCCTAAGAATTAGCACCAGGTTTACATGTGATTAAGCCCTGTAATACAGCTGTATTAGGAAACTGGTAAATATTAATTATTTCAGCTACATTACAATAATGCCAACCAACATCTTTTTCTACCTGGCAATGGGGCTATTTCTGTATAATTAACAATATATCAAATTCAAAATTACAAAAAAAGCAATTTTTGCTGTGTAATTTTTTCTTTATTAGGCAACAAAACAACTCAAGTTAAAATCAAAAGAGAAGAAATATGTTTCTAATGATAGATTTCTTCTTTATGTAGCAACAACGTCCTTCCTCTATCCAAGATAGTTGATACAAATGTGTAATCAAGTGATTCAAATCACAGGTCTACAAATTAGAATTTAGCATGTAAACTTAACTATGATACTGGTGCAAAGAAACTTCCCTTTTAACAATGAACAGAACAATGCAAATAATATTTATTATTCTGTTGCTCTTAAAATATAGCAGTAAGGAAAGAAGAAAAATAAATGGTAGAAAAGTACATGCACATGCTCTTATGCAATGCTCAGAAGGTATTTATTGAAAGAGGAAGTTAGATGTACTCTTGAGTTTTGCAGGGTTTATGAGATTTCCATGGTAAATTATTCACAAAAGACATATTCATTCTGTCGGAAATGTCACCATGTTCAATACTATTAGCTTTTTAAATAAAGACTAAAGAGCCATTAAGATTGTTCTTCAAAGGATTTTCTGAATTCCTTATTTCATACGAAGTTACTGCATATATAAATATAACTTAGGTGAAGAAGGACTTCAATTCTACTGGAAATATTATTTCTTAAGCTGTAGGTTGATGTTCATTATATTTTTAATATGTTTTTGTATGTCTGAAAAATTTAATATATTTTTTAAAATCTAAATTAAAATAATTCTCGATGCTATGTTGGAAAATAATTACTGATTTTAGTTCTAGAAAAGAAAGTCACCATTTAGGTTCTATTTAAATATGCAAAATAAGATTATAATGCAAAATCATAATCAACAATCAGATATCTCAACATTTATTTGATCTATAATTTTTAGGCAAATATTTACACAGCATACCATTTTTTCCCTGTTGAATGTCATCATAAAATGATATCAAAGACTTTCAAAAATCATGGCTATGATTTTAAACAGGGAAAAAAATGGTATGCTGTGTAAATATTTGCTTAAAAACTATCACAGCTATGGGCTGGGCGTGGTGGCTCACGCCCGTAATTGCACCCCTTTGGAGGCCAAGGCAGGAGGATAACCTGAGATCAGGAGTTCGAGACCAGCCTGGCCAACATGGTGAAACCATGGTGAAACCCCAGCTCTACAAAAATACAAAAATTAGCTGGGCATGACAGCAGCTGCCCGTAATCCCAGCTACTCAGGAGGCTGAAGCAGGAGAATCACTTGAAGGCAGGAAGCAGAGGTTGCAGTGAGCTGAGATCACCCCATTGCAGTCCAGCCTAGTTGACAGAGTGAGTCTCCTCCCGGGAAAAAAAAAAAAAAAAAAAAACATGGCTATGAATTCTGATGATGATAATGATGACATATCAATATTAAATGTTTAAATGTTTACTGTGTGCCAGGTACTATACTAACCTTAATTTATTCATTCAATCTTCAAAAAAAAACTTCATGAGGCTGTTATTTTTATAAATGAGGAAACAGAAGATTAAATAACCAAGTTTTCAAAGCCAGTAAGTGCCAAGGTTTAAACACAAGTCAAATTTCATTACGCTACAGTTTTAACATATCTGATTTAATACTCAGTACATGAAACATTTTTCTATTGTTTTCCTTTTCTAAAACCCCAACTTTCAAAACAGGATTTATGAATATCTTGATCTTTTGTGACTATTCTTAATTATGTTTGAAAAGTGCTGGTTAGAAATTAACTGAAGTTGTGGGTGTAAAATATCCTGTATAACTTTTTTATAACAGAAACCAGTTTTTTACTCTTAAGTTATGGTTTTAAAATACCTATAAGAAGAATCACCACAAAAGTTAGCTCCAAAAAGCAAAATCCAACAGTGTGCTTCCAGTGAATGTATTCCGAAGAAAAAAATTCTAGAAAATAATGAAGTAAAATTTTTCAAAATTTGAAACTGTGGCCAGGCACAGTAGCTCACGCCTGTAATCCCAGCACTCTGAGAGGCTGAGACAGGTGGACTGCTTGAGCCCAGGAGTTCAAGCCAAGTCTGGGAAACATAGCAAAACCCTCTCTCTACAAAAAAATTTTAAAAATTAGCTGGTGGCATGGTGGCATGTGCCTGTAGTCCCAGCCACTTGGGAGGCTGAGGTGGCATGATCACTTGAGCCTCGCAGGTTGAGATTGTAGTGAGTTGTGATCACGTCACTGCACTCCAGCCTGGGGGACAGGGCAAGACCCTGCCTAAAAAAAAAAAAAAAAAAATATATATATATATATATATATGTATATAAAATTAACTATCACTTAAAGAATAGCATTCAAATATGTTTGAAAAAATTATAGAACTTGATATAAAATACCATTTAGCACCTAAGAAATTCCTTCCTTCAAGAAATATTTATTGTGTACCTATCATGTGCCAGGTAACCATATTCTACCTTGGAGTGGGTTCTGTATCTTACATCGTCTTATAATATTGTAAGTTTCCTGAGTGCACAGACTTTGTATCCCCCTTAGCACACAGAAAAGAACCTTAATACAGAAGTAGACACATAAATATTCCATACATTTTTATTTAATTGATTTGGTACAACATGGACTCTTTATATTTATTAGAAAATTAGTATTAAATTTATACTAACTCACTAATAAAGAATCTACATTGTACCAAATAGATTAAATAAAAAGGATATAACACTTACCATAGCCTTAAAATTCCTAAATAAAAAAAAAAACTCTACTTAATTTTTTGCCTTTCCTATCACTATATGGCCCTACATATTCCCAAAGTGGCTACTACGACTATACCATATACTGTCTTGATTTCATGATTTTGCTTATGTAGTTTACATTTCTTTAAACGCTACTCTCATAGTTTCTGGTTAAAATCTTTTTTTTTTTTTATTTAAAATCTGGCATGATCAAAAGTGTCTACTTCAAATTCCATTACAGCTACCTTTCAATTCCTTTCTCTTCTGCAACCAAATATTGTAACAAGAGTCCTTTACACTCATCATCTTCATTTCTTCATCTGCTACTCACTCCTGCAATTGCCCTAATGACTCCATTGAAACATCGTTTTAAAAAACCATCAATAACCTTCATGTTTTTAAATCTAGTGGACATTTTCCTGTTCTCATCTAACTTAAATTCTCAGTAACACTGCACTCAATTGGCAATTCTGGCTATTTTACTTGGCTTTTTTTTTTTTTTTTTTTTTTTTATACTTTAGGTTTAGGTACATGTGCACAATGTGCAGTTTGTTACATATGTATCCATGTGCCATGTTGATTTCTGCACCATTAACTCGTCATTTAGCATTAGTGTATCTCCTAATGCTGTCCCTCCCCCTCCCCCACCCACAACAGTCCCGGAGTGTGATGTTCCCTTCCTGTGCCCATGAGTTCTCATTGTTCAATTCCCACCTATGAGTGGGAACATTCGGTGGTTGGTTTTTTGTCCTTGCGATAGTTTACTGAGAATGATGTTTTCCAGTTTCATCCATGTCCCTACAAAGGACATGAACTCATCATTTTTTATGGCTGCATAGTATTCCATGGTGTATATGTGCCACATTTTCTTATCCAGTCTATCGTTGTTGGACATTTGGGTTGGTTCCAACTCTTTGCTATTGTGAATAGTGCCACAATAAACATACGTGTGCATGTGTCTTTATAGCAGCATGATTTATAGTCCTTTGGGTATATACCCAGTAATGGGATGGCTGGGTCAAATGGTATTTCTAGTTCAAGATCCCTGAGGAATCGCCACACTGACTTCCACAATGGTTGAACTAGTTTACAGTCCCACCAACAGTGTAAAAGTGTTCCTATTTCTCCACATCCTCTCCAGCACCTGTTGTTTCCTGATTTTTTAATGATGGCCATTCTAACTGGTGTGAGATGGTATCTCACTGTGGTTTTGATTTGCATTTCTCTGACGGCCAGTGATGATGAGCATTTCTTCATGTGTTTTCTGGCTGCATAAATGTCTTCTTTTGAGAAGTGTCTGTTCATGTCCTCTGCCCACTTTTTGATGGGGTTGTTTGTTTTTTTCTTGTAAATTTGTTTGAGTTCATTATAGATTCTGGATATTAGCCCTTTGTCAGATGAGTAGGTTGCAAAAATTTTTTCCCATTCTGTAGGTTGCCTGTTCATTCTGATGATAGTTTCTTTTGCTGTGCAAAATACCTAGGAATCCAACTTACAAGGGATGTGAAGGACCTCTTCAAGGAGAACTACAAACCACTGCTCAATGAAATAAAAGAGGATACAAACAAATGGAAGAACATTCCATGCTCATGGGTTGGAAGAATCAATATCGTGAAAATGGCCATACTGCCCAAGGTAATTTATAGATTCAATGCCATCCCCATCAAGCTACCAATGACTTTCTTCACAGAATTGGAAAAAACTACTTTAAAGTTCATATGGAACCAAAAAAGAGCCCGCATCGCCAAGTCAATCCTAAGCCAAAAGAACAAAGCTGGAGGCATCACGCTACCTGACTTCAAACTATACTACAAGGCTACAGTAACCAAAACAGCATGGTACTGGTACCACAACAGAGACATAGATCAATGGAACAGAACAGAGCCCTCAGAAATGATGCCGCATAGCTACAACTATCTGATCTTTGACAAACCTGACAAAACAAGAAATGGGAAAGGATTCCCTATTAATAAATGGTGCTGGGAAACTGGCTAGCCATATGTAGAAAGCTGCAACTGGATCCCTTCCTTACACCTTATACAAAAATTAATTCAAGATGGATTAAAGACTATATGTTAGACCTAAAACCATTAAAATCCTACAAGAAAACCTAGGCAATACTTCAGACATAGCGTGGCAAGACTTCATGTCTAAAACACCAAAAGCAATGGCAACAAAAGCCAAAATCGACAAATGGGATCTCATTAAACTAAAGAGCTTTACTTGGCTTCTATAACTACATACCCTTATGATTTTCTTCCTATGTCTCTGGCCACTCCTATGTCCCCTTTCCTCATCCTTTCAAAGCCTTTTGTCCATTCATCTTTTAAAGAGCAGAAATTTCTCAAGGCCTGGTCTTTGGTTATCTATATTCTCATCGTATATGGCTTCCCTAGGCAATTTCATTCACACAAATTGTATGAATTAGCAATAATGCAAAGATGAATCCTAAATATATACCTGAATCTCCTCCTTGATATCCAGTGGAAATAATCCAAAGAATCAAAAATTCATTAAAAGTTACTATGTCAAGTAGCCAATTTGTCAAATTATTGAGGATTTATTTTAAGGTACATTTTTGCCACATTGCTGACTCCGGAGGAAAAAATGGCTATAATTGTTCTAGTCTAAGTTAAAGTATTTGTGTGACAGTTTAAAGCAGATCTGGGTCGAACAACTGATTATTTGTTATACTGATTTTTAGTGAGTGATCTTTCAGTGAACTGAAATGAATTATTAAAAAAAAAAATCCAACTGTATCCTTTTACATATCCAAGGTATCTCAAATAGATCATGACCAAAACTGAAATTGTGATTTTTCTCCTCAAACCTAGTCCCTACTGCCATCCATCCAGGTAAGCCAGCCAAAAACCCTGAGTTCTCATTACTCTTTTACCACCATCTATAGAGACTTTTGAAGCCTCAACTATCACCAGCCAACTGTGATACAGTATCAAAGGACAGTATCTATAATTATCTAAAAAGGCAATTAAAATACTCCTTTACTGTCTGTATCTGTGAGGTAGATTTTCTTCATATATTTCATGGAAAACAACATATTGTAACAGATCAAATAAAAAAGCACACATGAGAATACAACTGTCTTCTGTTAAGTTAGATATTAAGAGATTTTCAAGAATGTATATACTTCCAAAAAGTTTGAGAACCATTATTCTAATGTATGAAAAGGTGAGAGACAGTTAAACTTAATATATTTACACTGCAGGAGCTATGACAAACACAGAAGAGATACAGGTAGAATTCTTGCCCAGAGCTAACCTCAAAGCCAGCCCTCTGAACTACTCTGTTCAGGTATCAAAAGTAAGGTGGTGTTAAGCTGAGAAAGATGGAGCAATTGAAAGTTTCTGAAAAGAGAACAGATGTGAGTAAGAGTGTGTAAGAAATACCAGTCTGTAACACTGAATAGCACAATATCATGTGAAATACCACATTACTCAGTTCTAAAAAACTTACACTGCTCCATACATTCACAAGCTAGAGATAAAAAAATTATACAATTATTAAGATAATTTCAAAAGTATACTTACCTTTGGGCTCATCTGTTGTAACAGCCAAAATAAAATCATACGGAGTCATGAATAACTGCCCTTCACATTCTATAGAAGCAAATAAGCGAAATCGCCTCTCCCGAGATGTGGCATAGAGGTCTAAGTCTTCAGTGTCTGTTCTGCCAATAGCAACCTAAAGTTAAGAAAGCAAATACATTTGGATCATGTGAAGCAATAGCTCCCTCTAGAAGATACTTTTAATTATGTTGAAAGTGAATTAACGGAGTAAATGAGGAAGTGTGAAAATATTGTCTTCTGAAAAACGTTAATCACTTTATAAATAAATTATTCACATAAATAAAATAAATTAATATTCAAAAGATGCTACAAAAAATATCATTAAGAGCTTAAGGATTTTAAACTGGCACTTTGGAGAAGTGATTTGTGATTTTTTTTTTTTTTGGTTTATTTCTTAAGCTTCAGTCTTAGAGAACATTAAATTATGGAGCCAGTGGTACTTTTAGAAGGAACACCAGCGCTTGCTGAATGCCTACTATGCACTCTTATAGACTAATGTATTTAACTACAAGTCTATTCACTAACATCCATTAATTTTCCAAAAGAATAAAGTAAAATCCCAATAGGCTACTTATAACTACCACTAAGGAAATCATTTAGTGGTAATATTCCTATTAGAAGTGAAATTGCTAATTCTAGATCACTACAGTACAGTGACCATCAATGGTCTGAATTTTACGTAGAACTACAGTTGGCTGAAAATTAATAGAATTAGTAAGTGTGTGTGCATATGGGGTGAGGGGTCTCTTTTCCTTCAAGACCTTTCCTTGTAGATAATTTTCCATTGTTATTTTCTCTCTGAAGTAACTAGAGCAAATTTATTTTTTTAATAAAAGGATTTATTTTCCTGATTACAAGAGAAATGCAAAGCTCTTACATGTAATTTAGAAGACAGAATTTTTAAAAATTTGTTAAGTATAATTTTGTTTTCTTTTTGGCAAAAAAGTGGGATTTTACCATACATGCTGTTCAATAACCTCATCTTTTTCACTTATCAATTATCAGGGCCATTTTTCTATGTCACTAAATATTCCAGTAGTCACCGTACAAAATTAGAAGACAGAATCTAAAAATTTATAGATAGAATTGTTTTTGCTTTATTTTGGCAAAGAAAATGGGATTATACCATATATATTGCCCAGTAATCTGACCTTTTTACTTATTAAAACTTCAAGGCCATTTTCCTATGTCACTATTCCTGTAGAAGACCATTTTTGTTAACTGTATAATATTCCATAGAAAATGTTTATAGTAGAACATAAACAATTCTATACGGTTATTCATGTTGACTTCTAATCTTTTGCTATTACAAAACAATGGTATAATGACCAACCTTGAAAATTGAAAATATTTAGAAATATCCATAACAGTTCTTCAGGATAAATTCTTTTTTTTTAGACAGTCTCACTCTGTCACGCAGGCTGGAGTACACTACTGGCATGATCTCAGCTCACTGCAACCTCCACCTCCCAGATTCAAGCGATTCTGCTGCCTGGCCTCCCTTAATCCTTAGGAGTGAAACTGATTAGTCAAGGAAGACTTTTTAGTCAAACTGTCTTCATGGAGTTTATAACAATTTACATGATTATCAGTAACACACAAATTATATTTTCACGTATTTCATAAAATTATTTCATAAAAGAAAAAACTGTTTAAATATTTAGTACCTTGAGAAGCCATAACAAAAACAACTCATAGAAACTTCTGACAAGAACACTACTTTATTTCTAAGTTACAGCTTATTAAACGAAAAGCCAGGCAAATTAATCTTTTCCATCATTCTGAAGACTGAGACTTCTCAAAACATTACAGTAGTAGTCAAATAAAAACTGAAAAAAAGTTTCGCTCCCCACTTTTAACGGCATAAGAAATGGAATTTGTGGTGTCTGTCTTTAAGGAATGAATATCAATCTATATGGAAAGAGAGAATACTGCTTGGAGAGACAAAAGGCACAAGCAGAGAAACGGAATGGGTTAAATGCAAGCAAATAGAAGAAAGGCGCTATAGACTGGGCTTAAAAAGGCTCCAGGAAAAATGATAAATTTTAATGTCAAGAAAAGATATGAATATGTGGGGTTTCTACAGCATATTTGAAAGATGGCCATAATCTTCCTGGGCAGAGGATTCGCATTCATGGAGAAGTGTAGTAAAAGGATGGTGAGCTAATGATTTCTAAATGCCAGACTAAAGCTCTGGAGTTTAATTTGACAGTAAACAAATGTTCTTAGGAGATTCTTAAGTGGAGCAATGACTGAAAGAAAATGGTGCTTTAGAAAGATAAAGCAACCTGGTACCAAAGACAAGTTGGCTCAGCAGTATATTGATAACAGTCGCTCGGGTGTCCACAGGTATTGGAAAATTGCTTTGGCCCTGCTGTGGGTGAGACATGAGATACTGAACAGCTCACTGGTAAAAATGAGCAATAATCTCCCTGACTGGTCCTTGGGGATCAGACTACCATCTTAGTCCCCTTGTACATGCATATCCCAGGGGTTTCCTCTTCCTTTCATGGTGGGAAACCAATCTTGTCTGTGACTAGAGTTTACTTTTCTGCTTTTTTCTTGCTAGGCCATTTCCCTGGGCCTCGGTGATATCAATCAACCATGATTTATCACCAGTGAATTTCATGGATGACCACTCAGCCTGGAGCTCCCACTGTTTCTGCACCATGCTCTGAATGAAGCAGGCCTCGGTCTACCATTCTGCACCCCAAGTTTCTGCCTATAACATCTATATTTGATCTGTGGCTTCTGTCTCTACCTGGTGCTACTACTGCTCCTGAAATGCCTGTTTTCTCATCAAACTTTCTTTCCTTAAGCAGAGTCTATCAATCCCCCAGCTTACCAAACCCTGTTACCTCCTGACATGCCTGTTTTCTCATCTCTTCCCACTACTGCTCCTGAGATGCTTGTTTTTTCATCAAACTTTCTTTCCTTAAGCATAGTCTATCAATCCCCCAGCTTACCAAACCCGCCTGACCACTGCAGCTGGGAATGTGATCCACCTTCTATGAGCTAATGCTGACATCCCTCCTCCTCCTTCACCTCTACTAACCATCAGCTAACAAAGCCTGTAGTCCTCTCTCTAATTTCACACATCAAAACCACTGCCACCACCTTTGTTCAGGGACTCATTACTACTTCCCTACAGTTTTATAGTAATGCCCTAACTGTGATTGTTACCTCTAATCTATCCCATGCTGAAGTGAGAGAAAACATGCAGAACTGTAGAAAAGTTTGCATTCTTTAACCACCTAAGCAAGGGTATGAAAAGAAATCTCACCAAGCAGAGCTGAAGGTTTTCATTAAAACTCCACTTTACGAATCCACTCCTGTTGTCTTAGCAATAATATTAAGTGGGGCTTTTGACAATGGTATTAGGTGCGTGCCCACATTTCTATTTAGCACCACTTTAAAAGAAGGTCAGTAAGCAGTTTGGAAAGGGTTTGTGTCCCAGGCAAAAAAAAAAAAAAAGTTATATCCTAAAAAAAAAGAAAATGTATAAAAGAGATAACCAGAGGCCTGGTGCTTAAAAGGGCTTCCCAGTACCACCAACTGGTTGCTTCCTGCATTGTCTCTGCTCAATTTAGTATAATAAAGCACACAGTATACTAAAACACATTAATACCACTCAGATGAAAAATGGACTGGTTAAACCTAAGTAAGGGCCAGGAGCAGTGGCTCATGCCTATAATCCCAGCACTTTGGGAGGCTGATACAGGTGGATCACTTGAGGTCAGGAGTTTGAGACCAGCCTGGCCAACATGGTGAAACCCTGTCTCTACTAAAAATACACAATTGGCCAGGTGTGGTGGTGCATGCCTGTAATCCCAGCTAGTTGGGAGGCTGAGGCAGGAGAATCACTTGAAATCACTTGAAACCTGGGAGGCGGAGGCTGCAGTATGCCAAAATCACACCACTGTACTCCAGCCTAATCAACAGCGCAAGACTCTGTCTCAAAAAAAAGAAAAAAAAAGTAAACAATTTCCCCATGACAACCCAGTAAATTGGTCTGATCCCAGAATAGTCTACTTATGATCAACTAGGAGAACTCAGCTCATCTGGTTGGAGAATGAGACAGGATGTAGTGTGGAACAGGAACTCAATACTTGGGTTGGTTTTTAAGTTCTCTATTCTCTTCTACAAAATTATTTGTCTCTTTCTACTCAAATACCATACTGTTTTAATGACTATATCTTTTGAATATGTTTTGACATTAAAACAAGACTGTATCTTGCTGTCAATCTTTTTAAAAATATATGTGATGACAAGTAATTTTCTATTCAAGGAAAACTTTGAAATCAATGTATCAAATTCTATTGTAAAAATCCTACTAGTATTTTGTTTGAGATGACATTAAATTTTGGGAGAATTGACAGTCTCACAATATTGATTTTTCCAACCTAAGAACACAGATGTCTATTTAGTCAAGTCTTCAACTATGTCTTTTAATAAAGTTTTGTAGTTTTCTTCATATAAATTTTAAATTTTTTTTGGAAGATTCATTCCTAAGCATTTCATAATTTCTGTGTAATTTGAATTGGGAATGGAATCTTCTATTCTATTACACTTTCAATTGGTTACTTTTTATGTGTGGGAAGGCTATTAACTTTAGTATATTTGCTTCATATCCAATTGTCTTATTAAATTCCATCACTAAACTTTTTCTCAGATTTGCTAAGTAGGTAATCACAAATTCTTTCAAAATGGTGACAGTTGTAGCTTCTCCTTGTTAGCATTTATATCTCATTTTCATTGCCTTAACTGCTAGAGTTGTAGGTCTATAAAAATGATGTTGAATATTATCAGTAATATTAAGCACTCTTGACTTTTTCTATGTTTTGAAGAGAATGCTTCTAATGAATGGCCAATAAAAGCAATGTCTGCTGTTAGTTTTGATAATTATCTTCTACCTTTTACCAGGAATTGGTATTCACCTGGTCTCCTTTGTTCTCTGAAAATGAGTTTAGAGTTAGAATGGTCCTTAGAGATCATTTGGTCCTCTTGTTTCTTCCCCTTTTTGTCAGAATAGAAATGTAAATACTAGTCCCCAAACAAATATTTAAAATGTGTTGGGTGAGTAGCAGCATAAATAGGAATCCCCAAACTCAAACTATATCGGGTAAAACTCTATTATTTGCATTCTTTTAAGCCTATATAGTTTCCAAGAAGAATATTTAATGTCAACAAATGACTAATGTAAATTCACTGACTCATTCAACAGGTACTTGCTGCGTGCCTATTACATACAAATGAAATATTATAAAGTAATTAGTCAATTGGAAGATTACCAACATTAACTAAAACTGTTTTAGGACAAAAACAAATAAATAATCTTCGTTTAATCATGTTCTGCCTACATACACCTAACTACTTTCAAACACTTCAAGAATCCATATGCTTATTTCTCCGGAGTTTATCAATAGACAGTTTACTCAGAGAATGATCTAATGGCGTAAGATGAATAATTTATCGTTTGTTACTATGATACAGTTCCAACCAAGCTAAACCTCAGAGTGCATAGAAGACTGGCTTGGAGCAGTCCATGAAGTTCTGCTGAGTATACTCGATCTACTGGAATATACTCGATCTACTAGAACCTCTGAGAAAGAGGTGGCAGCTGGCCGGCAGAGCATCAAAGTGTCACAAGGAACTCAGACCTTGCAGAGACTGAGCTTTGCTTCTGAACTTTCCAAAGTTTAAAAAAACCCCAAAGTCTCTGAAGTTTTAACATCACAATTATAAACATTCCAGGAAAAAAAAAACATCAATAATAAAGACGGAACATGACATTAAACCAGTTTACTAAACCTCTTGTGAGTCTTCCTTGTTTAAAATGACAATGATCTTGTATCACGTTCATGTTCTGGACCTTTTAAAAAACAAATATAGCCATTTCACTGGAGCACAATGAATATGTGGTTCTGTGATTAGGGGTGTATCCTTATATTACTAGGAATAGGTTTCACTGGCTGATCTACTTCATTTTAAATACCTTTTTTGCTTATCTAGATCCAGTATCTCTTTTAAAGGTTAATTTCTAATTTAAAAATCCTACTAAAATCAACCGAAACATCTTTCATTACTATGTATTATTTCAGTAAATGGTACTTTTGGCATCACAAGTTGCCAATGCAGTAAAAACTTGTCGCTAAGTATAATATGTCAAAGGTCAATAGGGTACTTTCGGAGGCCGAGGCCGGTGGATCACCTGCGGTCAGGAGTTCGAGACCAGCCTGGCCAACATGGTGAAACCCCGTCTCTGCTAAAAATACAGAAAAATTAGCCAGGTGTTGTGGCGAGTGCCTGTAATCTCAGGTACTTGGGAAGCTGAGGCAGGAGAATCACTTGAACCTGGGAGGTAGAGGCTGCAGTGAGCTGAGAACACACCATTGCACCCCAGCCCGGGCAACGAGCGAAACTCCGTCTCAACAACAACAACAAAAACAACAAGAAAAATGAAAAAAAGGTCAACAGGGAAAGCTAACCTTAAAGCCAAGAAAACCTGAATTATATTCATTCATTTGTTAAACCATAAATTGCTAAACTGAAAATCATTATCATCAATTCGGTGTTATATACTTTAAAATATGCCTTTCAAAAGTGGTAATGTAGGAGGAGATCATTTGCAAAGTGGTAGGGAAGAGACTGAGAGGAGTTATAGAATAAAGCAATTATATAACAAAAATTCTTAATTTCTATAGATTATAAATTATATTAATTATAACATTAATTATAAGTTATAGCTGATTATCAATGTAAAAATTTGCTCTAACTAAAAATTCTTAGAGATTAAATATAATTAATACTGTTTGAACCTTGAATTATTGTTTTCATATGAGTTTTGGAACCAATCCTGTTCCAAGTTGGAGGTAACCACAGACTCTCAGGACAGAGATCAGGGTGTCGCCTGTTATGTTCTGGGAACAAGAACTGAGCTCCTGCTTTGCTCCCTATCCTTAGAACCAACCCGTCCCTGATTTCCCAATGTCTGTACCTGGGTTCCTGTCAACCTGTGCCTGAGACGTCTTCCTCCTGCTCCACAGGTTCCCTCTGGAACTGCAGGGCATGCTTACCTACCCACCCCAGTGCTTGGTGTTAGGCTGCTACTTACCTGATCTCCTTAATGCTTCTTTCTAAACTCTGTCTGTTTAGAGCTCTGCTAGTTATCAACACATTCAATGGTTATTTACTGATAGAACTTCATAAAATCAACTAAGCTAATACTAACCAAACTCTAGGCTTAACCTGTTGACAGAAACAAGAATGAGTCTAATTTCCACCTGAGCTTAGGATAAACTCTGGAAACAGTAATGATTTCTGCCATGGCCAGCTCCAGGAATATTTCAGATCTACTTCAGTTCCCTGCTTAACTTCACAATTTCTCTGGCGATGACTCCAATACTTTTCCAGCTATTGCCAAGGAAATGAATCCACGGTGTTCCATACCAAATGGAATATGTGATTCTTTCACTCAGACTCTCAGAAAGGCCACCTTCCAGAAAACTTCTGCTGCCACACCCTCTCTACTGTATAAGCTACTGCTCCACATTGATTCCTAACTAATCACATCCCTTGTGATAAGGTATGATAGCATACCTTAGACTCTGACCACACAGCTTCCCTGTGAGCCAACACAGTATTTGGATAAATCCTAGCGATTTCCTTTATATATCCCTATTACATCACTTGTACTCCCTTCCTCCATTCACACCAGGTTGCAATTATCTGTTTATGTATTTGTCTCTTCTATTCAATCATGAATTCCTTGAGCCATAAGTTCTTTCAAGAAAAAGAAAAACATAAAAATCACTTGGAAGAGGTTCAAATGAGTAAGACTGCAGGAGAGCACTACACGGAGGACTGCAGGAGCAGGCAGCAAGTGGAGGGAACAAGAAGCCAGACAGGAAAGGTATGGGAGATGCAGCATATGATTCATTTGGCACAATACTAAACCAACTTCAAGACCCAGACTACGGACCTCAGCCAGGAATAGAGGAGATTACAAAGACGTTCAAGCAGCAGGCAAACTGACTGAAGCCCACTATTCAAAGAAGAGTAAGTAGATAAGAGGAGCCTCCATTCAGGAAGAAGAAATGTAGTCCCTGGGGAATTGACATAAGGTCACTGGGATCTTTTAAGTGACCTTCTAAGGTAGGAATCTGAAACAGGGGATTGGGATAGAAGACTGGGGCTAAATCACAGGGAGCAATCAGTTACATTAATAATGTCAAGCGGCCAATTACCTATTAATCTAAAGCTCCTTATGTGGGTCTTAGTGTGTGTGGTGAGGTTGAACCTACAGGCAGGCAGTTAGGTGAACTTTCATACTAGGAGAACTTAAAAGACATGTCTAGCTGACAGTTAATTCACCTTTATCCAAAAACAATCATCTCCCTTCTCAATGATCAAGACATTCACCAATTACTCCCTTCTCTACTGTATTAGACAGGGCAGGCTAACTTCCTCAAATGTAATGGCTCCAACACAACACAAGTGTGTGTATTTCTTTCTCCCCCCCGAGAGAACATACTAGGACGGGGGCTGGGAGTGGGATCAAGGAGCTCTGCTTTATATAGTCATTCAGAGACCCAGGCAGATGATGACTCTGTCATTATCAACCAAGGGAGAAGGAAATAAAGTATGGGAGAAGTTCATGTGAGCAGCTTTTATAGGCCAGGCCTAGAAGTGGTATAAATCACTTCTGCTCGCCTTCAACTGAAGAGAACTTAAGTCACACAGCCACACTTAAGTGCAAGGAATGATGGAAAATGAAGAAGAGCTGGACATCTATACCCTAACTATTACGGAAAAGGAGAAGAAATTGTGGTCAACAGTTTGCAGTCTTCCAGTCATACCAACTTCGGGTAACAACATCAGGGACTCATGGAATATAAAGGACTAAAAAGAAAAACACTTAAGAAAGACGGAGAGACTCACTTCCAAAACAAACCACATCTGTAGAATTAAAAGACTCATGGGAGGTAACACTTCTAAGTCACCTTCATCAATGTTTCAGGAAACACTGAACTGCTGTGATTCACTTAGGTTGACAGTTCCATACATTTTATCCTCTGCAGACTACATCTCTTTCCAAATTCTTAGACATAGCCATTGGCTTGAAATTTAATGTTATTTGCACTTGTACTCTGCCTGGCCTTGTTTTCCAAATTTGGCAAAATGCTTCCGTAACTCTGACCTTTTCTCAAAACACTGCAGTGAGATTAAGAAAACGTTTGGGGCTGGGCACCATGGCTCATGCTTGTAATCCCAGCACTTTAGGAGGCTGAGGCGGGCGGATCACGAGGTCAGGAGATCGAGACCATCCTGGCCAACATACTGAAAGCCCGTCTCTACTAAAAATACAAAAATTAGCCGGGAATGGTGGTGGGCACCTGTAATCCCAGCTACTTGGGAGGCTGAGGCAGGAGAATCGCTTGGACCTGGGAGGCAGAGGTTGCAGTGAGCTGAGATCGTGCCACTGCACTCCAGCCTGACAACAGAGCAAGACTCTGTCTCAAAAAAAAAAAAAGAAAAAAAAAGAAAACATTTGGGTCTGGTCCTCAGTCCTTGAATGCTGAGATGTTGAATGTAAACAAATTGTTTTTGGTCTGCCTCCACAAACCCACCCACATTATCTAAGGGAGACTGAACAGTAAGTATTATTAGTATCCTACAGTCTAATTACAAAAACTGACTCAACTACCTACAGGTCTTCACATTTTGCTCTATAATTATACAACTGAATTATTCCTAAACTTGGTGGCAGATTGCTATACTCAAAGTATCTAACAAAAATAACCAAAAATTCTAAATCTAAAATCTAAGTAACAGAAACAAAATATAAAACTCCCTGCAAATACATATACGTATATAAACTTAAGTTTTAAATCCTAACAACTTCATTTCTTTCATTTAGTAAAATCCATTCTGAAAATAAAATATAATCATCAAACTTCAAAATAATGAAAATATGGCATGTATGATTTTGTCAAATATTACCTATTAAATGTAATAATATTACAATTCCTTGCTTCATATGGGAATATTCTAACTAGATATGTGAAACTTTTTATAGTGCTATTTTTCACCGAATAGGAAAATATAGACATTGTGAAGTTCACGGTAAGGTATCACTGCAGTATTTTTAGATGTGGCAAATTTTGCTGAAATGTAATTTTTTTTTCTATCAAAAAGACCTTGCAAAGCTCCTGCAGAAAACTGCCCAAGCACAGACCACAGATTTGGCACATGACTTACCTTATTTATAAGTGTGAGGCCACACAGTAGAAACATGAAATCACAGAAATCGAGAGCTAAAAGATAACTGAAATTTGCCATTTCATGTTACTCCTTCTAGGAAATTATACCTTACACCTTCTAGGAAATTATTTTATGGGAATTGCCTGACCCCCTTTTCACATTTGCTAAAAACGTTTAGAGAATCTTCTTCTTTCTACCTCTGTAAAGCTCTATTTCTTCTGTTTTATTGAAAAATTGTGAGCTATTTATGAGAATTTACATGGAAATAATAAAAATATACATGATTTCTTCATAAAAATTAAGTAATTCTTTTTAGGTAACTGTGTGGATGCTCTAAGTCATGTTGACAGAACTAAGATGAGAAGCTTAAAAAATGACAAAAGTTTCATTTTTAAATTACCTCATCTTTCCAAGAGAAATAAAAATATTGTGTCAATACAATTATCTTCTATGGAATTTCCAAACTCAGACCTTTGCAACAAGTACTTAGATGTTACTTGTTATGGTAGTGAGGCTAGGGCCTTCAGGCAACATCATTATCCTTCCTATAAAAACAGAAAACAAAGGTTCACTGCCAAGGCACAGGCTCGAGTTACTTCAGGTCAGCAATTCAAAAATTTACTCTGTGGTAAGGTCTAGTTTTCCTAGGGAGGCAAGATTAAATGCCAGATAAAGGATTCACTACTTGACAATTAGAGAAACTTACGCCTACCAGCTGATAATGCCCTAAAAGAGGCAATTCAAAACAATTATATCAATTATCTAAACTGCATAATACCTTACTCTGCATAATACCTTACCTTTTAGCAACCATGAAACAGAGAAATGAGAATGAACAATGAAAGAAAAATTAAAATCATTTGTATTCACTAAAATTACTTAGATTACTCATCCTTATTACTTTCTTTAAGACACATTTCTTTTATTCAAAATTTTAAAAATAAAGAATGATTTTAAAATGTATTAATTTCATGTAGGGAACTGAGCACTTGTTATTAGGATTTACCTTATGTTGGCAAGTGTACCAACATTTTTATAAAACATAAAAGTAAATAATCTTGCAAATTTATATTTCTACACTATATTATCTGGGCAAGAATCTTATGGACTTGCTTGGGATTCTATTCAAGTAGCTTAAAAAGATGTTCATGGAAGTATTACATTTGGTTTTCCCAAATGGCTTCAGGCTTATTTAAAAGCATCTTGAAGATAAAAGAGGTAGCATTTTCTTTGCTTGCTGGGTGGTCGAAAGGTTAAACCTCAAATTCCCAGTGTGGGAAAATCCCAAGTACTCTAAGTGAAATGTTTTGATGCTTAGTAAATGTGTCTGTGTGGAAATACACACAGCTGAAGACAAGCTAATAGTACTTCCCTGGCTGAGATCAAAGTTTTTAGAAGTTGCTAGATAAAGCAACTGACCATTTATAATTTTTAAGGCCTCTAATTGTACAATGATAGTTACCAGACTATGGGAAGGGTGAGTGCGGGTCGGGGAAATGAAGACAGATTGGTTAATGAGTACAAACATAGTAAGATAGAAGAAATTAAATTCTAGAGTTCAATAGCACGGTAGGGTGACTATAATAATAAAATTCATATATTTCAAAATAGCTAGAAGAGAAGATTTGAAATGTTCTTGACACAAAGAAATGATAAATGTTCAAGGAGATGGATAACCTAAATACCTTGATTTGATCATTACATACTGTATGCATGTATCAAAATATCATACATATCCCATAAATACATACAAATATTATGTATCATGTTAAAAAACAAAAAAAAATTTAAGTCTCTACTTGTATTATTATAGCAGCTTACATTATAGGGTTCTTTACAAGTTTATAAAGTACTTTCACATACATCATCACATTATTTGATTGAAAGATGATATAAATGAAAGTCGTTTTCACCAGAGGCAGTATAGCATAGTCGTTCAGCGTGTAGACCTCCTCTTTTCCTGCCTATTCAGACTTTGGTTCAGCAATACTGCCCTGGCCCTACCAACCTATTTTTTTCTCTTCCACTGTATACTTCTCTTCAGCATGCACACGTTGCTATTCCTCCCACCTTAGAAAGTGCCCTGTCCCATGTCTCTATTTAGCTACCTTTGCTCTCCTCCCTGCCATTTTTCTCCTTCCCTTTACAGCAAGGCTACTGGAGAGTGTTGTTTACATTTCCTCTCATTCTTTTTTGATCTTACTCCAGCAAGGCTCTCTCCTCTACCATGCCACCAAAACTGCTTGTCAACGTCATCAATGACCTCCTTGTTGCTAAATCCAAAGGTCACTTCTCAGTTTTCCTCTTATACCATTTGACACAGTTGGTGGCTCATTTCCCCTTGAAATAATTTATTTTCTGTTTCTAAGATTTCACTCTCTTGCTTTTCCTCCTATTCCTCCGGGTATTCCTTTTTGGTATTTTTGCTGGTACTTCCCAGCTACACTGCCCTAGGGCCAATCCTTGGACCTCCTTTCCTCTTTTTAATCTGCAATTACCCACATGATGATCTCATCTAGCCTTCAAATGTTATAAATATGCTGAGAAAT
This sequence comes from Nomascus leucogenys, assembly GCF_006542625.1. Taxonomy (NCBI): domain Eukaryota; kingdom Metazoa; phylum Chordata; class Mammalia; order Primates; family Hylobatidae; genus Nomascus; species Nomascus leucogenys. The sequence continues at coordinate 134,660,359 of NC_044384.1, forward strand.
ACAAAATTTGTCTCCTGCATTCCACAATATAAATTCCATGAATGCAGGAATTTTTTGTTTACTTGGTACACTTTAGTTTCCCCAGTGCCTAGAAGAGTTTTTGGCTTCTAGCAGGCTCTCAAATATTTGCTGAATAAATGAATAAGTGAATGTGGGTGTAAAGCTTACAATAATTGTTAAATGGTGATTCCTTTAAAAATTAAAATATAAAAAATTAAAACATAATATTAAAAAACCAATACCTATGTGGTACTAATACTGTAGTCGACTTCAGAAAAATACCAGGTGGGGTGGGCCATGTAATAAAACATGTTCAATGAACTTTTTTGGAATAAAAAATTTTCTGATACTGATTTTTCCTCAAGTTTCAGATGTATATAAAAAACTGTTTAAATGTTATTTGTAACCAACTGAAGACCAGAAACAGGATGCATGACTTTCAAACTACTAGAGGGAGAGAAATAATAAGAAACTGGACCAATCTAATGCCAGGTGATAAAGTAGTAACACATGCTCATAATAATACAGCAAAAATAAATGCAAACATGTTCTCAATCACAATAAATAGGATAGGTTTAAACTCCCCCACTGAAAAACAGCAACTCTTATACTGTGTTTTTTAAAAAGCCATAAAAATGTCCCCTACAAGAGTCACAGTTAAACATTCCCCAGAATGTTAAAAAATACATGGAATTAAGAGTCAAAAGCATTAAATGGGACAAAGAAAAACTCACCAAAAAGATATTACACACATGAACTAAACAGCTTAAAATTACATAATGGAAAAACTGTTAGAGAATGTCAATGAAAATTTCTCAATTCACAATCATGGCTGAGACTTGAATAGATCTCAACTAGAAATGGACATATCAAATAGAGAAGACAAGTAAGAAAAAGGATCTGAGTAACAGAATAAGGTGCTTGTTAATTTTGTTTTTAATAAACAGGGACTACATAAACTGACCATTTATCAATCTGCACAAAAGTATCAATAAAAATAGAAATTATATCAGTTTAATGAAATATTAATAAAGTAGTATATTTTACAGTAGTGAATAAATTAGAAGTACATGTGTCAATATGTATAAATTTCCTAAATATAATATTAAATAAAATATATACATTACAGAAGGACATATTTTTAAAATTTACAAAAATACGTGTATATTGTTCAGGGATACAGCACTTGTAAGAAAACTGCTCATTACTTACTACATGTAGAAGTAAATTTTAGTGTACCATTTTGAAAAATAATTTTAAGTTTCTATTAAAATTTAATACCTATAGACCCAGCAATTCAGTATTTGCATGTACTTAAGATCCCTGGATAGTCACTGCAGCATGTTTCCAATAGTGAAAAAATAGAAACAATCAAAATTTCTAGCAGCAGGACAATGGTTAAATAAATTATGGCACACCCATGGAATAGTTTGTGCCTATGAAAAGAGGTATGGTAGATCTACAGGTGCTACCACAGAAACAGTCACCAGATACACACTAGGGTGAAAAAAACAGGTTGTAGAAAAATGGGTAAAAAAACAAAAGTTCATGTCTTATACGAATATATGTATGTAAAGATGTGGATAAATTTTGGAATGGCGTATTATTTTTTAAAAGGCAAGCAGACATATATTATTAGTGCAACTGTACAAAAGAGTAAACTTAATCTATAGGGGCCTTCAACAGGGTCACACAGGCAACAAATGGGTCTGGGACCAGAACTTCAGTATTACAACACATAACCCACAACTTGGTATATTGGAATGAAAGTATATGGGTTTTGCAACCCTTCTGGCCTATGTTCAAATGCCAGCTTCATCCCTTCCTAGTTAGGTTACCTTGGGATAAACAACTTACTTTCTGCAAACTTTAGCATTTTCAACTATAAAGTGGACAAATAAATACTAAGCCCACAAACTGTAAAGATTAAATGAAAACTACATGCAAATACTGCCTTTTCCCTTGGCCCACACAATCAAGAGAATCTACCTCTTGATGTACTATTAACTAGCTAGGTCTAGAAATAGTGTTTGGCTATTCAACTCCAGGCCCAAAGTTTATAAATATCTAGAACCTCTGTGGCACTATAAGTTAGATATTCTCCAAATATGTCCAAGGAGATAAAACTATTCCAACTGCCTGGCTTTTTCTTGTGGGTTTCACTGCCTCATGCTCTACCACCCTTCCCTCAGTCTTCCTGGCTCAGTGTCCCAGGATACGATGGAACACTAGGCATAAATGGGTTAAAATTTTTACTCGAAGAGTATTGTTTAGAAATTTAGTCTCTTCATCTAAGAGAAAAGTCTGAAATGTTCCCAGTCTGAAATATTCAGTTACCTATGAAAGAACAGAAAACGGCTGACATTCAAAGAAATGGAGTAAGTTATCCATCCCCGAAATACAGAACTGTGTACTGTTTATTTGCATGGATCCATAATAAGCTCATAAATTCCCAGCACATTACAGAGTATATGCACCTAGACCAGGTTCAAAGACAGGTCGGGTGCATTGCTCACGTCTAAAATCTCAGCACTCTGGGAGGCTGGGGTGGGAGGATCACTTGAGCCCAGGAGTTTGAGACCAGCCTAGGCAACACAGTGGCAATCTGTCCCTACAATTTTTTTAAAAATGTATCAGCTAGGTGTGGTGACGTATGAGGTAGTCCCAACTACTCAGGAAGCGGAGGCAAGAGGGTATCTTGAGCCCAGGAGGTTGGGGCTGCAGTGAGGGGTGATCACACCACCATACGCCAGCCTGGGTGACAGAGTGAATCTCTGTCTCAATAAAATAAAACGAAATAAAGAAGTGGTAGTTGTGGAGAAGATTCAATTCAAAATCTCATCTTGAATTGTAGCTCCCATAATTCCCATGTGTCATGAGAGGGACCCAATGGGAGGTAACTGAATCATGGTGGTGGGTCTTTCCCGTGCTGTTCTTGTGATAGTGAATAAGTCACACCAGATCTGATGGTTTTATAAAGGGGCGTTCCCCTGCACACGCTCTCTTTCCTGCCTCCATGTAAGATGTGATTTTGCTACTCCTTTGCCTTCTTTAAGGCCAGGGAATTTCTATTTCATTTTTCTATTGTGTTTCCTTTTTCTTATTAATTTGTAGATCTACACATTTAGGATATGTAGTCCTTGTGAGGGCTATGTACTATAAGTATCTTTTTCCATTCCAGGACTTCTTTTTATTTTATTAAATATTTTAAATGAAGTGAAATGTAGTAATATTTTCCATTCTAGGTTTTGCTTTTTATCTTGATTCGAACATCAAAACATATATATTCCTCTAAATATCTCAAAGTTTTACTTATCACATGTAGGATTCTAATCCACCTGGATAATTATGACATGAAGAAGGGATTTTGGTTTCCCCCATGAAACACTTTAACTCATCAGGCCCTACTATCTTGTGTATCAGTTGTTCACTATTTGAAATCTACTTCATTGTAATTTCTTTTAAAATAATAATTATTGTTCTTATATACAATCAATGGTTAAGAACTGCTCTCATTTTTACTAATTTCTTTGTTCTCCATTCCTTCTTGAATTTCACCCCTCTTTATGTTAATTCATTTCATTTCTTCCTGATACGCACTCTTCAGTGGTTCTTTCAATGATGATCTGATACTGGTAAACTCTCAGTCTCTTATGAAAATAAATTTATTTTGTTCTCATTCCTAAATAACTTACCGAGGTATAGAAATCTAAGTGGCAGTTATTTTCTCTCACTTCTGAAGATATAGCCCACTGTCCTCTGGCTTCTGTGTGTTGCAATGGATTAGTCTATAAAACAGGCCAACTGCAGTTCCTTTGTAGGAAGTCTGTCCTCCCTCTCTTTATCTTTGATTTTACAGTTTCACGTCAATGTGACTAAATATTTTTATTTATCTTGCTCAGGACGTATAAATCTGAAGATTAATGTCTTTGTTCCTTCCTGGGAACTTTTCAACCATTATCTCTTGGGATACTGCCTTTCTCATTCTCTCTCCTCCTCATCTGTAACCCCTAATAGATGAATTTTGGACTGTCTCAGCCTATTTTCCACATTATAAAAATATTTCATAGTATTTGACATACCTTCATTTCTGTGTTACATTCTGTGCAGTTTCTTCAAAATTATCTTTCAGATTATTAACTGCTGCTACAGTTGTTATATGCTGTCTAGCCAACCTGGCCTCCAATGGCTATATTTACATTTCTAGAAGTTCTATTTGATTCTTTATAGCAATCTGCTCTTTTTCATGCTAATTTTTCACTGTATCTTCAATCATTTTGAATATACTTAATTTACAGACTCAACCAAATTATCCTATTATCCAGTTGTTAGGAATCCAATCATTCAGTTTACTGACTCTTGATCACAGAACTTCATATATTTTGTACTTTGGATTACAAGCTCATTCTCATCTAGATTTTATCCGTAGCAATCACACATGGCCAGTGTTAAGGGCTTTTCCTTCCAAAGAATTTTTGCTTTTCTTTCTGCCAGCTATGTCTGCTCCTTCTCTGCTTGGGTAATGTAAGTTCTAACCCTGAACCCACATGAGGTGGTATGGAGCCATGTGCATACATTCTCAGAAGAGTCTTCTTTCCTACTCTGAGCCCAGGAGGAAATTTGCAGGTTTCACATCATCAGCTTATACCAGACATAAGATTTTTTTCCGCGTTCATCCTTTTGATGAGAATTCTGGTGTTAGGTAGGTGGCATCTCACTTCCAGCTTCCCAAGGTCTAGTTTTCTGTCCGCACATGAGCACTAAAGTCCAAGTGCCTAGAATTCCATGAATCATGACCCCTCTCCTCCCCCAAGTAAGTCACAGTTCACACACCATTGCAGTTATTAGTTTCTTCTTTATTTCTGTCCCTGGCAATTTCCCTCAATTTCTTATAAGTACAGTGTGGTATTTAGTTATATTTAAAAAACTCTTATGAATGATTCTATATTACCAAAACCAAAAGGACAAAACATTTATTTTATCAAATAGGTATTTGTTTGTAAACGCTTAAACCATGTTTTTCCTCTGCTCTCAGACCAACACAACAATCATCACAGAAAACTTCTGTGACCAAATGTGAGGTATGAGGTTCTCCCCATCACCAAGCAATCAATCAGTTCTGCAGCAGCCACCAACTGGGTGTCCTCCAATCAATTCTGACACTGTGCACCTGGGGATACTGCTAGACCTCACAGGTTAAGGGCTCAGTTCCCGATTACCTTCTTCAGTGAAATTTATAAGTCCAGGCCTCCAGAACTTCTGACTGACTAGCTTCAAGTTGGGGTTCACGTGATAACCTCTTTGGATTCAAATAATTTACTACAGCAGCTCAGAGAACTCAGGGAAACTTATTTACATTCATCGGCTTATTATAAAGGACACTGCAAAGCATACAGATGAAGAGATGCTATGGGTTGGCTGTGTCCCCACCCAAATCTCATCTTGAATTGTACCTACCATAATTCCCACGTGTCACGGGAGGGACCCAATGGGAAGTAACTGAATCATGGGGGCGGGTCTTTCCTGTGCTGTTCTCATGACAGTGACTAAGTCTCACGAGATCTGACAGTTTTATAAAGGGGAGTTCCCCTGTACATGCCCTCTTGCCTGCCTCCATGTAAGATGTGACTTTGCTTCTCCTTTGCCTTCTGCCATGATTGTGGAACTGTGAGTCCGTCAAACCTCTTTCCTTTATAAATTACCCAGTCTCGGCTATGTCTTCATTAGCATCATGAGAACAGACTAATATAGATGTGTAGGATAGAGTATGGGGAAAGGGTCACGCAGCTTCCTTTCCATCCCAGGTATGCTACCCTCCAGGAACCTCAACATGTTCAGCTATCTGGAAACTCCCAAACTCTGCCCTCTTGGGTCTTTTTATCGGGACTTCACTGGGGACTTTTTATGAGGCCTTTTTATGAGGACTTCATAAGCATGACTGAAACATGGACAACCTGTTGAAATGTGACTGGATAAAAAAGGTATGATCTAAACCCAGCAGGCCTGTCTGTTCAGATTCTTCTTGACCTCTCTGTGCAGCATTCCTTTCTCCAGGGTATGGGGCAGATGTTCCCTGGAATGAGAGTCTTATGCTCCTCAATCAGATTAGAGTCCTGCTGTGGGCAGGTGAAAGGCAGGAAGAAGAAAGAGAAAGAGAGTCTGTTTACTGTATCAAGGACTACGGTAGTTACGAACCACGAACTGTGGACAAAAACATACGTTATCTATCTACCTCATAACATCAAAGTATTCCATAATTTATTTTTGAGCATTTTCACTTCGTTTAAAAGTCACTTTCTCAACACAATAGGCTTCATCTAACAAAGACTAGCAGATACCTCCCATTATTCATTCTCCAATTTTCCTTTAAAAAAAAAAAAAGAGCCCTGGTTTTTGGCCAGACATATGAAATAAAAGTTACCTTTTTCAGGCTTTGTTGCAGTTAGACAGGGCCACTTGACCAAGTTTTGGCCAGTGAAGTACAGATAAAATTGTTTTTTGAGAATTTCTGGAAGGCCAATTAAAACGTGTTCCCTTAGCTCCAGGAGCATAGGTAAGGAATGGCAGCATGATGATTTTCATTCACGTCTCCTGACCCACCCCTAGCCAACTGCTCTTTATAACACCTGCTTTCACTGATTTCAGCCTATGTTATTTCCTTAATCACTACAATCTCTGAGCCTGAAGCTGCTGTAGAGGCCAACTGCAAGGAGAAACAGGCAAGGAGGTCACTGTAAAGGTAGGACATGTGGAAAGGGAGAAGGAGGAAGATCTGTATTTTCCCAAGCACAAGCTAGACAACCACAAGAAGACTCACATTGCTTTTGGACTAGGATGTAGTACTGTGAATCACTCAATCAATATACCACAATGTTTTCACCAATTTTTCTAGGTTACATTCCTCTGATCCCTCTGTCTCTAGTGCTTTGTTTTTCCAAAAAAATATTTTAAATTCCTAGGGAGCTACTCTGCTCTCCTACAATTATGAAAACACTGCTGAAGAAGATACTTGAATTACACAGTACCATCTAAGAATGCTACTTTCTCTGTAGATCCTAAGAGACTGCTTCCTGAGTAAAACATCACCAAAATATCTGAGACATGTTTTTATGACTTCTGTATTAGCCTGTAACCAAACAATACACTCCTACTACCTGAGTAACTTCTGCTCTTATATATCTGACATTCAGAAAATGAACTTTCAGGTTCATATCCTTCCCATTTTGACCACTCTACTGAACATCAACGTTCAACCCAATCTACAGCTTTAACCACGTTCCAAATTCTGCTGTGTGAGAGGTGTGGGTATAGGAAGAAAGACACAAATTGTTGCTCTCCTATCATTTGCTAGCAAAAGGCAAGAAACTTAAGTGTGCCTTCTTGCCTAAAGTTTTAGAAATATTTACAAACAACTACTATAATTCAGAATAACTTCAGGATTTTAATTATTTGGTGACATATATGTGGGCTATTTTTCATAGTTTACTATTTAATGCACATTAGAACCCAATATTTGTACTTACAACTCACAAAATTTAGAATATTGAATCAAAGTATGACGGATATATTTTACCTTTCTCTCCAAATAGGATGTCTTGACTTTGATTTGTTAAGTTCATATTATAAGAGAGTTGAATCAAAACTCTTACTTGACTTTTATGATGATCAACAAAGCTGGCGGACAGAGAGAACCAGACAGACATATTTGATAGCACATCTTCACAGTACTGGACCAAAAGGTTACTAAGTGTATTCTTTACTATAAGAACATAAAATCCTAATGTGGCCCATTTATTTGGATAGAAAGCAGTCTGGAGGAGGTCATGTGACAACAAAGATTGAGTCCAGAAAGGAAGTAATGTTTAAGACACACTGATCTCCATTCACCACAAGCCCTAGTCCAAAACCTGCCTATCACTGTCCTTATGACTATATTTTTAAGCTTGATGATAGTAATATCTCAAAACCTTTCTCAATCTCCTGGGGACAATGTATGTATATGGACAATTACAAGTAACCTCTTATTGTGAGATTAGTAAGAATAATTTTAAAGCAGTTGGAAGGGGTTTAGATGATATTATTTTAAAATAACTAACTTTAATAGGTTGGAGCTAGCTTAAACTGTGCCTAAATTATAAGGACCTTTCTGATCCGATGTGAAGCCAGTTAGAAAAATCACTTTGAATTGCTACCAGCAGTTTAAACCATCTATTATATCCCTTTGAGGAAAAGGCACAATCCAAATATCTCACCTAGTCAATACTTACAGTGTCAACTGGATAGGTATCATCCTTACCACAGAGGAAAAAAGGATTGTTTCGAAATTCTTTTATATACACTTCCTGTACTCTAAATTCTAGAAATGGAGTTTGAGTATTAAAATGCTTAAAAGACAATTAATTAGAAAATAGGAAAAAAAGCAGAAAATATAATTCTACTTTTCTAGTTTAGAAAAATAACTCTTTAATGAGCAAAAACACTACTATGCTATAGTAGCACTACTATGCTAACCAATAAAACAATTCACCACTGAAGTTCCATATTTTACTTAGCTTACATAATATATCAGTACATCAGAGAACAAAGCGGTAAGGACTTACTTAAAGAGGAAAGGGAAGAAAATAATAAATCTAGAAAATCCTGTTTAGTACACAAATGACTAGGCATTTTCTTTAATGCTAGATAGATAATGCCATAAATCGAGCTTGTTCGATTTTTTAAACACCTTTTTTCTTTATCACAAGAGTGTTTACATAAAATACAGTTACATTCTCAGCATTTGGCACAATTACAGGAAAGCAGTGAGATCTAATATTATCTAGTTAAAATTTGTCTATCAAGTTTAAACAAAAATAACAAAATCTGCATTGTATTATAAGTTTGGTGCATTTGCTGTGTAAGTTAAATATTGCATCATGGGTAAAAAAAGTACTAATTAGATCAGATTACTAAGGTTTATACAAATTAAAAAAGAGATAACATCAACAACTTATAAATTAGAATAGTAAAAGTTGTGACCATGTAAAAACTGCATTTCAAGAGCAAGTTAAAAATTACTTTGATTGTTAAAAAGCTCATATTGAGCCTTGCAATTACAAAACATGAACAAATGTAAAGATTTCATGGTTGTCTAGTTTTTTAAAGTGGCTAGGTCAATCCTCCACTTTCCCCCAAACCTCTATCATAGTTACTCCACATATTTCTGTATCTTGCTCCGAGAAGATGACATCACCTCCTATTTCACAGAGAAAATGGAAGCCATCAGGCAAGAAGAACACCTTCAACTACTTGCTACTAAGCATATATACAGTGTCCTTGTATCCCATCCTCCTGTCATAATGGAAACAGCATCCCTCCTATTATCTAAGATTAAACTCTTTCCTTGTGCTTTAATTTTTATCTCCTACTCCCACCTGGGTCCTTCACACATCAATTATTCTCTCTTTCCTTTAAATTTAAACTTCTTTTTTCCATCAGCATTTAAACACGATCGAGGGTCTTCCATCTTAAAAAAAAAAAAAAATCAATTCCACGTCCCTTAGGCTACTATCCTCTCACTTCTTCAGAGCCAAATTCTTGATATGGCTGTCAACACTTACCTCACTTTGTCCACTTTACCTTTTCTTCACATTTACTCAGCTTATCCAACTGTAATCTGATTATCACCTCCAATGTCTTCACAAAATCACCCATGACTTCCTTGTTGCTAAATCCAATGCACACTTTTTGTATTTCTATTTCAGTTGACCTCCTTGGGTAGCTTTCAGTATAACTGACTGCTTCCTTTCTGAAAGTACAATATTATCTTTTTTTGACTTCCATGGCCCCCCTGACTTTTTTTTTTTTTAACCTGTCTTGACTCAACTTTTCAGCTTTTGCAGACTTTCTTTTCTCTGCCAGTACTTTAAGTCATGGATGCTCACCAGATTTCTCTCCTTAGATGCTTTTCTCTTCTCATTCTACATATTCTGAACAATGTCATCCATTCTTATGGTTTTTAATACGTGATGATTCCCAAATCTATTTCTATAGTAAGGATTTCTCTTCTGAGCTTCTGACCTATGCATCCAAGTGGAAATTTACCTTCAGCTGTCCAAAAGACACCTTGATCTATTATACAAGTTACAGATTTATCATCTATGCCCATTATTCCCAACGTGTTTTTTCTCCTGAAGGCCTAGTCTCAGTGAATTGCAGCAAATCCACTCAGTTGCCCAAGACAAGAACTTGAATAACACCCTTGATTCTTCCATTTCCCTGACCCCTAAAACCCTAGAATTTTCCATTTATTATTTTCAGACAGAGGTTGGTCGCTGGTAACTGAAATCATGGAAAGTTAACCTGCAGATACAGAGGGACTACTATATATAATTTTACATGTGCCACTATCTAAAAGTAAGAAAAACATTAAAGCATTTGACCAGCCACTAATACTGAAGTATTAGTGTATCTAATTAGTATCTAAGGATGACTCCAAAGAAAACGAATTTTTTTTCTCATATGTTTATGGGGGATAAGATAAAAATACATAATCTCTGCATTTGCTATTTCATGAAACTGTAAGTTACTAAATTCACCATTAATGCTAAAGCTACGATGACTCAGTATCCAATCATTAATGCTTACAGGTAACACAAGGTAAGAGACATCTATTATTTTCCCCTTCTGTTAGGGTGTTTAGATGATCTTCTGATCTCCATAAAGTCCATTGCAAATTTGCATGAATGAAATGATTCTGTAAAAGCAACATTCTGAAAGAACTATAATAATGAGAAAAATTGCAATTTATTTCTTGATTTTTTAATTAATTTGGTCATTAAATAAAGATTTATTAAAATCTCTTGAGAAACAAGACTTGTATGTTATAGCGTAATGGATAAATCTTCCTCAAAGAAGCTTTAAAAATTCAAGGTTAAAAATATAATGGGGCCAGGCACACTGGCTCATGCTTATAATCCCAACACTTCGGGAGGCTGAGGTGGGCGGATCACCTGAGGTCAGGAGTTCGAGACCAGCCTGACCAACATGGAGAAACCCCGTCTCTACTAAAAATACAAAAATTAGCTGGGCGTGCTGGTGCATGCTTGTAATCCCAGCTACTTGGGAGGCTAAGGCAAGAGAATCACTTGAACTTGGGCGACGGAGGTTGCAGTGAGCTGAGATCGCGCCATTGCACTCCAGCCTGGGCAACAAGAGCGAAACTCCATCTCAAAAAAAAAAAAAAGTAAGAATGCAAGATGATGGATACCTTCATTAGCCTGATTTAATCACTCAACAATATATACACGTATCAAAATATTACGCTGTGCCATAAATATATAAAATTATTTTACAGGGTTAATATCATTGTTTAATGATCCCAAATGTTTTCTTTAATCTTTGGGTAGAAAATAGCATTCATGTCTCAAAAATCACTAGAGATAAATTACATATTCAATCTGCAAGAGGGCAGCTACATATTACTTAGTACTTATAAAATAGTCCAGCCCCCAAATTATGTATGTATAATTCTATATATAGGATTATATGTGAGAATCAATTAAGAAGTCATATTAAACCCAAATATTTTATAGAACTGAAAAGTAATCTCTACTCAAATCATTGTATGTGACTCTATTAGATGGTCAGGCCATTATAAGGCATCCAGACTCTCGTGGACTTGTCATGAGGTGATTGAAGAAACTAAAAGAGGGGATCAGCTATTTAGCTTCTCATACAACAATGCTATTCCACATAGAATTAGCTTATCTTCAATTTCATGTCTATTAACTTCCCTCACTATAAAAAACTGGGACTTTTCTCCATTTACAGGCATACTTTGGATATACTGCATGTTCAGTTCCACAGCACCATATATAAAACAAATATTGCAATAAAGCGAGCCACATAAATATTCTGGTTTCCCAGTGCATATAAAAGTTATGTTTATGCTACAATTAGCCTATTAAGTGTGCAACAGCATTATGTCTGCAACAGTACATACCTTAATTTAAAAATACTTTATTGCTAAAAAAGTGCTAATGATCATCTGAGCCTTCAGCAAATCAAAATTTTTTGATGCTGAAGGGTCTTGCCTTGATGTTGATGGCTACTAACTGATCAGAGTTGTGGTTGCTGAAATTTGAGGTGGCTGTGTCAATTTCTTATTTTTATTTATTTATTA